>NW_026691180.1:0-348852 GCF_020826845.1 Diceros bicornis minor | reverse complement strand
AATACCTATACAAACTTGTTCCTACATAGTAACTTGCAACTTTAATGAGAATCTGCTTGCTTACAGCAACGTGCTATATGTTCTGAATGCCCGAATTGGGAATCTGTGTCAAAACTTTGTTAGGAATTATGTGATCCTTACTAGCTGGAAGTAAGGGAGATGGGGCATGAAGTTATTTCTAGGAGTTGGACACATACCAAGTTTAGCTCAGTTCTGGGCATCTTTGAAATACCTATACAAACTTGTTCCTACATAGTAACTTGCAACTTTGAATGAGAATGTGCTTGCTTACAGCAACGTGCTATATGTTCTGAATGCCCGAATTGGGAATCTGTGTCAAAACTTTGTTAGGAATTATGTGATCCTTACTAGCTGGAAGTAAGGGAGATGGGGCATGAAGTTATTTCTAGGAGTTGGACACATACCAAGTTTAGCTCAGTTCTGGGCATCTTTGAAATACCTATACAAACTTGTTCCTACATAGTAACTTGCATCTTTGAATGAGAATGTGCTTGCTTACAGCAACGTGCTATATGTTCTGAATGCCCGAATTGGGAATCTGTGTCAAAACTTTGTTAGGAATTATGTGATCCTTACTAGCTGGAAGTAAGGGAGATGGGGCATGAAGTTATTTCTAGGAGTTGGACACATACCAAGTTTAGCTCAGTTCTGGGCATCTTTGAAATACCTATAAAAACTTGTTCCTACATAGTAACTTGCAACTTTGAATGAGAATGTGCTTGCTTACAGCAACGTGCTATATGTTCTGAATGCCCGAATTGGGAATCTGTGTCAAAACTTTGTTAGGAATTATGTGATCCTTACTAGCTTGAAGTAAGGGAGATGGGGCATGAAGTTATTTCTTGGAGTTGGACACATACCAAGTTTAGCTCAGTTCTGGGCATCTTTGAAATACCTATACAAACTTGTTCCTACATAGTAACTTGCATCTTTGAATGAGAATGTGCTTGCTTGCAGCAACGTGCTATATGTTCTGAATGCCCGAATAGGGAATCTGTGTCAAAACTTTGTTAGGAATTATGTGATCCTTACTAGCTGGAAGTAAGGGAGATGGGGCATGAAGTTATTTCTAGGAGTTGGACACATACCAAGTTTAGCTCAGTTCTGGGCATCTTTGAAATACCTATACAAACTTGTTCCTAAATAGTAACTTGCAACTTTGAATGAGAATGTGCTTGCTTGCAGCAACGTGCTATATGTTCTGAATGCCCGAATAGGGAATCTGTGTCAAAACTTTGTTAGGAATTATGTGATCCTTACTAGCTGGAAGTAAGGGAGATGGGGCATGAAGTTATTTCTTGGAGTTGGACACATACCAAGTTTAGCTCAGTTCTGGGCATCTTTGAAATACCTATACAAACTTGTTCCTACATAGTAACTTGCATCTTTGAATGAGAATCTGCTTGCTTACAGCAACGTGCTATATGTTCTGAATGCCCGAATTGGGAATCTGTGTCAAAACTTTGTTAGGAATTATGTGATCCATACTAGCTGGAAGAAAGGGAGATGGGGCATGAAGTTATTTCTAGGAGTTGGACACATACCAAGTTTAGCTCAGTTCTGGGCATCTTTGAAATACCTATACAAACTTGTTCCTACATAGTAACTTGCAACTTTGAATGAGAATGTGCTTGCTTACAGCAACGTGCTATATGTTCTAAATGCCCGAATTGGGAATCTGTGTCAAAACGTTGTTAGTAATTATGTGATCCTTACTAGCTGGAAGTAAGGGAGATGGGCATGAAGTTATTTCTAGGAGTTGGACACATACCAAGTTTAGCTCAGTTCTGGGCATCTTTGAAATACCTATACAAACTTGTTCCTACATAGTCACTTGCAACTTTGAATGAGAATGTGCTTGCTTACAGCAACGTGCTATATGTTCTGAATGCCCGAATTGGGAATCTGTGTCAAAACTTTGTTAGGAATTATGTGATCCGTATTAGCTGGAAGTAAGGCAGATGGGGCATCAAGTTATTTCTAGGAGTTGGACACATACCAAGTTTAGCTCAGTTCTGGGCATCTTTGAAATACCTATACAAACTTGTTCCTACATAGTAACTTGCATCTTTGAATGAGAATGTGCTTGCTTACAGCAACGTGCTATATGTTCTGAATGCCCGAATTGGGAATCTGTGTCAAAACTTTGTTAGGAATTATGTGATCCGTACTAGCTGGAAGTAAGGCAGATGGGGCATGAAGTTATTTCTAGGAGTTGGACACATACCAAGTTTAGCTCAGTTCTGGGCATCTTTGAAATACCTATACAAACTTGTTCCTACATAGTAACTTTCAACTTTGAATGAGAATGTGCTTGCTTACAGCAACGTGCTATATGTTCTGAATGCCCGAATTGGGAATCTGTGTCAAAACTTTGTTAGGAATTATGTGATCCTTACTAGCTGGAAGTAAGGGAGATGGGGCATGAAGTTATTTCTAGGAGTTGGACACATACCAAGTTTAGCTCAGTTCTCGGCATCTTTGAAATACCTATACAAACTTGTTCCTACATAGTAACTTGCAACTTTGAATGAAAATGTGCTTGCTTACAGCAACGTGCTATATGTTCTGAATGCCCGAATTGGGAATCTGAGTCAAAACTTTGTTAGGAATTATGTGATCCTTACTAGCTTGAAGTAAGGGAGATGGGGCATGAAGTTATTTCTTGGAGTTGGACACATACCAAGTTTAGCTCAGTTCTGAGCATCTTTGAAATACCTATACAAACTTGTTCCTAAATAGTAACTTGCAACTTTGAATGAGAATGTGCTTGCTTGCAGCAACGTGCTATATGTTCTGAATGCCCGAATTGGGAATCTGTGTCAAAACTTTGTTAGGAATTATGTGATCCTTACTAGCTTGAAGTAAGGGAGATGGGGCATCAAGTTATTTCTTGGAGTTGGACACATACCAAGTTTAGCTCAGTTCTGGGCATCTTTGAAATACCTATACAAACTTGTTCCTACATAGTAACTTGCATCTTTGAATGAGAATGTGCTTGCTTGCAGCAACGTGCTATATGTTCTGAATGCCCGAATAGGGAATCTGTGTCAAAACTTTGTTAGGAATTATGTGATCTTTACTAGCTGGAAGTAAGGGAGATGGGGCATGAAGTTATTTCTAGGAGTTGGACACATACCAAGTTTAGCTCAGTTCTGGGCATCTTTGAAATACCTATACAAACTTGTTCCTAAATAGTAACTTGCAACTTTGAATGAGAATGTGCTTGCTTGCAGCAACGTGCTATATGTTCTGAATGCCCGAATTGGGAATCTGTGTCAAAACTTTGTTAGGAATTATGTGATCCTTACTAGCTGGAAGTAAGGGAGATGGAGCATGAAGTTATTTCTAGGAGTTCGACACATACCAAGTTTAGCTCAGTTCTGGGCATCTTTGAAATACCTATACAAACTTGTTCCTACATAGTAACTTGCATCTTTGAATGAGAATGTGCTTGCTTACAGCAACGTGCTATATGTTCTGAATGCCCGAATTGGCAATCTGTGTCAAAACTTTGTTAGGAATTATGTGATCCTTACTAGCTGGAAGTAAGGGAGATGGGGCATGAAGTTATTTCTAGGAGTTGGACACATACCAAGTTTAGCTCAGTTCTGGGCATCTTTGAAATACCTATACAAACTTGTTCCTACATAGTAACTTGCATCTTTGAATGAGAATGTGCTTGCTTACAGCAACGTGCTATATGTTCTGAATGCCCGAATTGGGAATCTGTGTCAAAACTTTGTTAGGAATTATGTGATCCTTACTAGCTGGAAGTAAGGGAGATGGGGCATGAAGTTATTTCTAGGAGTTGGACACATACCAAGTTTAGCTCAGTTCTGGGCATCTTTGAAATACCTATACAAACTTGTTCCTACATAGTAACTTGCAACTTTGAATGAAAATGTGCTTGCTTACAGCAACGTGCTATATGATCTGAATGCCCGAATTGGGAATCTGTGTCAAAACTTTGTTAGGAATTATGTGATCCTGACTAGCTGGAAGTAAGGGAGATGGGGCATGAAGATATTTCTAGGAGTTGGACACATACCAAGTTTAGCTCAGTTCTGGGCATCTTTGAAATACCTATACAAACTTGTTCCTACATAGTAACTTGCATCTTTGAATGAGAATCTGCTTGCTTACAGCAACGTGCTATATGTTCTGAATGCCCGAATTGGGAATCTGTGTCAAAAATTTGTTAGGAATTATGTGATCCTTACCAGCTGGAAGTAAGGGAGATGGGGCATGAAGTTATTTCTAGGAGTTGGACACTTACCAAGTTTAGCTCAGTTCTGGGCATCTTTGAAATACCTATACAAACTTGTTCCTACATAGTAACTTGCAACTTTGAATAAGAATGTGCTTGCTTACAGCAACGTGCTATATGTTCTGAATGCCCGAATTGGGAATCTGTGTCAAAACTTTGTTAGGAATTATGTGATCCTTACTAGCTGGAAGTAAGGGAGATGGGGCATGAAGTTATTTCTAGGAGTTGGACACATACCAAGTTTAGCTCAGTTCTGGGCATCTTTGAAATACCTATACAAACTTGTTCCTACATAGTAACTTGCAACTTTGAATGAAAATGTGCTTGCTTACAGCAACGTGCTATATGTTCTGAATGCCCGAATTGGGAATCTGTGTCAAAACTTTGTTAGGAATTATGTGATCCTTACTAGCTGGAAGTAAGGGAGATGGGGCATGAAGTTATTTCTAGGAGTTGGACACATACCAAGTTTAGCTCAGTACTGGGCATCTTTGAAATACCTATACAAACTTGTTCCTACATAGTAACTTGCATCTTTGAATGAGAATGTGCTTGCTTACAGCAACGTGCTATATGTTCTGAATGCCCGAATTGGGAATCTGTGTCAAAACTTTGTTAGGAATTATGTGATCCTTACTAGCTGGAAGTAAGGGAGATGGGGCATGAAGTTATTTCTAGGAGTTGGACACATACCAAGTTTAGCTCAGTTCTGGGCATCTGTGAAATACCTATACAAACTTGTTCCTACATAGTAACTTGCAACATTGAATGAAAATGTGCTTGCTTACAGCAACGTGCTATATGTTCTGAATGCCCGAATTGGGAATCTGTGTCAAAACTTTGTTAGGAATTATGTGATCCTTACTAGCTGGAAGTAAGGGAGATGGGGCATGAAGTTATTTCTAGGAGTTGGACACATACCAAGTTTAGCTCAGTACTGGGCATCTTTGAAATACCTATACAAACTTGTTCCTACATAGTAACTTGCATCTTTGAATGAGAATGTGCTTGCTTACAGCAACGTGCTATATGTTCTGAATGCCCGAATTGGGAATCTGTGTCAAAACTTTGTTAGGAATTATGTGATCCTTACTAGCTGGAAGTAAGGGAGATGGGGCATGAAGTTATTTCTAGGAGTTGGACACATACCAAGTTTAGCTCAGTTCTGGGCATCTTTGAAATACCTATACAAACTTGTTCCTACATAGTAACTTGCAACTTTGAATGAGAATGTGCTTGCTTGCAGCAACGTGCTATATGTTCTGAATGCCCGAATAGGGAATCTGTGTCAAAACTTTGTTAGGAATTATGTGATCCTTACTAGCTGGAAGTAAGTGAGATGGGGCATGAAGTTATTTCTAGGAGTTGGACACATACCAAGTTTAGCTCAGTTCTGGGCATCTTTGAAATACCTATACAAACTTGTTCCTACCTAGTAACTTGCATCTTTGAATGAGAATGTGCTTGCTTACAGCAACGTGCTATATGTTCTGAATGCCCGAATAGGGAATCTGTGTCAAAACTTTGTTAGGAATTATGTGATCCTTACCAGCTGGAAGTAAGGGAGATGGGGCATGAAGTTATTTCTAGGAGTTGGACACATACCAAGTTTAGCTCAGTTCTGGGCATCTTTGAAATACCTATACAAACTTGTTCCTACCTAGTAACTTGCATCTTTGAATGAGAATGTGCTTGCTTACAGCAACGTGCTATATGTTCTGAATGCCCGAATTGGGAATCTGTGTCAAAACTTTGTTAGGAATTATGTGATCCTTACTAGCTGGAAGTAAGGGAGATGGGGCATGAAGTTATTTCTAGGAGTTGGACACATACCAAGTTTAGCTCAGTTCTGGGCATCTTTGAAATACCTATACAAACTTGTTCCTACATAGTAACTTGCAACTTTGAATGAGAATGTGCTTGCTTACAGGACGTGCTATATGTTCTGATGCCCGAATTGGCAATCTGTGTCAAAACTTTGTTAGGAATTATGTGATCCTTACTAGCTGGAAGTAAGGGAGATGGGGCATGAAGTTATTTCTAGGAGTTGGACACATACCATGTTTAGCTCAGTTCTGGGCATCTTTGAAATACCTATACAAACTTGTTCCTACATAGTAACTTGCAACTTTGAATGAAAATGTGCTTGCTTACAGCAACGTGCTATATGTTCTGAATGCCCGAATCTGCAATCTGTGTCAAAACTTTGTTAGGAATTATGTGATCCTTACTAGCTGGAAGTAAGGGAGATGGGGCATGAAGTTATTTCTAGGAGTTGGACACATACCAAGTTTAGCTCAGTTCTGGGCATCTTTGAAATACCTATACAAACTTGTTCCTACCTAGTAACTTGCATCTTTGAATGAGAATCTGCTTGCTTACAGCAACGTGCTATATGTTCTGAATGCCCGAATCGGGAATCTGTGTCAAAACTTTGTTAGGAATTATGTGATCCTTACTAGCTGGATGTAAGGGAGATGGGGCATGAAGTTATTTCTAGGAGTTGGACACATACCAATTTAGCTCAGTTCTGGGCATCTTTGAAATACCTATACAAACTTGTTCCTACATAGTATCTTGCAACTTTGAATGAAAATGTGCTTGCTTACAGCAACGTGCTATATGTTCTGAATGCCCGAATTGGGAATCTGTGTCAAAACTTTGTTAGGAATTATGTGATCCTTACTAGCTGGAAGTAAGGGAGATGGGGCATGAAGTTATTTCTAGGAGTTGGACACATACCAAGTTTAGCTCAGTTCTGGGCATCTTTGAAATACCTATACAAACTTGTTCCTACATAGTAACTTGCAACTTTGAATGAAAATGTGCTTGCTTACAGCAACGTGCTATATGTTCTGAATGCCCGAATTGGGAATCTGTGTCAAAACTTTGTTAGGAATTATGTGATCCTTACTAGCTGGAAGTAAGGGAGATGGGGCATGAAGTTATTTCTTGGAGTTGGAGACATACCGAGTTTAGCTCAGTTCTGAGCATCTTTGAAATACCTATACAAACTTGTTCCTACATAGTAACTTGCATCTTTGAATGAGAATGTGCTTGCTTACAGCAACGTGCTATATGTTTTGAATGCCGAATCTGCAATCTGTGTCAAAACTTTGTTAGGAATTATGTGATCCTTACTAGCTGGAAGTAAGGGAGATGGGGCATGAAGTTATTTCTAGGAGTTGGACACATACCAAGTTTAGCTCAGTTCTGGGCATCTTTGAAATACCTATACAAACTTGTTCCTACATAGTAACTTGCAACTTTGAATGAAAATGTGCTTGCTTACAGCAACGTGCTATATGTTCTGAATGGCCCGAATTGGGAATCTGTGTCAAAACTTTGTTAGGAATTATGTGATCCTTACTAGCTGGAAGTAAGGGAGATGGGGCATGAAGTTATTTCTAGGAGTTGGACACATACCAAGTTTAGCTCAGTTCTGGGCATCTTTGAAATACCTATACAAACTTGTTCCTACCTAGTAACTTGCATCTTTGAATGAGAATCTGCTTGCTTACAGCAACGTGCTATATGTTCTGAATGCCCGAATTGGGAATCTGTGTCAAAACTTTGTTAGGAATTATGTGATCCTTACTAGCTGGAAGTAAGGGAGATGGGGCATGAAGTTATTTCTAGGAGTTGGACACATACCAAGTTTAGCTCAGTTCTGGGCATCTTTCAAATACCTATACAAACTTCTTCCTACATAGTAACTTGCAACTTTGAATGAAAATGTGCTTGCTTACAGCAACGTGCTATATGTTCTGAATGCCCGAATTGGGAATCTGTGTCAAAACTTTGTTAGGAATTATGTGATCCTTACTAGCTGGAAGTAAGGGAGATGGGGCATGAAGTTATTTCTAGGAGTTGGACACATACCAAGTTTAGCTCAGTTCTGGGCATCTTTGAAATACCTATACAAACTTGTTCCTACATAGTAACTTGCAACTTTGAATGAAAATGTGCTTGCTTACAGCAACGTGCTATATGTTCTGAATGCCCGAATTGGGAATCTGTGTCAAAACTTTGTTAGGAATTATGTGATCCTTACTAGCTGGAAGTAAGGGAGATGGGGCATGAAGTTATTTCTAGGAGTTGGACACATACCAGGTTTAGCTCAGTTCTGGGCATCTTTGAAATACCTATACAAACTTGTTCCTACATAGTAACTTGCAACTTTGAATGAAAATGTGCTTGCTTACAGCAACGTGCTATATGTTCTGAATGCCCGAATTGGGAATCTGTGTCAAAACTTTGTTAGGAATTATGTGATCCTTACTAGCTGGAAGTAAGGGAGATGGGGCATGAAGTTATTTCTAGGAGTTGGACACATACCAAGTTTAGCTCAGTTCTGGGCATCTTTCAAATACCTATACAAACTTGTTCCTACATAGTAACTTGCAACTTTGAATGAAAATGTGCTTGCTTACAGCAACGTGCTATATGTTCTGAATGCCCGAATTGGGAATCTGTGTCAAAACTTTGTTAGGAATTATGTGATCCTTACTAGCTGGAAGTAAGGGAGATGGGGCATGAAGTTATTTCTAGGAGTTGGACACATACCAAGTTTAGCTCAGTTCTGGGCATCTTTGAAATACCTATACAAACTTGTTCCTACATAGTAACTTGCAACTTTGAATGAAAATGTGCTTGCTTACAGCAACGTGCTATATGTTCTGAATGCCCGAATTGGGAATCTGTGTCAAAACTTTGTTAGGAATTATGTGATCCTTACTAGCTTGAAGTAAGGGAGATGGGGCATGAAGTTATTTCTAGGAGTTGGACACATACCAAGTTTAGCTCAGTTCTGGGCATCTTTGAAATACCTATACAAACTTGTTCCTACATAGTAACTTGCAACTTTGAATGAAAATGTGCTTGCTTACAGCAACGTGCTATATGTTCTGAATGCCCGAATTGGGAATCTGTGTCAAAACTTTGTTAGGAATTATGTGATCCTTACTAGCTGGAAGTAAGGGAGATGGGGCATGAAGTTATTTCTAGGAGTTGGACACATACCAAGTTTAGCTCAGTTCTGGGCATCTTTGAAATACCTATACAAACTTGTTCCTACATAGTAACTTGCAACTTTGAATGAGAATGTGCTTGCTTACAGCAACGTGCTATATGTTCAGAATGCCCGAATTGGGAATCTGTGTCAAAACTTTGTTAGGAATTATATGATCCTTACTAGCTGGAAGTAAAGGAGATGGGGCATGAAGTTATTTCTAGGAGTTGGACACATACCAAGTTTAGCTCAGTTCTGGGCATCTTTGAAATACCTATACAAACTTGTTCCTACATAGTAAATTGCAACTTTGAATGAAAATGTGCTTGCTTACAGCAACGTGCTATATGTTCTGAATGCCCGAATTGGGAATCTGTGTCAAAACTTTGTTAGGAATTATGTGATCCTTACTAGCTGGAAGTAAGGGAGATGGGGCATGAAGTTATTTCTAGGAGTTGGACACATACCAAGTTTAGCTCATTTCTGGGCATCTTTGAAATACCTATACAAACTTGTTCCTCCATAGTAACTTGCATCTTTGAATGAGAATGTGCTTGCTTACCGCAACGTGCTATATGTTCTGAATGCCCGAATTGGGAATCTGTGTCAAAACTTTGTTAGGAATTATGTGATCCTTACTAGCTGGAAGTAAGGGAGATGGGGCATGAAGTTATTTCTAGGAGTTGGACACATACCAAGTTTAGCTCAGTTCTGGGCATCTTTGAAATACCTATACAAACTTGTTCCTACCTAGTAACTTGCATCTTTGAATGAGAATCTGCTTGCTTACAGCAACGTGCTATATGTTCTGAATGCCCGAATTGGGAATCTGTGTCAAAACTTTATTAGGAATTATGTGATCCTTACTAGCTGGAAGTAAGGGAGATGGGGCATGAAGTTATTTCTAGGAGTTGGACACATACCAAGTTTAGCTCAGTTCTGGGCATCTTTGAAATACCTATACAAACTTTTTCCTACATAGTAACTTGCATCTTTGAATGAGAATCTGCTTGCTTACAGCAACGTGCTATATGTTCTGAATGCCCGAATTGGGAATCTGTGTCAAAACTTTGTTAGGAATTATGTCATCCTTACTAGCTGGAAGTAAGGGAGATGGGGCATGAAGTTATTTCTAGGAGTTGGACACATACCAAGTTTAGCTCAGTTCTGGGCATCTTTGAAATACCTATACAAACTTGTTCCTACATAGTAACTTGCAACTTTGAATGAAAATGTGCTTGCTTACAGCAACGTGCTATATGTTCTGAATGCCCGAATTGGGAATCTGTGTCAAAACTTTGTTAGGAATTATGTGATCCTTACTAGCTGGAAGTAAGGGAGATGGGGCATGAAGTTATTTCTAGGAGTTGGACACATACCAAGTTTAGCTCAGTTCTGGGCATCTTTGAAATACATATACAAACTTGTTCCTACATAGTAACTTGCATCTTTGAATGAGAATCTGCTTGCTTACAGCAACGTGCTATATGTTCTGAATGCCCGAATTGGGAATCTGTGTCAAAACTTTGTTAGGAATTATGTGATCCTTACTAGCTGGAAGTAAGGGAGATGGGGCATGAAGTTATTTCTAGGAGTTGGACACATACCAAGTTTAGCTCAGTTCTGGGCATCTTTGAAATACCTATACAAACTTGTTCCTACATAGTAACTTGCATCTTTGAATGAGAATCTGCTTGCTTACAGCAACGTGCTATATGTTCTGAATGCCCGAATTGGGAATCTGTGTCAAAACTTTGTTAGGAATTATGTGATCCTTACTAGCTGGAAGTAAGGGAGATGGGGCATGAAGTTATTTCTAGGAGTTGGACACATACCAAGTTTAGCTCAGTTCTGGGCATCTTTGAAATACCTATACAAACTTGTTCCTACATAGTAACTTGCAACTTTGAATGAGAATGTGCTTGCTTACAGCAACGTGCTATATGTTCTGAATGCCCGAATTGGAATCTGTGTCAAAACTTTGTTAGGAATTATGTGATCCTTACTAGCTGGAAGTAAGAAGATGGGGCATGAAGTTATTTCTAGGAGTTGGACACATACCGAGTTTAGCTCAGTTCTGGGCATCTTTGAAATACCTATACAAACTTGTTCCTACATAGTAACTTGCAACTTTGAATGAAAATGTGCTTGCTTACAGCAACGTGCTATATGTTCTGAATGCCCGAATTGGGAATCTGTGTCAAAACTTTGTTAGGAATTATGTGATCCTTACTAGCTGGAAGTAAGGGAGATGGGGCATGAAGTTATTTCTTGGAGTTGGAGACATACCGAGTTTAGCTCAGTTCTGGGCATCTTTGAAATACCTATACAAACTTGTTCCTACATAGTAACTTGCATCTTTGAATGAGAATGTGCTTGCTTACAGCAACGTGCTATATGTTCTGAATGCCCGAATCTGCAATCTGTGTCAAAACTTTGTTAGGAATTATGTGATCCTTACTAGCTGGAAGTAAGGGAGATGGGGCATGAAGTTATTTCTAGGAGTTGGACACATACCAAGTTTAGTTCAGTTCTGGGCATCTTTGAAATACCTATACAAACTTGTTCCTACCTAGTAACTTGCATCTTTGAATGAGAATCTGCTTGCTTACAGCAACGTGCTATATGTTCTGAATGCCCGAATTGGGAATCTGTGTCAAAACTTTGTTAGGAATTATGTGATCCTTACTAGCTGGAAGTAAGGGAGATGGGGCATGAAGTTATTTCTAGGAGTTGGACACATACCAAGTTTAGCTCAGTTCTGGGCATCTTTGAAATACCTATACAAACTTGTTCCTACCTAGTAACTTGCAACTTTGAATGAAAATGTGCTTGCTTACAGCAACGTGCTATATGTTCTGAATGCCCGAATTGGGAATCTGTGTCAAAACTTTGTTAGGAATTATGTGATCCTTACTAGCTGGAAGTAAGGGAGATGGGGCATGAAGTTATTTCTAGGAGTTGGACACATACCAGGTTTAGCTCAGTTCTGGGCATCTTTGAAATACCTATACAAACTTGTTCCTACATAGTAACTTGCAACTTTGAATGAAAATGTGCTTGCTTACAGCAACGTGCTATATGTTCTGAATGCCCGAATTGGGAATCTGTGTCAAAACTTTGTTAGGAATTATGTGATCCTTACTAGCTGGAAGTAAGGGAGATGGGGCATGAAGTTATTTCTAGGAGTTGGACACATACCAGGTTTAGCTCAGTTCTGGGCATCTTTGAAATACCTATACAAACTTGTTCCTACATAGTAACTTGCAACTTTGAATGAAAATGTGCTTGCTTACAGCAACGTGCTATATGTTCTGAATGCCCGAATTGGGAATCTGTGTCAAAACTTTGTTAGGAATTATGTGATCCTTACTAGCTGGAAGTAAGGGAGATGGGGCATGAAGTTATTTCTAGGAGTTGGACACATACCAGGTTTAGCTCAGTTCTGGGCATCTTTGAAATACCTATACAAACTTGTTCCTACATAGTAACTTGCAACTTTGAATGAAAATGTGCTTGCTTACAGCAACGTGCTATATGTTCTGAATGCCCGAATTGGGAATCTGTGTCAAAACTTTGTTAGGAATTATGTGATCCTTACTAGCTGGAAGTAAGGGAGATGGGGCATGAAGTTATTTCTAGGAGTTGGACACATACCAAGTTTAGCTCAGTTCTGGGCATCTTTCAAATACCTATACAAACTTGTTCCTACATAGTAACTTGCAACTTTGAATGAAAATGTGCTTGCTTACAGCAACGTGCTATATGTTCTGAATGCCCGAATTGGGAATCTGTGTCAAAACTTTGTTAGGAATTATGTGATCCTTACTAGCTGGAAGTAAGGGAGATGGGGCATGAAGTTATTTCTAGGAGTTGGACACATACCAAGTTTAGCTCAGTTCTGGGCATCTTTGAAATACCTATACAAACTTGTTCCTACATAGTAACTTGCAACTTTGAATGAAAATGTGCTTGCTTACAGCAACGTGCTATATGTTCTGAATGCCCGAATTGGGAATCTGTGTCAAAACTTTGTTAGGAATTATGTGATCCTTACTAGCTTGAAGTAAGGGAGATGGGGCATGAAGTTATTTCTAGGAGTTGGACACATACCAAGTTTAGCTCAGTTCTGGGCATCTTTGAAATACCTATACAAACTTGTTCCTACATAGTAACTTGCAACTTTGAATGAAAATGTGCTTGCTTACAGCAACGTGCTATATGTTCTGAATGCCCGAATTGGGAATCTGTGTCAAAACTTTGTTAGGAATTATGTGATCCTTACTAGCTGGAAGTAAGGGAGATGGGGCATGAAGTTATTTCTTGGAGTTGGAGACATACCGAGTTCAGCTCAGTTCTGGGCATCTTTGAAATACCTATACAAACTTGTTCCTACATAGTAACTTGCATCTTTGAATGAGAATGTGCTTGCTTACAGCAACGTGCTATATGTTCTGAATGCCCGAATCTGCAATCTGTGTCAAAACTTTGTTAGGAATTATGTGATCCTTACTAGCTGGAAGTAAGGGAGATGGGGCATGAAGTTATTTCTAGGAGTTGGACACATACCAAGTTTAGTTCAGTTCTGGGCATCTTTGAAATACCTATACAAACTTGTTCCTACCTAGTAACTTGCATCTTTGAATGAGAATCTGCTTGCTTACAGCAACGTGCTATATGTTCTGAATGCCCGAATTGGGAATCTGTGTCAAAACTTTGTTAGGAATTATGTGATCCTTACTAGCTGGAAGTAAGGGAGATGGGGCATGAAGTTATTTCTAGGAGTTGGACACATACCAAGTTTAGCTCAGTTCTGGGCATCTTTGAAATACCTATACAAACTTGTTCCTACCTAGTAACTTGCAACTTTGAATGAAAATGTGCTTGCTTACAGCAACGTGCTATATGTTCTGAATGCCCGAATTGGGAATCTGTGTCAAAACTTTGTTAGGAATTATGTGATCCTTACTAGCTGGAAGTAAGGGAGATGGGGCATGAAGTTATTTCTAGGAGTTGGACACATACCAAGTTTAGCTCAGTTCTGGGCATCTTTGAAATACCTATACAAACTTGTTCCTACATAGTAACTTGCAACTTTGAATGAAAATGTGCTTGCTTACAGCAACGTGCTATATGTTCTGAATGCCCGAATTGGGAATCTGTGTCAAAACTTTGTTAGGAATTATGTGATCCTTACTAGCTGGAAGTAAGGGAGATGGGGCATGAAGTTATTTCTAGGAGTTGGACACATACCAGGTTTAGCTCAGTTCTGGGCATCTTTGAAATACCTATACAAACTTGTTCCTACATAGTAACTTGCAACTTTGAATGAAAATGTGCTTGCTTACAGCAACGTGCTATATGTTCTGAATGCCCGAATTGGGAATCTGTGTCAAAACTTTGTTAGGAATTATGTGATCCTTACTAGCTGGAAGTAAGGGAGATGGGGCATGAAGTTATTTCTAGGAGTTGGACACATACCAGGTTTAGCTCAGTTCTGGGCATCTTTGAAATACCTATACAAACTTGTTCCTACATAGTAACTTGCAACTTTGAATGAAAATGTGCTTGCTTACAGCAACGTGCTATATGTTCTGAATGCCCGAATTGGGAATCTGTGTCAAAACTTTGTTAGGAATTATGTGATCCTTACTAGCTGGAAGTAAGGGAGATGGGGCATGAAGTTATTTCTAGGAGTTGGACACATACCAGGTTTAGCTCAGTTCTGGGCATCTTTGAAATACCTATACAAACTTGTTCCTACATAGTAACTTGCAACTTTGAATGAAAATGTGCTTGCTTACAGCAACGTGCTATATGTTCTGAATGCCCGAATTGGGAATCTGTGTCAAAACTTTGTTAGGAATTATGTGATCCTTACTAGCTGGAAGTAAGGGAGATGGGGCATGAAGTTATTTCTAGGAGTTGGACACATACCAAGTTTAGCTCAGTTCTGGGCATCTTTGAAATACCTATACAAACTTGTTCCTACATAGTAACTTGCAACTTTGAATGAAAATATGCTTGCTTACAGCAACGT
This sequence comes from Diceros bicornis minor, assembly GCF_020826845.1. Classification (NCBI taxonomy): domain Eukaryota; kingdom Metazoa; phylum Chordata; class Mammalia; order Perissodactyla; family Rhinocerotidae; genus Diceros; species Diceros bicornis. The sequence goes on along the minus strand of NW_026691180.1, from coordinate 333,510 downwards.
GCTATATGTTCTGAATGCCCGAATTGGGAATCTGTGTCAAAACTTTGTTAGGAATTATGTGATCCTTACTAGCTTGAAGTAAGGGAGATGGGGCATGAAGTTATTTCTAGGAGTTGGACACATACCAAGTTTAGCTCAGTTCTGGGCATCTTTGAAATACCTATACAAACTTGTTCCTACATAGTAACTTGCAACTTTGAATGAAAATGTGCTTGCTTACAGCAACGTGCTATATGTTCTGAATGCCCGAATTGGGAATCTGTGTCAAAACTTTGTTAGGAATTATGTGATCCTTACTAGCTGGAAGTAAGGGAGATGGGGCATGAAGTTATTTCTAGGAGTTGGACACATACCAAGTTTAGCTCAGTTCTGGGCATCTTTGAAATACCTATACAAACTTGTTCCTACATAGTAACTTGCAACTTTGAATGAAAATGTGCTTGCTTACAGCAACGTGCTATATGTTCAGAATGCCCGAATTGGGAATCTGTGTCAAAACTTTGTTAGGAATTATATGATCCTTACTAGCTGGAAGTAAAGGAGATGGGGCATGAAGTTATTTCTAGGAGTTGGACACATACCAAGTTTAGCTCAGTTCTGGGCATCTTTGAAATACCTATACAAACTTGTTCCTACATAGTAACTTGCAACTTTGAATGAAAATGTGCTTGCTTACAGCAACGTGCTATATGTTCTGAATGCCCGAATTGGGAATCTGTGTCAAAACTTTGTTAGGAATTATGTGATCCTTACTAGCTGGAAGTAAGGGAGATGGGGCATGAAGTTATTTCTAGGAGTTGGACACATACCAAGTTTAGCTCATTTCTGGGCATCTTTGAAATACCTATACAAACTTGTTCCTCCATAGTAACTTGCATCTTTGAATGAGAATGTGCTTGCTTACCGCAACGTGCTATATGTTCTGAATGCCCGAATTGGGAATCTGTGTCAAAACTTTGTTAGGAATTATGTGATCCTTACTAGCTAGAAGTAAGGGAGATGGGGCATGAAGTTATTTCTAGGAGTTGGACACATACCAAGTTTAGCTCAGTTCTGGGCATCTTTGAAATACCTATACAAACTTGTTCCTACATAGTAACTTGCATCTTTGAATGAGAATGTGCTTTCTTACAGCAACGTGCTATATGTTCTGAATGCCCGAATTGGCAATCTGTGTCAAAACTTTGTTAGGAATTATGTGATCCTTACTAGCTGGAAGTAAGGGAGATGGGGCATGAAGTTATTTCTAGGAGTTGGACACATACCAAGTTTAGCTCAGTTCTGGGCATCTTTGAAATACCTATACAAACTTGTTCCTACATAGTAACTTGCATCTTTGAATGAGAATCTGCTTGCTTACAGGAACGTGCTATATGTTCTGAATGCCCGAATTGGGAATCTGTGTCAAAATTTGTTAGGAATTATGTGATCCTTACTAGCTGGAAGTAAGGGAGATGGGGCATGAAGTTATTTCTAGGAGTTGGACACATACCAAGTTTAGCTCAGTTCTGGGCATCTTTGAAATACCTATACAAACTTGTTCCTACATAGTAACTTGCATCTTTGAATGAGAATGTGCTTGCTTGCAGCAACGTGCTATATGTTCTGAATGCCCGAATAGGGAATCTGTGTCAAAACTTTGTTAGGAATTATGTGATCCTTACTAGCTGGAAGTAAGTGAGATGGGGCATGAAGTTATTTCTAGGAGTTGGACACATACCAAGTTTAGCTCAGTTCTGGGCATCTTTGAAATACCTATACAAACTTGTTCCTACCTAGTAACTTGCATCTTTGAATGAGAATGTGCTTGCTTAAAGCAACGTGCTATATGTTCTGAATGCCCGAATTGGGAATCTGTGTCAAAACTTTGTTAGGAATTATGTGATCCTTACAAGCTGGAAGTAAGGGAGATGGGGCATGAAGTTATTTCTAGGAGTTGGACACATACCAAGTTTAGCTCAGTTCTGGGCATCTTTGAAATACCTATACAAACTTGTTCCTACCTAGTAACTTGCATCTTTGAATGAGAATGTGCTTGCTTACAGCAACGTGCTATATGTTCTGAATGCCCGAATTGGGAATCTGTGTCAAAACTTTGTTAGGAATTATGTGATCCTTACTAGCTGGAAGTAAGGGAGATGGGGCATGAAGTTATTTCTAGGAGTTGGACACATACCAAGTTTAGCTCAGTTCTGGGCACCTTGAAATACCTATACAAACTTGTTCCTACATAGTAACTTGCAACTTTGAATGAGAATGTGCTTGCTTACAGGACGTGCTATATGTTCTGATGCCCGAATTGGCAATCTGTGTCAAAACTTTGTTAGGAATTATGTGATCCTTACTAGCTGGAAGTAAGGGAGATGGGGCATGAAGTTATTTCTAGGAGTTGGACACATACCATGTTTAGCTCAGTTCTGGGCATCTTTGAAATACCTATACAAACTTGTTCCTACATAGTAACTTGCAACATTGAATGAAAATGTGCTTGCTTACAGCAACGTGCTATATGTTCTGAATGCCCGAATTGGGAATCTGTGTCAAAACTTTGTTAGGAATTATGTGATCCTTACTAGCTGGAAGTAAGGGAGATGGGGCATGAAGTTATTTCTAGGAGTTGGACACATACCAAGTTTAGCTCAGTTCTGGGCATCTTTGAAATACCTATACAAACTTGTTCCTACCTAGTAACTTGCATCTTTGAATGAGAATCTGCTTGCTTACAGCAACGTGCTATATGTTCTGAATGCCCGAATTGGGAATCTGTGTCAAAACTTTGTTAGGAATTATGTGATCCTCACTAGCTGGAAGTAAGGGAGATGGGGCATGAAGTTATTTCTAGGAGTTGGACACATACCAAGTTTAGCTCAGTTCTGGGCATCTTTGAAATACCTATACAAACTTTTTCCTACATAGTAACTTGCATCTTTGAATGAGAATCTGCTTGCTTACAGCAACGTGCTATATGTTCTGAATGCCCGAATTGGGAATCTGTGTCAAAACTTTGTTAGGAATTATGTCATCCTTACTAGCTGGAAATAAGGGAGATGGGGCATGAAGTTATTTCTAGGAGTTGGACACATACCAAGTTTAGCTCAGTTCTGGGCATCTTTGAAATACCTATACAAACTTGTTCCTACATAGTAACTTGCAACTTTGAATGAAAATGTGCTTGCTTACAGCAACGTGCTATATGTTCTGAATGCCCGAATTGGGACTCTGTGTCAAAACTTTGTTAGGAATTATGTCATCCTTACTAGCTGGAAGTAAGGGAGATGGGGCATGAAGTTATTTCTAGGAGTTGGACACATACCAAGTTTAGCTCAGTTCTGGGCATCTTTGAAATACCTATACAAACTTGTTCCTACCTAGTAACTTGCATCTTTGAATGAGAATCTGCTTGCTTACAGCAACGTGCTATATGTTCTGAATGCCCGAATTGGGAATCTGTGTCAAAACTTTGTTAGGAATTATGTGATCCTTACTAGCTGGAAGTAAGGGAGATGGCGCATGAAGTTATTTCTAGGAGTTGGACACATACCAAGTTTAGCTCAGTTCTGGGCATCTTTGAAATACCTATACAAACTTGTTCCTACATCGTAACTTGCATCTTTGAATGAGAATCTGCTTGCTTACAGCAACGTGCTATATGTTCTGAATGCCCGAATTGGGAATCTGTGTCAAAACTTTGTTAGGAATTATGTGATCCGTACTAGCTGGAAGTAAGGGAGATGGGGCATGAAGTTATTTCTAGGAGTTGGACACACACCAAGTTTAGCTCAGTTCTGGGCATCTTTGAAATACCTATACAAACTTGTTCCTACATAGTAACTTGCAACTTTGAATGGGAATGTGCTTGCTTACAGCAACGTGCTATATGTTCTGAATGCCCGAATTGGGAATCTGTGTCAAAACTTTGTTAGGAATTATGTCATCCTTACTAGCTGGAAGTAAGGGAGATGGGGCATGAAGTTATTTCTAGGAGTTGGACACATACCAAGTTTAGCTCAGTTCTGGGCATCTTTGAAATACATATACAAACTTGTTCCTACATAGTAACTTGCATCTTTGAATGAGAATCTGCTTGCTTACAGCAACGTGCTATATGTTCTGAATGCCCGAATTGGGAATCTGTGTCAAAACTTTGTTAGGAATTATGTGATCCTTACAAGCTGGAAGTAAGGGAGATGGGGCATGAAGTTATTTCTAGGAGTTGGACACATACCAAGTTTAGCTCAGTTCTGGGCATCTTTGAAATACCTATACAAACTTGTTCCTACATAGTAACTTGCATCTTTGAATGAGAATCTGCTTGCTTACAGCAACGTGCTATATGTTCTGAATGCCCGAATTGGGAATCTGTGTCAAAACTTTGTTAGGAATTATGTGATCCTTACTAGCTGGAAGTAAGGGAGATGGGGCATGAAGTTATTTCTAGGAGTTGGACACATACCAAGTTTAGCTCAGTTCTGGGCATCTTTCAAATACCTATACAAACTTGTTCCTACATAGTAACTTGCAACTTTGAATGAGAATGTGCTTGCTTACAGCAACGTGCTATATGTTCTGAATGCCCGAATTGGGAATCTGTGTCAAAACTTTGTTAGGAATTATGTGATCCTTACTAGCTGGAAGTAAGGGAGATGGGGCATGAAGTTATTTCTAGGAGTTGGACACATACCAAGTTTAGCTCAGTTCTGGGCATCTTTGAAATACCTATACAAACTTGTTCCTACATAGTAACTTGCATCTTTGAATGAGAATGTGCTTGCTTACAGCAACGTGCTATATGTTCTGAATGCCCGAATTGGGAATCTGTGTCAAAACTTTGTTAGGAATTATGTGATCCTTACTAGCTGGAAGTAAGGGAGATGGGGCATGAAGTTATTTCTAGGAGTTGGACACATACCAAGTTTAGCTCAGTTCTGGGCATCTTTGAAATACCTATACAAACTTGTTCCTACATAGTAACTTGCAACTTTGAATGAAAATGTGCTTGCTTACAGCAACGTGCTATATGATCTGAATGCCCGAATTGGGAATCTGTGTCAAAACTTTGTTAGGAATTATGTGATCCTGACTAGCTGGAAGTAAGGGAGATGGGGCATGAAGATATTTCTAGGAGTTGGACACATACCAAGTTTAGCTCAGTTCTGGGCATCTTTGAAATACCTATACAAACTTGTTCCTACATAGTAACTTGCATCTTTGAATGAGAATCTGCTTGCTTACAGCAACGTGCTATATGTTCTGAATGCCCGAATTGGGAATCTGTGTCAAAAATTTGTTAGGAATTATGTGATCCTTACCAGCTGGAAGTAAGGGAGATGGGGCATGAAGTTATTTCTAGGAGTTGGACACTTACCAAGTTTAGCTCAGTTCTGGGCATCTTTGAAATACCTATACAAACTTGTTCCTACATAGTAACTTGCAACTTTGAATAAGAATGTGCTTGCTTACAGCAACGTGCTATATGTTCTGAATGCCCGAATTGGGAATCTGTGTCAAAACTTTGTTAGGAATTATGTGATCCTTACTAGCTGGAAGTAAGGGAGATGGGGCATGAAGTTATTTCTAGGAGTTGGACACATACCAAGTTTAGCTCAGTTCTGGGCATCTTTGAAATACCTATACAAACTTGTTCCTACATAGTAACTTGCAACTTTGAATGAAAATGTGCTTGCTTACAGCAACGTGCTATATGTTCTGAATGCCCGAATTGGGAATCTGTGTCAAAACTTTGTTAGGAATTATGTGATCCTTACTAGCTGGAAGTAAGGGAGATGGGGCATGAAGTTATTTCTAGGAGTTGGACACATACCAAGTTTAGCTCAGTACTGGGCATCTTTGAAATACCTATACAAACTTGTTCCTACATAGTAACTTGCATCTTTGAATGAGAATGTGCTTGCTTACAGCAACGTGCTATATGTTCTGAATGCCCGAATTGGGAATCTGTGTCAAAACTTTGTTAGGAATTATGTGATCCTTACTAGCTGGAAGTAAGGGAGATGGGGCATGAAGTTATTTCTAGGAGTTGGACACATACCAAGTTTAGCTCAGTTCTGGGCATCTGTGAAATACCTATACAAACTTGTTCCTACATAGTAACTTGCAACATTGAATGAAAATGTGCTTGCTTACAGCAACGTGCTATATGTTCTGAATGCCCGAATTGGGAATCTGTGTCAAAACTTTGTTAGGAATTATGTGATCCTTACTAGCTGGAAGTAAGGGAGATGGGGCATGAAGTTATTTCTAGGAGTTGGACACATACCAAGTTTAGCTCAGTACTGGGCATCTTTGAAATACCTATACAAACTTGTTCCTACATAGTAACTTGCATCTTTGAATGAGAATGTGCTTGCTTACAGCAACGTGCTATATGTTCTGAATGCCCGAATTGGGAATCTGTGTCAAAACTTTGTTAGGAATTATGTGATCCTTACTAGCTGGAAGTAAGGGAGATGGGGCATGAAGTTATTTCTAGGAGTTGGACACATACCAAGTTTAGCTCAGTTCTGGGCATCTTTGAAATACCTATACAAACTTGTTCCTACATAGTAACTTGCAACTTTGAATGAGAATGTGCTTGCTTGCAGCAACGTGCTATATGTTCTGAATGCCCGAATAGGGAATCTGTGTCAAAACTTTGTTAGGAATTATGTGATCCTTACTAGCTGGAAGTAAGTGAGATGGGGCATGAAGTTATTTCTAGGAGTTGGACACATACCAAGTTTAGCTCAGTTCTGGGCATCTTTGAAATACCTATACAAACTTGTTCCTACCTAGTAACTTGCATCTTTGAATGAGAATGTGCTTGCTTACAGCAACGTGCTATATGTTCTGAATGCCCGAATAGGGAATCTGTGTCAAAACTTTGTTAGGAATTATGTGATCCTTACCAGCTGGAAGTAAGGGAGATGGGGCATGAAGTTATTTCTAGGAGTTGGACACATACCAAGTTTAGCTCAGTTCTGGGCATCTTTGAAATACCTATACAAACTTGTTCCTACCTAGTAACTTGCATCTTTGAATGAGAATGTGCTTGCTTACAGCAACGTGCTATATGTTCTGAATGCCCGAATTGGGAATCTGTGTCAAAACTTTGTTAGGAATTATGTGATCCTTAATAGCTGGAAGTAAGGGAGATGGGGCATGAAGTTATTTCTAGGAGTTGGACACATACCAAGTTTAGCTCAGTTCTGGGCATCTTTGAAATACCTATACAAACTTGTTCCTACATAGTAACTTGCAACTTTGAATGAGAATGTGCTTGCTTACAGGACGTGCTATATGTTCTGATGCCCGAATTGGCAATCTGTGTCAAAACTTTGTTAGGAATTATGTGATCCTTACTAGCTGGAAGTAAGGGAGATGGGGCATGAAGTTATTTCTAGGAGTTGGACACATACCATGTTTAGCTCAGTTCTGGGCATCTTTGAAATACCTATACAAACTTGTTCCTACATAGTAACTTGCAACTTTGAATGAAAATGTGCTTGCTTACAGCAACGTGCTATATGTTCTGAATGCCCGAATCTGCAATCTGTGTCAAAACTTTGTTAGGAATTATGTGATCCTTACTAGCTGGAAGTAAGGGAGATGGGGCATGAAGTTATTTCTAGGAGTTGGACACATACCAAGTTTAGCTCAGTTCTGGGCATCTTTGAAATACCTATACAAACTTGTTCCTACCTAGTAACTTGCATCTTTGAATGAGAATCTGCTTGCTTACAGCAACGTGCTATATGTTCTGAATGCCCGAATCGGGAATCTGTGTCAAAACTTTGTTAGGAATTATGTGATCCTTACTAGCTGGATGTAAGGGAGATGGGGCATGAAGTTATTTCTAGGAGTTGGACACATACCAAGTTTAGCTCAGTTCTGGGCATCTTTGAAATACCTATACAAACTTGTTCCTACATAGTATCTTGCAACTTTGAATGAAAATGTGCTTGCTTACAGCAACGTGCTATATGTTCTGAATGCCCGAATTGGGAATCTGTGTCAAAACTTTGTTAGGAATTATGTGATCCTTACTAGCTGGAAGTAAGGGAGATGGGGCATGAAGTTATTTCTAGGAGTTGGACACATACCAAGTTTAGCTCAGTTCTGGGCATCTTTGAAATACCTATACAAACTTGTTCCTACATAGTAACTTGCAACTTTGAATGAAAATGTGCTTGCTTACAGCAACGTGCTATATGTTCTGAATGCCCGAATTGGGAATCTGTGTCAAAACTTTGTTAGGAATTATGTGATCCTTACTAGCTGGAAGTAAGGGAGATGGGGCATGAAGTTATTTCTTGGAGTTGGAGACATACCGAGTTTAGCTCAGTTCTGAGCATCTTTGAAATACCTATACAAACTTGTTCCTACATAGTAACTTGCATCTTTGAATGAGAATGTGCTTGCTTACAGCAACGTGCTATATGTTTTGAATGCCCGAATCTGCAATCTGTGTCAAAACTTTGTTAGGAATTATGTGATCCTTACTAGCTGGAAGTAAGGGAGATGGGGCATGAAGTTATTTCTAGGAGTTGGACACATACCAAGTTTAGCTCAGTTCTGGGCATCTTTGAAATACCTATACAAACTTGTTCCTACATAGTAACTTGCAACTTTGAATGAAAATGTGCTTGCTTACAGCAACGTGCTATATGTTCTGAATGCCCGAATTGGGAATCTGTGTCAAAACTTTGTTAGGAATTATGTGATCCTTACTAGCTGGAAGTAAGGGAGATGGGGCATGAAGTTATTTCTAGGAGTTGGACACATACCAAGTTTAGCTCAGTTCTGGGCATCTTTGAAATACCTATACAAACTTGTTCCTACCTAGTAACTTGCATCTTTGAATGAGAATCTGCTTGCTTACAGCAACGTGCTATATGTTCTGAATGCCCGAATTGGGAATCTGTGTCAAAACTTTGTTAGGAATTATGTGATCCTTACTAGCTGGAAGTAAGGGAGATGGGGCATGAAGTTATTTCTAGGAGTTGGACACATACCAAGTTTAGCTCAGTTCTGGGCATCTTTCAAATACCTATACAAACTTCTTCCTACATAGTAACTTGCAACTTTGAATGAAAATGTGCTTGCTTACAGCAACGTGCTATATGTTCTGAATGCCCGAATTGGGAATCTGTGTCAAAACTTTGTTAGGAATTATGTGATCCTTACTAGCTGGAAGTAAGGGAGATGGGGCATGAAGTTATTTCTAGGAGTTGGACACATACCAAGTTTAGCTCAGTTCTGGGCATCTTTGAAATACCTATACAAACTTGTTCCTACATAGTAACTTGCAACTTTGAATGAAAATGTGCTTGCTTACAGCAACGTGCTATATGTTCTGAATGCCCGAATTGGGAATCTGTGTCAAAACTTTGTTAGGAATTATGTGATCCTTACTAGCTGGAAGTAAGGGAGATGGGGCATGAAGTTATTTCTAGGAGTTGGACACATACCAGGTTTAGCTCAGTTCTGGGCATCTTTGAAATACCTATACAAACTTGTTCCTACATAGTAACTTGCAACTTTGAATGAAAATGTGCTTGCTTACAGCAACGTGCTATATGTTCTGAATGCCCGAATTGGGAATCTGTGTCAAAACTTTGTTAGGAATTATGTGATCCTTACTAGCTGGAAGTAAGGGAGATGGGGCATGAAGTTATTTCTAGGAGTTGGACACATACCAAGTTTAGCTCAGTTCTGGGCATCTTTCAAATACCTATACAAACTTGTTCCTACATAGTAACTTGCAACTTTGAATGAAAATGTGCTTGCTTACAGCAACGTGCTATATGTTCTGAATGCCCGAATTGGGAATCTGTGTCAAAACTTTGTTAGGAATTATGTGATCCTTACTAGCTGGAAGTAAGGGAGATGGGGCATGAAGTTATTTCTAGGAGTTGGACACATACCAAGTTTAGCTCAGTTCTGGGCATCTTTGAAATACCTATACAAACTTGTTCCTACATAGTAACTTGCAACTTTGAATGAAAATGTGCTTGCTTACAGCAACGTGCTATATGTTCTGAATGCCCGAATTGGGAATCTGTGTCAAAACTTTGTTAGGAATTATGTGATCCTTACTAGCTTGAAGTAAGGGAGATGGGGCATGAAGTTATTTCTAGGAGTTGGACACATACCAAGTTTAGCTCAGTTCTGGGCATCTTTGAAATACCTATACAAACTTGTTCCTACATAGTAACTTGCAACTTTGAATGAAAATGTGCTTGCTTACAGCAACGTGCTATATGTTCTGAATGCCCGAATTGGGAATCTGTGTCAAAACTTTGTTAGGAATTATGTGATCCTTACTAGCTGGAAGTAAGGGAGATGGGGCATGAAGTTATTTCTAGGAGTTGGACACATACCAAGTTTAGCTCAGTTCTGGGCATCTTTGAAATACCTATACAAACTTGTTCCTACATAGTAACTTGCAACTTTGAATGAGAATGTGCTTGCTTACAGCAACGTGCTATATGTTCAGAATGCCCGAATTGGGAATCTGTGTCAAAACTTTGTTAGGAATTATATGATCCTTACTAGCTGGAAGTAAAGGAGATGGGGCATGAAGTTATTTCTAGGAGTTGGACACATACCAGGTTTAGCTCAGTTCTGGGCATCTTTGAAATACCTATACAAACTTGTTCCTACATAGTAAATTGCAACTTTGAATGAAAATGTGCTTGCTTACAGCAACGTGCTATATGTTCTGAATGCCCGAATTGGGAATCTGTGTCAAAACTTTGTTAGGAATTATGTGATCCTTACTAGCTGGAAGTAAGGGAGATGGGGCATGAAGTTATTTCTAGGAGTTGGACACATACCAAGTTTAGCTCATTTCTGGGCATCTTTGAAATACCTATACAAACTTGTTCCTCCATAGTAACTTGCATCTTTGAATGAGAATGTGCTTGCTTACCGCAACGTGCTATATGTTCTGAATGCCCGAATTGGGAATCTGTGTCAAAACTTTGTTAGGAATTATGTGATCCTTACTAGCTGGAAGTAAGGGAGATGGGGCATGAAGTTATTTCTAGGAGTTGGACACACACCAAGTTTAGCTCAGTTCTGGGCATCTTTGAAATACCTATACAAACTTGTTCCTACCTAGTAACTTGCATCTTTGAATGAGAATCTGCTTGCTTACAGCAACGTGCTATATGTTCTGAATGCCCGAATTGGGAATCTGTGTCAAAACTTTATTAGGAATTATGTGATCCTTACTAGCTGGAAGTAAGGGAGATGGGGCATGAAGTTATTTCTAGGAGTTGGACACATACCAAGTTTAGCTCAGTTCTGGGCATCTTTGAAATACCTATACAAACTTTTTCCTACATAGTAACTTGCATCTTTGAATGAGAATCTGCTTGCTTACAGCAACGTGCTATATGTTCTGAATGCCCGAATTGGGAATCTGTGTCAAAACTTTGTTAGGAATTATGTCATCCTTACTAGCTGGAAGTAAGGGAGATGGGGCATGAAGTTATTTCTAGGAGTTGGACACATACCAAGTTTAGCTCAGTTCTGGGCATCTTTGAAATACCTATACAAACTTGTTCCTACATAGTAACTTGCAACTTTGAATGAAAATGTGCTTGCTTACAGCAACGTGCTATATGTTCTGAATGCCCGAATTGGGAATCTGTGTCAAAACTTTGTTAGGAATTATGTGATCCTTACTAGCTGGAAGTAAGGGAGATGGGGCATGAAGTTATTTCTAGGAGTTGGACACATACCAAGTTTAGCTCAGTTCTGGGCATCTTTGAAATACATATACAAACTTGTTCCTACATAGTAACTTGCATCTTTGAATGAGAATCTGCTTGCTTACAGCAACGTGCTATATGTTCTGAATGCCCGAATTGGGAATCTGTGTCAAAACTTTGTTAGGAATTATGTGATCCTTACTAGCTGGAAGTAAGGGAGATGGGGCATGAAGTTATTTCTAGGAGTTGGACACATACCAAGTTTAGCTCAGTTCTGGGCATCTTTGAAATACCTATACAAACTTGTTCCTACATAGTAACTTGCATCTTTGAATGAGAATCTGCTTGCTTACAGCAACGTGCTATATGTTCTGAATGCCCGAATTGGGAATCTGTGTCAAAACTTTGTTAGGAATTATGTGATCCTTACTAGCTGGAAGTAAGGGAGATGGGGCATGAAGTTATTTCTAGGAGTTGGACACATACCAAGTTTAGCTCAGTTCTGGGCATCTTTGAAATACCTATACAAACTTGTTCCTACATAGTAACTTGCAACTTTGAATGAGAATGTGCTTGCTTACAGCAACGTGCTATATGTTCTGAATGCCCGAATTGGAATCTGTGTCAAAACTTTGTTAGGAATTATGTGATCCTTACTAGCTGGAAGTAAGAAGATGGGGCATGAAGTTATTTCTAGGAGTTGGACACATACCGAGTTTAGCTCAGTTCTGGGCATCTTTGAAATACCTATACAAACTTGTTCCTACATAGTAACTTGCAACTTTGAATGAAAATGTGCTTGCTTACAGCAACGTGCTATATGTTCTGAATGCCCGAATTGGGAATCTGTGTCAAAACTTTGTTAGGAATTATGTGATCCTTACTAGCTGGAAGTAAGGGAGATGGGGCATGAAGTTATTTCTTGGAGTTGGAGACATACCGAGTTTAGCTCAGTTCTGGGCATCTTTGAAATACCTATACAAACTTGTTCCTACATAGTAACTTGCATCTTTGAATGAGAATGTGCTTGCTTACAGCAACGTGCTATATGTTCTGAATGCCCGAATCTGCAATCTGTGTCAAAACTTTGTTAGGAATTATGTGATCCTTACTAGCTGGAAGTAAGGGAGATGGGGCATGAAGTTATTTCTAGGAGTTGGACACATACCAAGTTTAGTTCAGTTCTGGGCATCTTTGAAATACCTATACAAACTTGTTCCTACCTAGTAACTTGCATCTTTGAATGAGAATCTGCTTGCTTACAGCAACGTGCTATATGTTCTGAATGCCCGAATTGGGAATCTGTGTCAAAACTTTGTTAGGAATTATGTGATCCTTACTAGCTGGAAGTAAGGGAGATGGGGCATGAAGTTATTTCTAGGAGTTGGACACATACCAAGTTTAGCTCAGTTCTGGGCATCTTTGAAATACCTATACAAACTTGTTCCTACCTAGTAACTTGCAACTTTGAATGAAAATGTGCTTGCTTACAGCAACGTGCTATATGTTCTGAATGCCCGAATTGGGAATCTGTGTCAAAACTTTGTTAGGAATTATGTGATCCTTACTAGCTGGAAGTAAGGGAGATGGGGCATGAAGTTATTTCTAGGAGTTGGACACATACCAGGTTTAGCTCAGTTCTGGGCATCTTTGAAATACCTATACAAACTTGTTCCTACATAGTAACTTGCAACTTTGAATGAAAATGTGCTTGCTTACAGCAACGTGCTATATGTTCTGAATGCCCGAATTGGGAATCTGTGTCAAAACTTTGTTAGGAATTATGTGATCCTTACTAGCTGGAAGTAAGGGAGATGGGGCATGAAGTTATTTCTAGGAGTTGGACACATACCAGGTTTAGCTCAGTTCTGGGCATCTTTGAAATACCTATACAAACTTGTTCCTACATAGTAACTTGCAACTTTGAATGAAAATGTGCTTGCTTACAGCAACGTGCTATATGTTCTGAATGCCCGAATTGGGAATCTGTGTCAAAACTTTGTTAGGAATTATGTGATCCTTACTAGCTGGAAGTAAGGGAGATGGGGCATGAAGTTATTTCTAGGAGTTGGACACATACCAGGTTTAGCTCAGTTCTGGGCATCTTTGAAATACCTATACAAACTTGTTCCTACATAGTAACTTGCAACTTTGAATGAAAATGTGCTTGCTTACAGCAACGTGCTATATGTTCTGAATGCCCGAATTGGGAATCTGTGTCAAAACTTTGTTAGGAATTATGTGATCCTTACTAGCTGGAAGTAAGGGAGATGGGGCATGAAGTTATTTCTAGGAGTTGGACACATACCAAGTTTAGCTCAGTTCTGGGCATCTTTCAAATACCTATACAAACTTGTTCCTACATAGTAACTTGCAACTTTGAATGAAAATGTGCTTGCTTACAGCAACGTGCTATATGTTCTGAATGCCCGAATTGGGAATCTGTGTCAAAACTTTGTTAGGAATTATGTGATCCTTACTAGCTGGAAGTAAGGGAGATGGGGCATGAAGTTATTTCTAGGAGTTGGACACATACCAAGTTTAGCTCAGTTCTGGGCATCTTTGAAATACCTATACAAACTTGTTCCTACATAGTAACTTGCAACTTTGAATGAAAATGTGCTTGCTTACAGCAACGTGCTATATGTTCTGAATGCCCGAATTGGGAATCTGTGTCAAAACTTTGTTAGGAATTATGTGATCCTTACTAGCTTGAAGTAAGGGAGATGGGGCATGAAGTTATTTCTAGGAGTTGGACACATACCAAGTTTAGCTCAGTTCTGGGCATCTTTGAAATACCTATACAAACTTGTTCCTACATAGTAACTTGCAACTTTGAATGAAAATGTGCTTGCTTACAGCAACGTGCTATATGTTCTGAATGCCCGAATTGGGAATCTGTGTCAAAACTTTGTTAGGAATTATGTGATCCTTACTAGCTGGAAGTAAGGGAGATGGGGCATGAAGTTATTTCTTGGAGTTGGAGACATACCGAGTTCAGCTCAGTTCTGGGCATCTTTGAAATACCTATACAAACTTGTTCCTACATAGTAACTTGCATCTTTGAATGAGAATGTGCTTGCTTACAGCAACGTGCTATATGTTCTGAATGCCCGAATCTGCAATCTGTGTCAAAACTTTGTTAGGAATTATGTGATCCTTACTAGCTGGAAGTAAGGGAGATGGGGCATGAAGTTATTTCTAGGAGTTGGACACATACCAAGTTTAGTTCAGTTCTGGGCATCTTTGAAATACCTATACAAACTTGTTCCTACCTAGTAACTTGCATCTTTGAATGAGAATCTGCTTGCTTACAGCAACGTGCTATATGTTCTGAATGCCCGAATTGGGAATCTGTGTCAAAACTTTGTTAGGAATTATGTGATCCTTACTAGCTGGAAGTAAGGGAGATGGGGCATGAAGTTATTTCTAGGAGTTGGACACATACCAAGTTTAGCTCAGTTCTGGGCATCTTTGAAATACCTATACAAACTTGTTCCTACCTAGTAACTTGCAACTTTGAATGAAAATGTGCTTGCTTACAGCAACGTGCTATATGTTCTGAATGCCCGAATTGGGAATCTGTGTCAAAACTTTGTTAGGAATTATGTGATCCTTACTAGCTGGAAGTAAGGGAGATGGGGCATGAAGTTATTTCTAGGAGTTGGACACATACCAAGTTTAGCTCAGTTCTGGGCATCTTTGAAATACCTATACAAACTTGTTCCTACATAGTAACTTGCAACTTTGAATGAAAATGTGCTTGCTTACAGCAACGTGCTATATGTTCTGAATGCCCGAATTGGGAATCTGTGTCAAAACTTTGTTAGGAATTATGTGATCCTTACTAGCTGGAAGTAAGGGAGATGGGGCATGAAGTTATTTCTAGGAGTTGGACACATACCAGGTTTAGCTCAGTTCTGGGCATCTTTGAAATACCTATACAAACTTGTTCCTACATAGTAACTTGCAACTTTGAATGAAAATGTGCTTGCTTACAGCAACGTGCTATATGTTCTGAATGCCCGAATTGGGAATCTGTGTCAAAACTTTGTTAGGAATTATGTGATCCTTACTAGCTGGAAGTAAGGGAGATGGGGCATGAAGTTATTTCTAGGAGTTGGACACATACCAGGTTTAGCTCAGTTCTGGGCATCTTTGAAATACCTATACAAACTTGTTCCTACATAGTAACTTGCAACTTTGAATGAAAATGTGCTTGCTTACAGCAACGTGCTATATGTTCTGAATGCCCGAATTGGGAATCTGTGTCAAAACTTTGTTAGGAATTATGTGATCCTTACTAGCTGGAAGTAAGGGAGATGGGGCATGAAGTTATTTCTAGGAGTTGGACACATACCAGGTTTAGCTCAGTTCTGGGCATCTTTGAAATACCTATACAAACTTGTTCCTACATAGTAACTTGCAACTTTGAATGAAAATGTGCTTGCTTACAGCAACGTGCTATATGTTCTGAATGCCCGAATTGGGAATCTGTGTCAAAACTTTGTTAGGAATTATGTGATCCTTACTAGCTGGAAGTAAGGGAGATGGGGCATGAAGTTATTTCTAGGAGTTGGACACATACCAAGTTTAGCTCAGTTCTGGGCATCTTTGAAATACCTATACAAACTTGTTCCTACATAGTAACTTGCAACTTTGAATGAAAATATGCTTGCTTACAGCAACGTGCTATATGTTCTGAATGCCCGAATTGGGAATCTGTGTCAAAACTTTGTTAGGAATTATGTGATCCTTACTAGCTTGAAGTAAGGGAGATGGGGCATGAAGTTATTTCTAGGAGTTGGACACATACCAAGTTTAGCTCAGTTCTGGGCATCTTTGAAATACCTATACAAACTTGTTCCTACATAGTAACTTGCAACTTTGAATGAAAATGTGCTTGCTTACAGCAACGTGCTATATGTTCTGAATGCCCGAATTGGGAATCTGTGTCAAAACTTTGTTAGGAATTATGTGATCCTTACTAGCTGGAAGTAAGGGAGATGGGGCATGAAGTTATTTCTAGGAGTTGGACACATACCAAGTTTAGCTCAGTTCTGGGCATCTTTGAAATACCTATACAAACTTGTTCCTACATAGTAACTTGCAACTTTGAATGAAAATGTGCTTGCTTACAGCAACGTGCTATATGTTCAGAATGCCCGAATTGGGAATCTGTGTCAAAACTTTGTTAGGAATTATATGATCCTTACTAGCTGGAAGTAAAGGAGATGGGGCATGAAGTTATTTCTAGGAGTTGGACACATACCAAGTTTAGCTCAGTTCTGGGCATCTTTGAAATACCTATACAAACTTGTTCCTACATAGTAACTTGCAACTTTGAATGAAAATGTGCTTGCTTACAGCAACGTGCTATATGTTCTGAATGCCCGAATTGGGAATCTGTGTCAAAACTTTGTTAGGAATTATGTGATCCTTACTAGCTGGAAGTAAGGGAGATGGGGCATGAAGTTATTTCTAGGAGTTGGACACATACCAAGTTTAGCTCATTTCTGGGCATCTTTGAAATACCTATACAAACTTGTTCCTCCATAGTAACTTGCATCTTTGAATGAGAATGTGCTTGCTTACCGCAACGTGCTATATGTTCTGAATGCCCGAATTGGGAATCTGTGTCAAAACTTTGTTAGGAATTATGTGATCCTTACTAGCTAGAAGTAAGGGAGATGGGGCATGAAGTTATTTCTAGGAGTTGGACACATACCAAGTTTAGCTCAGTTCTGGGCATCTTTGAAATACCTATACAAACTTGTTCCTACATAGTAACTTGCATCTTTGAATGAGAATGTGCTTTCTTACAGCAACGTGCTATATGTTCTGAATGCCCGAATTGGCAATCTGTGTCAAAACTTTGTTAGGAATTATGTGATCCTTACTAGCTGGAAGTAAGGGAGATGGGGCATGAAGTTATTTCTAGGAGTTGGACACATACCAAGTTTAGCTCAGTTCTGGGCATCTTTGAAATACCTATACAAACTTGTTCCTACATAGTAACTTGCATCTTTGAATGAGAATCTGCTTGCTTACAGGAACGTGCTATATGTTCTGAATGCCCGAATTGGGAATCTGTGTCAAAATTTGTTAGGAATTATGTGATCCTTACTAGCTGGAAGTAAGGGAGATGGGGCATGAAGTTATTTCTAGGAGTTGGACACATACCAAGTTTAGCTCAGTTCTGGGCATCTTTGAAATACCTATACAAACTTGTTCCTACATAGTAACTTGCATCTTTGAATGAGAATGTGCTTGCTTGCAGCAACGTGCTATATGTTCTGAATGCCCGAATAGGGAATCTGTGTCAAAACTTTGTTAGGAATTATGTGATCCTTACTAGCTGGAAGTAAGTGAGATGGGGCATGAAGTTATTTCTAGGAGTTGGACACATACCAAGTTTAGCTCAGTTCTGGGCATCTTTGAAATACCTATACAAACTTGTTCCTACCTAGTAACTTGCATCTTTGAATGAGAATGTGCTTGCTTAAAGCAACGTGCTATATGTTCTGAATGCCCGAATTGGGAATCTGTGTCAAAACTTTGTTAGGAATTATGTGATCCTTACAAGCTGGAAGTAAGGGAGATGGGGCATGAAGTTATTTCTAGGAGTTGGACACATACCAAGTTTAGCTCAGTTCTGGGCATCTTTGAAATACCTATACAAACTTGTTCCTACCTAGTAACTTGCATCTTTGAATGAGAATGTGCTTGCTTACAGCAACGTGCTATATGTTCTGAATGCCCGAATTGGGAATCTGTGTCAAAACTTTGTTAGGAATTATGTGATCCTTACTAGCTGGAAGTAAGGGAGATGGGGCATGAAGTTATTTCTAGGAGTTGGACACATACCAAGTTTAGCTCAGTTCTGGGCACCTTGAAATACCTATACAAACTTGTTCCTACATAGTAACTTGCAACTTTGAATGAGAATGTGCTTGCTTACAGGACGTGCTATATGTTCTGATGCCCGAATTGGCAATCTGTGTCAAAACTTTGTTAGGAATTATGTGATCCTTACTAGCTGGAAGTAAGGGAGATGGGGCATGAAGTTATTTCTAGGAGTTGGACACATACCATGTTTAGCTCAGTTCTGGGCATCTTTGAAATACCTATACAAACTTGTTCCTACATAGTAACTTGCAACATTGAATGAAAATGTGCTTGCTTACAGCAACGTGCTATATGTTCTGAATGCCCGAATTGGGAATCTGTGTCAAAACTTTGTTAGGAATTATGTGATCCTTACTAGCTGGAAGTAAGGGAGATGGGGCATGAAGTTATTTCTAGGAGTTGGACACATACCAAGTTTAGCTCAGTTCTGGGCATCTTTGAAATACCTATACAAACTTGTTCCTACCTAGTAACTTGCATCTTTGAATGAGAATCTGCTTGCTTACAGCAACGTGCTATATGTTCTGAATGCCCGAATTGGGAATCTGTGTCAAAACTTTGTTAGGAATTATGTGATCCTCACTAGCTGGAAGTAAGGGAGATGGGGCATGAAGTTATTTCTAGGAGTTGGACACATACCAAGTTTAGCTCAGTTCTGGGCATCTTTGAAATACCTATACAAACTTTTTCCTACATAGTAACTTGCATCTTTGAATGAGAATCTGCTTGCTTACAGCAACGTGCTATATGTTCTGAATGCCCGAATTGGGAATCTGTGTCAAAACTTTGTTAGGAATTATGTCATCCTTACTAGCTGGAAATAAGGGAGATGGGGCATGAAGTTATTTCTAGGAGTTGGACACATACCAAGTTTAGCTCAGTTCTGGGCATCTTTGAAATACCTATACAAACTTGTTCCTACATAGTAACTTGCAACTTTGAATGAAAATGTGCTTGCTTACAGCAACGTGCTATATGTTCTGAATGCCCGAATTGGGACTCTGTGTCAAAACTTTGTTAGGAATTATGTCATCCTTACTAGCTGGAAGTAAGGGAGATGGGGCATGAAGTTATTTCTAGGAGTTGGACACATACCAAGTTTAGCTCAGTTCTGGGCATCTTTGAAATACCTATACAAACTTGTTCCTACCTAGTAACTTGCATCTTTGAATGAGAATCTGCTTGCTTACAGCAACGTGCTATATGTTCTGAATGCCCGAATTGGGAATCTGTGTCAAAACTTTGTTAGGAATTATGTGATCCTTACTAGCTGGAAGTAAGGGAGATGGCGCATGAAGTTATTTCTAGGAGTTGGACACATACCAAGTTTAGCTCAGTTCTGGGCATCTTTGAAATACCTATACAAACTTGTTCCTACATCGTAACTTGCATCTTTGAATGAGAATCTGCTTGCTTACAGCAACGTGCTATATGTTCTGAATGCCCGAATTGGGAATCTGTGTCAAAACTTTGTTAGGAATTATGTGATCCGTACTAGCTGGAAGTAAGGGAGATGGGGCATGAAGTTATTTCTAGGAGTTGGACACACACCAAGTTTAGCTCAGTTCTGGGCATCTTTGAAATACCTATACAAACTTGTTCCTACATAGTAACTTGCAACTTTGAATGGGAATGTGCTTGCTTACAGCAACGTGCTATATGTTCTGAATGCCCGAATTGGGAATCTGTGTCAAAACTTTGTTAGGAATTATGTCATCCTTACTAGCTGGAAGTAAGGGAGATGGGGCATGAAGTTATTTCTAGGAGTTGGACACATACCAAGTTTAGCTCAGTTCTGGGCATCTTTGAAATACATATACAAACTTGTTCCTACATAGTAACTTGCATCTTTGAATGAGAATCTGCTTGCTTACAGCAACGTGCTATATGTTCTGAATGCCCGAATTGGGAATCTGTGTCAAAACTTTGTTAGGAATTATGTGATCCTTACAAGCTGGAAGTAAGGGAGATGGGGCATGAAGTTATTTCTAGGAGTTGGACACATACCAAGTTTAGCTCAGTTCTGGGCATCTTTG
Organism: Diceros bicornis minor; assembly: GCF_020826845.1. Lineage (NCBI taxonomy): Eukaryota > Metazoa > Chordata > Mammalia > Perissodactyla > Rhinocerotidae > Diceros > Diceros bicornis. Next base: position 312,848 of record NW_026691180.1, on the reverse strand, counting down.
AAATACCTATACAAACTTGTTCCTACATAGTAACTTGCATCTTTGAATGAGAATCTGCTTGCTTACAGCAACGTGCTATATGTTCTGAATGCCCGAATTGGGAATCTGTGTCAAAACTTTGTTAGGAATTATGTGATCCTTACTAGCTGGAAGTAAGGGAGATGGGGCATGAAGTTATTTCTAGGAGTTGGACACATACCAAGTTTAGCTCAGTTCTGGGCATCTTTCAAATACCTATACAAACTTGTTCCTACATAGTAACTTGCAACTTTGAATGAGAATGTGCTTGCTTACAGCAACGTGCTATATGTTCTGAATGCCCGAATTGGGAATCTGTGTCAAAACTTTGTTAGGAATTATGTGATCCTTACTAGCTGGAAGTAAGGGAGATGGGGCATGAAGTTATTTCTAGGAGTTGGACACATACCAAGTTTAGCTCAGTTCTGGGCATCTTTCAAATACCTATACAAACTTGTTCCTACATAGTAACTTGCAACATTGAATGAAAATGTGCTTGCTTACAGCAACGTGCTATATGTTCTGAATGCCCGAATTGGAATCTGTGTCAAAACTTTGTTAGGAATTATGTGATCCTTACTAGCTGGAAGTAAGAAGATGGGGCATGAAGTTATTTCTAGGAGTTGGACACATACCGAGTTTAGCTCAGTTCTGGGCATCTTTGAAATACCTATACCAACTTGTTCCTACATAGTAACTTGCAACTTTGAATGAAAATGTGCTTGCTTACAGCAACGTGCTATATGTTCTGAATGCCCGAATTGGGAATCTGTGTCAAAACTTTGTTAGGAATTATGTGATCCTTACTAGCTGGAAGTAAGGGAGATGGGGCATGAAGTTATTTCTTGGAGTTGGAGACATACCGAGTTTAGCTCAGTTCTGGGCATCTTTGAAATACCTATACAAACTTGTTCCTACATAGTAACTTGCATCTTTGAATGAGAATGTGCTTGCTTACAGCAACGTGCTATATGTTCTGAATGCCCGAATCTGCAATCTGTGTCAAAACTTTGTTAGGAATTATGTGATCCTTACTAGCTCGAAGTAAGGGAGATGGGGCATGATGTTATTTCTAGGAGTTGGACACATACCAAGTTTAGTTCAGTTCTGGGCATCTTTGAAATACCTATACAAACTTGTTCCTACCTAGTAACTTGCATCTTTGAATGAGAATCTGCTTGCTTACAGCAACGTGCTATATGTTCTGAATGCCCGAATTGGGAATCTGTGTCAAAACTTTGTTAGGAATTATGTGATCCTTACTAGCTGGAAGTAAGGGAGATGGGGCATGAAGTTATTTCTAGGAGTTGGACACATGCCAAGTTTAGCTCAGTTCTGGGCATCTTTGAAATACCTATACAAACTTGTTCCTACATAGTAACTTGCAACTTTGAATGAGAATGTACTTGCTTACAGCAACGTGCTATATGTTCTAAATGCCCGAATTGGGAATCTGTGTCAAAACTTTGTTAGGAATTATGTGATCCTTACTAGCTGGAAGTAAGGGAGGTGGGGCATGAAGTTATTTCTAGGAGTTGGACACATACCAAGTTTAGCTCAGTTCTGGGCATCTTTGAAATACCTATACAAACTTGTTCCTAAATAGTAACTTGCATCTTTGAATGAGAATGTGCTTGCTTGCAGCAACGTGCTATATGATCTGAATGCCCGAATAGGGAATCTGTGTCAAAACTTTGTTAGGAATTATGTGATCCTTACTAGCTGGAAGTAAGGGAGATGGGGCATGAAGTTATTTCTTGGAGTTGGACACATACCAAGTTTAGCTCAGTTCTGGGCATCTTTGAAATACCTATATAAACTTGTTCCTACATAGTAACTTGCAACTTTGAATGAGAATGTGCTTGCTTGCAGCAACGTGCTATATGTTCTGAATGCCCGAATTGGGAATCTGTGTCAAAACTTTGTTAGGAATTATGTGATCCTTACTAGCTGGAAGTAAGGGAGATGGAGCATGAAGTTATTTCTAGGAGTTCGACACATACCAAGTTTAGCTCAGTTCTGGGCATCTTTGAAATACCTATACAAACTTGTTCCTACATAGTAACTTGCATCTTTGAATGAGAATGTGCTTGCTTACAGCAACGTGCTATATGTTCTGAATGCCCGAATTGGCAATCTGTGTCAAAACTTTGTTAGGAATTATGTGATCCTTACTAGCTGGAAGTAAGGGAGATGGGGCATGAAGTTATTTCTAGGAGTTGGACACATACCAAGTTTAGCTCAGTTCTGGGCATCTTTGAAATACCTATACAAACTTGTTCCTACATAGTAACTTGCAACTTTGAATGAAAATGTGCTTGCTTACAGCAACGTGCTATATGATCTTAATGCCCGAATTGGGAATCTGTGTCAAAACTTTGTTAGGAATTATGTGATCCTTACTAGCTGGAAGTAAGGGAGATGGGGCATGAAGTTATTTCTAGGAGTTGGACACATAACAAGTTTAGCTCAGTTCTGGGCATCTTTGAAATACCTATACAAACTTGTTCCTACATAGTAACTTGCATCTTTGAATGAGAATCTGCTTGCTTACAGCAACGTGCTATATGTTCTGAATGCCCGAATTGGGAATCTGTGTCAAAACTTTGTTAGGAATTATGTGATCCTTACTAGCTGGAAGTAAGGGAGATGGGGCATGAAGTTATTTCTAGGAGTTGGACACGTACCAAGTTTAGCTCAGTTCTGGGCATCTTTGAAATACCTATACAAACTTGTTCCTACATAGTAACTTGCAACTTTGAATGAGAATGTGCTTGCTTACAGCAACGTGCTATATGTTCTGAATGCCCGAATTGGGAATCTGTGTCAAAACTTTGTTAGGAATTATGTGATCCGTAATAGCTGGAAGTAAGGCAGATGGGGCATCAAGTTATTTCTAGGAGTTGGACACATACCAAGTTTAGCTCAGTTCTGGGCATCTTTGAAATACCTATACAAACTTGTTCCTACATAGTAACTTGCATCTTTGAATGAGAATCTGCTTGCTTACAGCAACGTGCTATATGTTCTGAATGCCCGAATTGGGAATCTGTGTCAAAACTTTGTTAGGAATTATGTGATCCTTACTAGCTGGAAGTAAGGGAGATGGGGCATGAAGTTATTTCTAGGAGTTGGACACATACCAAGTTTAGCTCAGTTCTGGGCATCTTTGAAATACCTATACAAACTTGTTCCTACATAGTAACTTGCAACTTTGAATGGGAATGTGCTTGCTTACAGCAACGTGCTATATGTTCTGAATGCCCGAATTGGGAATCTGTGTCAAAACTTTGTTAGGAATTATGTCATCCTTACTAGCTGGAAGTAAGGGAGATGGGGCATGAAGTTATTTCTAGGAGTTGGACACATACCAAGTTTAGCTCAGTTCTGGGCATCTTTGAAATACATATACAAACTTGTTCCTACATAGTAACTTGCATCTTTGAATGAGAATCCGCTTGCTTACAGCAACGTGCTATATGTTCTGAATGCCCGAATTGGGAATCTGTGTCAAAACTTTGTTAGGAATTATGTGATCCTTACAAGCTGGAAGTAAGGGAGATGGGGCATGAAGTTATTTCTAGGAGTTGGACACATACCAAGTTTAGCTCAGTTCTGGGCATCTTTGAAATACCTATACAAACTTGTTCCTACATAGTAACTTGCAACTTTGAATGAGAATGTGCTTGCTTACAGCAACGTGCTATATGTTCTGAATGCCCGAATTGGGAATCTGTGTCAAAACTTTGTTAGGAATTATGTGATCCTTACTAGCTGGAAGTAAGGGAGATGGGGCATGAAGTTATTTCTAGGAGTTGGACACATACCAAGTTTAGCTCATTTCTGGGCATCTTTCAAATACCTATACAAACTTGTTCCTACATAGTAACTTGCAACTTTGAATGAAAATGTGCTTGCTTACAGCAACGTGCTATATGTTCTGAATGCCCGAATTGGAATCTGTGTCAAAACTTTGTGAGGAATTATGTGATCCTTACTAGCTGGAAGTAAGAAGATGGGGCATGAAGTTATTTCTAGGAGTTGGACACATACCGAGTTTAGCTCAGTTCTGGGCATCTTTGAAATACCTATACAAACTTGTTCCTACATAGTAACTTGCAACTTTGAATGAAAATGTGCTTGCTTACAGCAACGTGCTATATGTTCTGAATGCCCGAATTGGGAATCTGTGTCAAAACTTTGTTAGGAATTATGTGATCCTTACTAGCTGGAAGTAAGGGAGATGGGGCATGAAGTTATTTCTTGGAGTTGGAGACATACCGAGTTTAGCTCAGTTCTGGGCATCTTTGAAATACCTATACAAACTTGTTCCTACATAGTAACTTGCAACTTTGAATGAGAATGTGCTTGCTTACAGCAACGTGCTATATGTTCTGAATGCCCGAATCTGCAATCTGTGTCAAAACTTTGTTAGGAATTATGTGATCCTTACTAGCTGGAAGTAAGGGAGATGGGGCATGAAGTTATTTCTAGGAGTTGGACACATACCGAGTTTAGCTCAGTTCTGGGCATCTTTGAAATACCTATACAAACTTGTTCCTACCTAGTAACTTGCATCTTTGAATGAGAATCTGCTTGCTTACAGCAACGTGCTATATGTTCTGAATGCCCGAATTGGGAATCTGTGTCAAAACTTTGTTAGGAATTATGTGATCCTTACTAGCTGGAAGTAAGGGAGATGGGGCATGAAGTTATTTCTAGGAGTTGGACACATGCCAAGTTTAGCTCAGTTCTGGGCATCTTTGAAATACCTATACAAACTTGTTCCTACCTAGTAACTTGCATCTTTGAATGAGAATGTACTTGCTTACAGCAACGTGCTATATGTTCTAAATGCCCGAATTGGGAATCTGTGTCAAAACTTTGTTAGGAATTATGTGATCCTTACTAGCTGGAAGTAAGGGAGGTGGGGCATGAAGTTATTTCTAGGAGTTGGACACATACCAAGTTTAGCTCAGTTCTGGGCATCTTTGAAATACCTATACAAACTTGTTCCTAAATAGTAACTTGCATCTTTGAATGAGAATGTGCTTGCTTGCAGCAACGTGCTATATGTTCTGAATGCCCGAATAGGGAATCTGTGTCAAAACTTTGTTAGGAATTATGTGATCCTTACTAGCTGGAAGTAAGGGAGATGGGGCATGAAGTTATTTCTAGGAGTTGGACACATACCAAGTTTAGCTCAGTTCTGGGCATCTTTGAAATACCTATACAAACTTGTTCCTAAATAGTAACTTGCATCTTTGAATGAGAATGTGCTTGCTTGCAGCAACGTGCTATATGTTCTGAATGCCCGAATAGGGAATCTGTGTCAAAACTTTGTTAGGAATTATGTGATCCTTACTAGCTGGAAGTAAGGGAGATGGGGCATGAAGTTATTTCTAGGAGTTGGACACATACCAAGTTTAGCTCAGTTCTGGGCATCTTTGAAATACCTATACAAACTTGTTCCTACATAGTAACTTGCAACTTTGAATGAGAATGTGCTTGCTTACAGCAACGTGCTATATGTTCTGAATGCCCGAATAGGGAATCTGTGTCAAAACTTTGTTAGGAATTATGTGATCCTTACTAGCTGGAAGTAAGGGAGATGGGGCATGAAGTTATTTCTAGGAGTTGGACACATACCAAGTTTAGCTCAGTTCTGGGCATCTTTGAAATACCTATACAAACTTGTTCCTACATAGTAACTTGCAACTTTGAATGAGAATGTGCTTGCTTACAGCAACGTGCTATATGTTCTGAATGCCCGAATAGGGAATCTGTGTCAAAACTTTGTTAGGAATTATGTGATCCTTACTAGCTGGAAGTAAGGGAGATGGGGCATGAAGTTATTTCTAGGAGTTGGACACATACCAAGTTTAGCTCAGTTCTGGGCATCTTTGAAATACCTATACAAACTTGTTCCTACATAGTAACTTGCATCTTTGAATGAGAATGTGCTTGCTTACAGCAACGTGCTATATGTTCTGAATGCCCGAATAGGGAATCTGTGTCAAAACTTTGTTAGGAATTATGTGATCCTTACTAGCTGGAAGTAAGGGAGATGGGGCATGAAGTTATTTCTAGGAGTTGGACACATACCAAGTTTAGCTCAGTTCTGGGCATCTTTGAAATACCTATACAAACTTGTTCCTACATAGTAACTTGCAACTTTGAATGAGAATGTGCTTGCTTACAGCAACGTGCTATATGTTCTGAATGCCCGAATTGGGAATCTGTGTCAAAACTTTGTTAGGAATTATGTGATCCTTACTAGCTGGAAGTAAGGGAGATGGGGCATGAAGTTATTTCTAGGAGTTGGACACATACCAAGTTTAGCTCAGTTCTGGGCATCTTTGAAATACCTATACAAACTTGTTCCTACATAGTAACTTGCAACTTTGAATGAAAATGTGCTTGCTTCCAGCAACGTGCTATATGTTCTAAATGCCCGAATTGGAATCTGTGTCAAAACTTTGTTAGGAATTATGTGATCCTTACTAGCTTGAAGTAAGGGAGATGGGGCATGAAGTTATTTCTAGGAGTTGGACACATACCGAGTTTAGCTCAGTTCTGGGCATCTTTGAAATACCTATACAAACTTGTTCCTACATAGTAACTTGCATCTTTGAATGAGAATGTGCTTGCTTACAGCAACGTGCTATATGTTCTGAATGCCCGAATCTGCAATCTGTGTCAAAACTTTGTTAGGAATTATGTGATCCTTACTAGCTGGAAGTAAGGGAGATGGGGCATGAAGTTATTTCTAGGAGTTGGACACATACCAAGTTTAGCTCAGTTCTGGGCATCTTTCAAATACCTATACAAACTTGTTCCTACATAGTAACTTGCAACTTTGAATGAAAATGTGCTTTCTTACAGCAACGTGCTATATGTTCTGAATGCCCGAATTGGGAATCTGTGTCAAAACTTTGTTAGGAATTATGTGATCCTTACTAGCTGGAAGTAAGGGAGATGGGGCATGAAGTTATTTCTAGGAGTTGGACACATACCAAGTTTAGCTCAGTTCTGGGCATCTTTGAAATACCTATACAAACTTGTTCCTACCTAGTAACTTGCATCTTTGAATGAGAATCTGCTTGCTTACAGCAACGTGCTATATGTTCTGAATGCCCGAATTGGGAATCTGTGTCAAAACTTTGTTAGGAATTATGTGATCCTTACTAGCTGGAAGTAAGGGAGATGGGGCATGAAGTTATTTCTAGGAGTTGGACACATACCAAGTTTAGCTCAGTTCTGGGCATCTTTGAAATACCTATACAAACTTGTTCCTACATAGTAACTTGCATCTTTGAATGAGAATGTGCTTGCTTACAGCAACGTGCTATATGTTCTGAATGCCCGAATTGGGAATCTGTGTCAAAACTTTGTTAGGAATTATGTGATCCTTACTAGCTGGAAGTAAGGGAGATGGGGCATGAAGTTATTTCTAGGAGTTGGACACATACCAAGTTTAGCTCATTTCTGGGCATCTTTGAAATACCTATACAAACTTGTTCCTACATAGTAACTTGCATCTTTGAATGAGAATGTGCTTGCTTACCGCAACGTGCTATATGTTCTGAATGCCCGAATTGGGAATCTGTGTCAAAACTTTGTTAGGAATTATGTGATCCTTACTAGCTGGAAGTAAGGGAGATGGGGCATGAAGTTATTTCTAGGAGTTGGACACATACCAAGTTTAGCTCAGTTCTGGGCATCTTTGAAATACCTATACAAACTTGTTCCTACATAGTAACTTGCATCTTTGAATGAGAATGTGCTTGCTTACAGCAACGTGCTATATGTTCTGAATGCCCGAATTGGCAATCTGTGTCAAAACTTTGTTAGGAATTATGTGATCCTTACTAGCTGGAAGTAAGGGAGATGGGGCATGAAGTTATTTCCAGGAGTTGGACACATACCAAGTTTAGCTCAGTTCTGGGCATCTTTGAAATACCTATACAAACTTGTTCCTACATAGTAACTTGCATCTTTGAATGAGAATGTGCTTGCTTACAGCAACGTGCTATATGTTCTGAATGCCCGAATTGGGAATCTGTGTCAAAACTTAGTTAGGAATTATGTGATCCTTACTAGTTGGAAGTAAGGGAGATGGGGCATGAAGTTATTTCTACGAGTTGGACACATACCAAGTTTAGCTCAGTTCTGGGCATCTTTGAAATACCTATACAAACTTGTTCCTACCTAGTAACTTGCATCTTTGAATGAGAATGTGCTTGCTTACAGCAACGTGCTATATGTTCTGAATGCCCGAATTGGGAATCTGTGTCAAAACTTTGTTAGGAATTATGTGATCCTTACTAGCTGGAAGTAAGGGAGATGGAGCATGAAGTTATTTCTAGGAGTTGGACACATACCAAGTTTAGCTCAGTTCTGGGCATCTTTGAAATACCTATACAAACTTGTTCCTACATAGTAACTTGCAACTTTGAATGAGAATGTGCTTGCTTACAGCAACGTGCTATATGTTCTGAATGCCCGAATTGGGAATCTGTGTCAAAACTTTGTTAGGAATTATGTGATCCTTACTAGCTGGAAGTAAGGGAGATGGGGCATGAAGTTATTTCTAGGAGTTGGACACATACCAAGTTTAGCTCAGTTCTGGGCATCTTTGAAATACCTATACAAACTTGTTCCTACATAGTAACTTGCATCTTTGAATGAGAATGTGCTTGCTTACAGCAACGTGCTATATGTTCTGAATGCCCGAATTGGGAATCTGTGTCAAAACTTTGTTAGGAATTATGTGATCCTTACTAGCTGGAAGTAAGGGAGATGGGGCATGAAGTTATTTCTAGGAGTTGGACACATACCAAGTTTAGCTCAGTTCTGGGCATCTTTGAAATACCTATACAAACTTGTTCCTACATAGTAACTTGCAACTTTGAATGAGAATGTGCTTGCTTACAGCAACGTGCTATATGTTCTGAATGCCCGAATTGGGAATCTGTGTCAAAACTTTGTTAGGAATTATGTGATCCTTACTAGCTTGAAGTAAGGGAGATGGGGCATGAAGTTATTTCTTGGAGTTGGACACATACCAAGTTTAGCTCAGTTCTGGGCATCTTTGAAATACCTATACAAACTTGTTCCTACATAGTAACTTGCATCTTTGAATGAGAATATGCTTGCTTGCAGCAACGTGCTATATGTTCTGAATGCCCGAATAGGGAATCTGTGTCAAAACTTTGTTAGGAATTATGTGATCCTTACTAGCTGGAAGTAAGGGAGATGGGGCATGAAGTTATTTCTAGGAGTTGGACACATACCAAGTTTAGCTCAGTTCTGGGCATCTTTGAAATACCTATACAAACTTGTTCCTAAATAGTAACTTGCAACTTTGAATGAGAAAGTGCTTGCTTGCAGCAACGTGCTATATGTTCTGAATGCCCGAATTGGGAATCTGTGTCAAAACTTTGTTAGGAATTATGTGATCCTTACTATCTGGAAGTAAGGGAGATGGGGCATGAAGTTATTTCTTGGAGTTGGACACATACCAAGTTTAGCTCAGTTCTGGGCATCTTTGAAATACCTATACAAACTTGTTCCTACCTAGTAACTTGCATCTTTGAATGAGAATCTGCTTGCTTACAGCAACGTGCTATATGTTCTGAATGCCCGAATTGGGAATCTGTGTCAAAACTTTGTTAGGAATTATGTGATCCTTACTAGCTGGAAGAAAGGGAGATGGGGCATGAAGTTATTTCTAGGAGTTGGACACATACCAAGTTTAGCTCAGTTATGGGCATCTTTGAAATACCTATACAAACTTGTTCCTACATAGTAACTTGCAACTTTGAATGAGAATGTGCTTGCTTACAGCAACGTGCTATATGTTCTGAATGCCCGAATTGGGAATCTGTGTCAAAACTTTGTTAGGAATTATGTGATCCTTACTAGCTGGAAGTAAGGGAGATGGGGCATGAAGTTATTTCTAGGAGTTGGACACATACCAAGTTTAGCTCAGTTCTGGGCATCTTTCAAATACCTATACAAACTTGTTCCTACATAGTAACTTGCAACTTTGAATGAGAATGGGCTTGCTTACAGCAACGTGCTATATGTTCTGAATGCCCGAATTGGGAATCTGTGTCAAAACTTTGTTAGGAATTATGTGATCCGTACTAGCTGGAAGTAAGGCAGATGGGGCATCAAGTTATTTCTAGGAGTTGGACACATACCAAGTTTAGCTCAGTTCTGGGCATCTTTGAAATACCTATACAAACTTGTTCCTACATAGTAACTTGCATCTTTGAATGAGAATGTGCTTGCTTACAGCAACGTGCTATATGTTCTGAATGCCCGAATTGGGAATCTGTGTCAAAACTTTGTTAGGAATTATGTGATCCGTACTAGCTGGAAGTAAGGGAGATGGGGCATGAAGTTATTTCTAGGAGTTAGACACATACCAAGTTTAGCTCAGTTCTGGGCATCTTTGAAATACCTATACAAACTTGTTCCTACATAGTAACTTGCATCTTTGAATGAGAATGTGCTTGCTTACCGCAACGTGCTATATGTTCTGAATGCCCGAATTGGGAATCTGTGTCAAAACTTTGTTAGGAATTATGTGATCCTTACTAGCTGGAAGTAAGGGAGATGGGGCATGAAGTTATTTCTAGGAGTTGGACACATACCAAGTTTAGCTCAGTTCTGGGCATCTTTGAAATACCTATACAAACTTGTTCCTACATAGTAACTTGCATCTTTGAATGAGAATGTGCTTGCTTACAGCAACGTGCTATATGTTCTGAATGCCCGAATTGGCAATCTGTGTCAAAACTTTGTTAGGAATTATGTGATCCTTACTAGCTGGAAGTAAGGGAGATGGGGCATGAAGTTATTTCCAGGAGTTGGACACATACCAAGTTTAGCTCAGTTCTGGGCATCTTTGAAATACCTATACAAACTTGTTCCTACATAGTAACTTGCATCTTTGAATGAGAATGTGCTTGCTTACAGCAACGTGCTATATGTTCTGAATGCCCGAATTGGGAATCTGTGTCAAAACTTAGTTAGGAATTATGTGATCCTTACTAGTTGGAAGTAAGGGAGATGGGGCATGAAGTTATTTCTACGAGTTGGACACATACCAAGTTTAGCTCAGTTCTGGGCATCTTTGAAATACCTATACAAACTTGTTCCTACCTAGTAACTTGCATCTTTGAATGAGAATGTGCTTGCTTACAGCAACGTGCTATATGTTCTGAATGCCCGAATTGGGAATCTGTGTCAAAACTTTGTTAGGAATTATGTGATCCTTACTAGCTGGAAGTAAGGGAGATGGAGCATGAAGTTATTTCTAGGAGTTGGACACATACCAAGTTTAGCTCAGTTCTGGGCATCTTTGAAATACCTATACAAACTTGTTCCTACATAGTGACTTGCATCTTTGAATGAGAATGTGCTTGCTTACAGCAACGTGCTATATGTTCTGATTGCCCGAATTGGCAATCTGTGTCAAAACTTTGTTAGGAATTATGTGATCCTTACTAGCTGGAAGTAAGGGAGATGGGGCATGAAGTTATTTCTAGGAGTTGGACACATACCAAGTTTAGCTCAGTTCTGGGCATCTTTGAAATACCTATACAAACTTGTTCCTACATAGTAACTTGCATCTTTAATGAGAATCTGCTTGCTTACAGCAACGTGCTATATGTTCTGAATGCCCGAATTGGGAATCTGTGTCAAAACTTTGTTAGGAATTATGTGATCCTTACTAGCTGGAAGTAAGGGAGATGGGGCATGAAGTTATTTCTAGGAGTTGGACACATACCAAGTTTAGCTCAGTTCTGGGCATCTTTGAAATACCTATACAAACTTGTTCCTACATAGTAACTTGCAACTTTGAATGAGAATGTGCTTGCTTACAGCAACGTGCTATATGTTCTGAATGCCCGAATTGGGAATCTGTGTCAAAACTTTGTTAGGAATTATGTGATCCGTACTAGCTGGAAGTAAGGGAGATGGGGCATGAAGTTATTTCTAGGAGTTAGACACATACCAAGTTTAGCTCAGTTCTGGGCATCTTTGAAATACCTATACAAACTTGTTCCTACATAGTAACTTGCATCTTTGAATGAGAATGTGCTTGCTTACCGCAACGTGCTATATGTTCTGAATGCCCGAATTGGGAATCTGTGTCAAAACTTTGTTAGGAATTATGTGATCCTTACTAGCTGGAAGTAAGGGAGATGGGGCATGAAGTTATTTCTAGGAGTTGGACACATACCAAGTTTAGCTCAGTTCTGGGCATCTTTGAAATACCTATACAAACTTGTTCCTACATAGTAACTTGCATCTTTGAATGAGAATGTGCTTGCTTACAGCAACGTGCTATATGTTCTGAATGCCCGAATTGGCAATCTGTGTCAAAACTTTGTTAGGAATTATGTGATCCTTACTAGCTGGAAGTAAGGGAGATGGGGCATGAAGTTATTTCCAGGAGTTGGACACATACCAAGTTTAGCTCAGTTCTGGGCATCTTTGAAATACCTATACAAACTTGTTCCTACATAGTAACTTGCATCTTTGAATGAGAATGTGCTTGCTTACAGCAACGTGCTATATGTTCTGAATGCCCGAATTGGGAATCTGTGTCAAAACTTAGTTAGGAATTATGTGATCCTTACTAGTTGGAAGTAAGGGAGATGGGGCATGAAGTTATTTCTACGAGTTGGACACATACCAAGTTTAGCTCAGTTCTGGGCATCTTTGAAATACCTATACAAACTTGTTCCTACCTAGTAACTTGCATCTTTGAATGAGAATGTGCTTGCTTACAGCAACGTGCTATATGTTCTGAATGCCCGAATTGGGAATCTGTGTCAAAACTTTGTTAGGAATTATGTGATCCTTACTAGCTGGAAGTAAGGGAGATGGAGCATGAAGTTATTTCTAGGAGTTGGACACATACCAAGTTTAGCTCAGTTCTGGGCATCTTTGAAATACCTATACAAACTTGTTCCTACATAGTAACTTGCAACTTTGAATGAGAATGTGCTTGCTTACAGCAACGTGCTATATGTTCTGAATGCCCGAATTGGGAATCTGTGTCAAAACTTTGTTAGGAATTATGTGATCCTTACTAGCTGGAAGTAAGGGAGATGGGGCATGAAGTTATTTCTAGGAGTTGGACACATACCAAGTTTAGCTCAGTTCTGGGCATCTTTGAAATACCTATACAAACTTGTTCCTACATAGTAACTTGCATCTTTGAATGAGAATGTGCTTGCTTACAGCAACGTGCTATATGTTCTGAATGCCCGAATTGGGAATCTGTGTCAAAACTTTGTTAGGAATTATGTGATCCTTACTAGCTGGAAGTAAGGGAGATGGGGCATGAAGTTATTTCTAGGAGTTGGACACATACCAAGTTTAGCTCAGTTCTGGGCATCTTTGAAATACCTATACAAACTTGTTCCTACATAGTAACTTGCAACTTTGAATGAGAATGTGCTTGCTTACAGCAACGTGCTATATGTTCTGAATGCCCGAATTGGGAATCTGTGTCAAAACTTTGTTAGGAATTATGTGATCCTTACTAGCTTGAAGTAAGGGAGATGGGGCATGAAGTTATTTCTTGGAGTTGGACACATACCAAGTTTAGCTCAGTTCTGGGCATCTTTGAAATACCTATACAAACTTGTTCCTACATAGTAACTTGCATCTTTGAATGAGAATGTGCTTGCTTGCAGCAACGTGCTATATGTTCTGAATGCCCGAATAGGGAATCTGTGTCAAAACTTTGTTAGGAATTATGTGATCCTTACTAGCTGGAAGTAAGGGAGATGGGGCATGAAGTTATTTCTAGGAGTTGGACACATACCAAGTTTAGCTCAGTTCTGGGCATCTTTGAAATACCTATACAAACTTGTTCCTAAATAGTAACTTGCAACTTTGAATGAGAATGTGCTTGCTTGCAGCAACGTGCTATATGTTCTGAATGCCCGAATTGGGAATCTGTGTCAAAACTTTGTTAGGAATTATGTGATCCTTACTATCTGGAAGTAAGGGAGATGGGGCATGAAGTTATTTCTTGGAGTTGGACACATACCAAGTTTAGCTCAGTTCTGGGCATCTTTGAAATACCTATACAAACTTGTTCCTACCTAGTAACTTGCATCTTTGAATGAGAATCTGCTTGCTTACAGCAACGTGCTATATGTTCTGAATGCCCGAATTGGGAATCTGTGTCAAAACTTTGTTAGGAATTATGTGATCCTTACTAGCTGGAAGAAAGGGAGATGGGGCATGAAGTTATTTCTAGGAGTTGGACACATACCAAGTTTAGCTCAGTTATGGGCATCTTTGAAATACCTATACAAACTTGTTCCTACATAGTAACTTGCAACTTTGAATGAGAATGTGCTTGCTTACAGCAACGTGCTATATGTTCTGAATGCCCGAATTGGGAATCTGTGTCAAAACTTTGTTAGGAATTATGTGATCCTTACTAGCTGGAAGTAAGGGAGATGGGGCATGAAGTTATTTCTAGGAGTTGGACACATACCAAGTTTAGCTCAGTTCTGGGCATCTTTCAAATACCTATACAAACTTGTTCCTACATAGTAACTTGCAACTTTGAATGAGAATGGGCTTGCTTACAGCAACGTGCTATATGTTCTGAATGCCCGAATTGGGAATCTGTGTCAAAACTTTGTTAGGAATTATGTGATCCGTACTAGCTGGAAGTAAGGCAGATGGGGCATCAAGTTATTTCTAGGAGTTGGACACATACCAAGTTTAGCTCAGTTCTGGGCATCTTTGAAATACCTATACAAACTTGTTCCTACATAGTAACTTGCATCTTTGAATGAGAATGTGCTTGCTTACAGCAACGTGCTATATGTTCTGAATGCCCGAATTGGGAATCTGTGTCAAAACTTTGTTAGGAATTATGTGATCCGTACTAGCTGGAAGTAAGGGAGATGGGGCATGAAGTTATTTCTAGGAGTTAGACACATACCAAGTTTAGCTCAGTTCTGGGCATCTTTGAAATACCTATACAAACTTGTTCCTACATAGTAACTTGCATCTTTGAATGAGAATGTGCTTGCTTACCGCAACGTGCTATATGTTCTGAATGCCCGAATTGGGAATCTGTGTCAAAACTTTGTTAGGAATTATGTGATCCTTACTAGCTGGAAGTAAGGGAGATGGGGCATGAAGTTATTTCTAGGAGTTGGACACATACCAAGTTTAGCTCAGTTCTGGGCATCTTTGAAATACCTATACAAACTTGTTCCTACATAGTAACTTGCATCTTTGAATGAGAATGTGCTTGCTTACAGCAACGTGCTATATGTTCTGAATGCCCGAATTGGCAATCTGTGTCAAAACTTTGTTAGGAATTATGTGATCCTTACTAGCTGGAAGTAAGGGAGATGGGGCATGAAGTTATTTCCAGGAGTTGGACACATACCAAGTTTAGCTCAGTTCTGGGCATCTTTGAAATACCTATACAAACTTGTTCCTACATAGTAACTTGCATCTTTGAATGAGAATGTGCTTGCTTACAGCAACGTGCTATATGTTCTGAATGCCCGAATTGGGAATCTGTGTCAAAACTTAGTTAGGAATTATGTGATCCTTACTAGTTGGAAGTAAGGGAGATGGGGCATGAAGTTATTTCTACGAGTTGGACACATACCAAGTTTAGCTCAGTTCTGGGCATCTTTGAAATACCTATACAAACTTGTTCCTACCTAGTAACTTGCATCTTTGAATGAGAATGTGCTTGCTTACAGCAACGTGCTATATGTTCTGAATGCCCGAATTGGGAATCTGTGTCAAAACTTTGTTAGGAATTATGTGATCCTTACTAGCTGGAAGTAAGGGAGATGGAGCATGAAGTTATTTCTAGGAGTTGGACACATACCAAGTTTAGCTCAGTTCTGGGCATCTTTGAAATACCTATACAAACTTGTTCCTACATAGTGACTTGCATCTTTGAATGAGAATGTGCTTGCTTACAGCAACGTGCTATATGTTCTGATTGCCCGAATTGGCAATCTGTGTCAAAACTTTGTTAGGAATTATGTGATCCTTACTAGCTGGAAGTAAGGGAGATGGGGCATGAAGATATTTCTAGGAGTTGGACACATACCAAGTTTAGCTCAGTTCTGGGCATCTTTGAAATACCTATACAAACTTGTTCCTACATAGTAACTTGCATCTTTAATGAGAATCTGCTTGCTTACAGCAACGTGCTATATGTTCTGAATGCCCGAATTGGGAATCTGTGTCAAAACTTTGTTAGGAATTATGTGATCCTTACTAGCTGGAAGTAAGGGAGATGGGGCATGAAGTTATTTCTAGGAGTTGGACACATACCAAGTTTAGCTCAGTTCTGGGCATCTTTGAAATACCTATACAAACTTGTTCCTACATAGTAACTTGCAACTTTGAATGAGAATGTGCTTGCTTACAGCAACGTGCTATATGTTCTGAATGCCCGAATTGGGAATCTGTGTCAAAACTTTGTTAGGAATTATGTGATCCGTACTAGCTGGAAGTAAGGGAGATGGGGCATGAAGTTATTTCTAGGAGTTAGACACATACCAAGTTTTGCTCAGTTCTGGGCATCTTTGAAATACCTATACAAACTTGTTCCTACATAGTAACTTGCATCTTTGAATGAGAATGTGCTTGCTTACCGCAACGTGCTATATGTTCTGAATGCCCGAATTGGGAATCTGTGTCAAAACTTTGTTAGGAATTATGTGATCCTTACTAGCTGGAAGTAAGGGAGATGGGGCATGAAGTTATTTCTAGGAGTTGGACACATACCAAGTTTAGCTCAGTTCTGGGCATCTTTGAAATACCTATACAAACTTGTTCCTACATAGTAACTTGCATCTTTGAATGAGAATGTGCTTGCTTACAGCAACGTGCTATATGTTCTGAATGCCCGAATTGGCAATCTGTGTCAAAACTTTGTTAGGAATTATGTGATCCTTACTAGCTGGAAGTAAGGGAGATGGGGCATGAAGTTATTTCCAGGAGTTGGACACATACCAAGTTTAGCTCAGTTCTGGGCATCTTTGAAATACCTATACAAACTTGTTCCTACATAGTAACTTGCATCTTTGAATGAGAATGTGCTTGCTTACAGCAACGTGCTATATGTTCTGAATGCCCGAATTGGGAATCTGTGTCAAAACTTAGTTAGGAATTATGTGATCCTTACTAGTTGGAAGTAAGGGAGATGGGGCATGAAGTTATTTCTACGAGTTGGACACATACCAAGTTTAGCTCAGTTCTGGGCATCTTTGAAATACCTATACAAACTTGTTCCTACCTAGTAACTTGCATCTTTGAATGAGAATGTGCTTGCTTACAGCAACGTGCTATATGTTCTGAATGCCCGAATTGGGAATCTGTGTCAAAACTTTGTTAGGAATTATGTGATCCTTACTAGCTGGAAGTAAGGGAGATGGAGCATGAAGTTATTTCTAGGAGTTGGACACATACCAAGTTTAGCTCAGTTCTGGGCATCTTTGAAATACCTATACAAACTTGTTCCTACATAGTGACTTGCATCTTTGAATGAGAATGTGCTTGCTTACAGCAACGTGCTATATGTTCTGATTGCCCGAATTGGCAATCTGTGTCAAAACTTTGTTAGGAATTATGTGATCCTTACTAGCTGGAAGTAAGGGAGATGGGGCATGAAGTTATTTCTAGGAGTTGGACACATACCAAGGTTAGCTCAGTTCTGGGCATCTTTGAAATACCTATACAAACTTGTTCCTACATAGTAACTTGCATCTTTAATGAGAATCTGCTTGCTTACAGCAACGTGCTATATGTTCTGAATGCCCGAATTGGGAATCTGTGTCAAAACTTTGTTAGGAATTATGTGATCCTTACTAGCTGGAAGTAAGGGAGATGGGGCATGAAGTTATTTCTAGGAGTTGGACACATACCAAGTTTAGCTCAGTTCTGGGCATCTTTGAAATACCTATACAAACTTGTTCCTACATAGTAACTTGCAACTTTGAATGAGAATGTGCTTGCTTACAGCAACGTGCTATATGTTCTGAATGCCCGAATTGGGAATCTGTGTCAAAACTTTGTTAGGAATTATGTGATCCTTACTAGCTGGAAGTAAGGGAGATGGGGCATGAAGTTATTTCTAGGAGTTGGACACATACCAAGTTTAGCTCAGTTCTGGGCATCTTTGAAATACCTATACAAACTTGTTCCTACATAGTAACTTGCATCTTTGAATGAGAATGTGCTTGCTTACAGCAACGTGCTATATGTTCTGAATGCCCGAATTGGGAATCTGTGTCAAAACTTTGTTAGGAATTATGTGATCCTTACTAGCTGGAAGTAAGGGAGATGGGGCATGAAGTTATTTCTAGGAGTTGGACACATACCAAGTTTAGCTCAGTTCTGGGCATCTTTGAAATACCTATACAAACTTGTTCCTACATAGTAACTTGCAACTTTGAATGAGAATGTGCTTGCTTACAGCAACGTGCTATATGTTCTGAATGCCCGAATTGGGAATCTGTGTCAAAACTTTGTTAGGAATTATGTGATCCTTACTAGCTTGAAGTAAGGGAGATGGGGCATGAAGTTATTTCTTGGAGTTGGACACATACCAAGTTTAGCTCAGTTCTGGGCATCTTTGAAATACCTATACAAACTTGTTCCTACATAGTAACTTGCAAATTTGAATGAAAATGTGCTTGCTTCCAGCAACGTGCTATATGTTCTAAATGCCCGAATTGGAATCTGTGTCAAAACTTTGTTAGGAATTATGTGATCCTTACTAGCTGGAAGTAAGGGAGATGGGGCATGAAGTTATTTCTAGGAGTTGGACACATACCGAGTTTAGCTCAGTTCTGGGCATCTTTGAAATACCTATACAAACTTGTTCCTACATAGTAACTTGCATCTTTGAATGAGAATGTGCTTGCTTACAGCAACGTGCTATATGTTCTGAATGCCCGAATGTGCAATCTGTGTCAAAACTTTGTTAGGAATTATGTGATCCTTACTAGCTGGAAGTAAGGGAGATGGGGCTTGAAGTTATTTCTAGGAGTTGGACACATACCAAGTTTAGCTCAGTTCTGGGCATCTTTCAAATACCTATACAAACTTGTTCCTACATAGTAACTTGCAACTTTGAATGAAAATGTGCTTTCTTACAGCAACGTGCTATATGTTCTGAATGCCCGAATTGGGAATCTGTGTCAAAACTTTGTTAGGAATTATGTGATCCTTACTAGCTGGAAGTAAGGGAGATGGGGCATGAAGTTATTTCTAGGAGTTGGACACATACCAAGTTTAGCTCAGTTCTGGGCATCTTTGAAATACCTATACAAACTTGTTCCTACCTAGTAACTTGCATCTTTGAATGAGAATGTGCTTGCTTACAGCAACGTGCTATATGTTCTGAATGCCCGAATTGGCAATCTGTGTCAAAACTTTGTTAGGAATTATGTGATCCTTACTAGCTGGAAGTAAGGGAGATGGGGCATGAAGTTATTTCCAGGAGTTGGACACATACCAAGTTTAGCTCAGTTCTGGGCATCTTTGAAATACCTATACAAACTTGTTCCTACATAGTAACTTGCATCTTTGAATGAGAATGTGCTTGCTTACAGCAACGTGCTATATGTTCTGAATGCCCGAATTGGGAATCTGTGTCAAAACTTAGTTAGGAATTATGTGATCCTTACTAGTTGGAAGTAAGGGAGATGGGGCATGAAGTTATTTCTACGAGTTGGACACATACCAAGTTTAGCTCAGTTCTGGGCATCTTTGAAATACCTATACAAACTTGTTCCTACATAGTAACTTGCATCTTTGAATGAGAATGTGCTTGCTTACAGCAACGTGCTATATGTTCTGAATGCCCGAATTGGGAATCTGTGTCAAAACTTTGTTAGGAATTATGTGATCCTTACTAGCTGGAAGTAAGGGAGATGGAGCATGAAGTTATTTCTAGGAGTTGGACACATACCAAGTTTAGCTCAGTTCTGGGCATCTTTGAAATACCTATACAAACTTGTTCCTACATAGTGACTTGCATCTTTGAATGAGAATGTGCTTGCTTACAGCAACGTGCTATATGTTCTGATTGCCCGAATTGGCAATCTGTGTCAAAACTTTGTTAGGAATTATGTGATCCTTACTAGCTGGAAGTAAGGGAGATGGGGCATGAAGTTATTTCTAGGAGTTGGACACATACCAAGTTTAGCTCAGTTCTGGGCATCTTTGAAATACCTATACAAACTTGTTCCTACATAGTAACTTGCATCTTTAATGAGAATCTGCTTGCTTACAGCAACGTGCTATATGTTCTGAATGCCCGAATTGGGAATCTGTGTCAAAACTTTGTTAGGAATTATGTGATCCTTACTAGCTGGAAGTAAGGGAGATGGGGCATGAAGTTATTTCTAGGAGTTGGACACATACCAAGTTTAGCTCAGTTCTGGGCATCTTTGAAATACCTATACAAACTTGTTCCTACGTAGTAACTTGCAACTTTGAATGAGAATGTGCTTGCTTACAGCAACGTGCTATATGTTCTGAATGCCCGAATTGGGAATCTGTGTCAAAACTTTGTTAGGAATTATGTGATCCGTACTAGCTGGAAGTAAGGGAGATGGGGCATGAAGTTATTTCTAGGAGTTAGACACATACCAAGTTTAGCTCAGTTCTGGGCATCTTTGAAATACCTATACAAACTTGTTCCTACATAGTAACTTGCATCTTTGAATGAGAATGTGCTTGCTTACCGCAACGTGCTATATGTTCTGAATGCCCGAATTGGGAATCTGTGTCAAAACTTTGTTAGGAATTATGTGATCCTTACTAGCTGGAAGTAAGGGAGATGGGGCATGAAGTTATTTCTAGGAGTTGGACACATACCAAGTTTAGCTCAGTTCTGGGCATCTTTGAAATACCTATACAAACTTGTTCCTACATAGTAACTTGCATCTTTGAATGAGAATGTGCTTGCTTACAGCAACGTGCTATATGTTCTGAATGCCCGAATTGGCAATCTGTGTCAAAACTTTGTTAGGAATTATGTGATCCTTACTAGCTGGAAGTAAGGGAGATGGGGCATGAAGTTATTTCCAGGAGTTGGACACATACCAAGTTTAGCTCAGTTCTGGGCATCTTTGAAATACCTATACAAACTTGTTCCTACATAGTAACTTGCATCTTTGAATGAGAATGTGCTTGCTTACAGCAACGTGCTATATGTTCTGAATGCCCGAATTGGGAATCTGTGTCAAAACTTAGTTAGGAATTATGTGATCCTTACTAGTTGGAAGTAAGGGAGATGGGGCATGAAGTTATTTCTACGAGTTGGACACATACCAAGTTTAGCTCAGTTCTGGGCATCTTTGAAATACCTATACAAACTTGTTCCTACCTAGTAACTTGCATCTTTGAATGAGAATGTGCTTGCTTACAGCAACGTGCTATATGTTCTGAATGCCCGAATTGGGAATCTGTGTCAAAACTTTGTTAGGAATTATGTGATCCTTACTAGCTGGAAGTAAGGGAGATGGAGCATGAAGTTATTTCTAGGAGTTGGACACATACCAAGTTTAGCTCAGTTCTGGGCATCTTTGAAATACCTATACAAACTTGTTCCTACATAGTAACTTGCAACTTTGAATGAGAATGTGCTTGCTTACAGCAACGTGCTATATGTTCTGAATGCCCGAATTGGGAATCTGTGTCAAAACTTTGTTAGGAATTATGTGATCCTTACTAGCTGGAAGTAAGGGAGATGGGGCATGAAGTTATTTCTAGGAGTTGGACACATACCAAGTTTAGCTCAGTTCTGGGCATCTTTGAAATACCTATACAAACTTGTTCCTACATAGTAACTTGCATCTTTGAATGAGAATGTGCTTGCTTACAGCAACGTGCTATATGTTCTGAATGCCCGAATTGGGAATCTGTGTCAAAACTTTGTTAGGAATTATGTGATCCTTACTAGCTGGAAGTAAGGGAGATGGGGCATGAAGTTATTTCTAGGAGTTGGACACATACCAAGTTTAGCTCAGTTCTGGGCATCTTTGAAATACCTATACAAACTTGTTCCTACATAGTAACTTGCAACTTTGAATGAGAATGTGCTTGCTTACAGCAACGTGCTATATGTTCTGAATGCCCGAATTGGGAATCTGTGTCAAAACTTTGTTAGGAATTATGTGATCCTTACTAGCTTGAAGTAAGGGAGATGGGGCATGAAGTTATTTCTTGGAGTTGGACACATACCAAGTTTAGCTCAGTTCTGGGCATCTTTGAAATACCTATACAAACTTGTTCCTACATAGTAACTTGCATCTTTGAATGAGAATGTGCTTGCTTGCAGCAACGTGCTATATGTTCTGAATGCCCGAATAGGGAATCTGTGTCAAAACTTTGTTAGGAATTATGTGATCCTTACTAGCTGGAAGTAAGGGAGATGGGGCATGAAGTTATTTCTAGGAGTTGGACACATACCAAGTTTAGCTCAGTTCTGGGCATCTTTGAAATACCTATACAAACTTGTTCCTAAATAGTAACTTGCAACTTTGAATGAGAATGTGCTTGCTTGCAGCAACGTGCTATATGTTCTGAATGCCCGAATTGGGAATCTGTGTCAAAACTTTGTTAGGAATTATGTGATCCTTACTATCTGGAAGTAAGGGAGATGGGGCATGAAGTTATTTCTTGGAGTTGGACACATACCAAGTTTAGCTCAGTTCTGGGCATCTTTGAAATACCTATACAAACTTGTTCCTACCTAGTAACTTGCATCTTTGAATGAGAATCTGCTTGCTTACAGCAACGTGCTATATGTTCTGAATGCCCGAATTGGGAATCTGTGTCAAAACTTTGTTAGGAATTATGTGATCCTTACTAGCTGGAAGAAAGGGAGATGGGGCATGAAGTTATTTCTAGGAGTTGGACACATACCAAGTTTAGCTCAGTTATGGGCATCTTTGAAATACCTATACAAACTTGTTCCTACATAGTAACTTGCAACTTTGAATGAGAATGTGCTTGCTTACAGCAACGTGCTATATGTTCTGAATGCCCGAATTGGGAATCTGTGTCAAAACTTTGTTAGGAATTATGTGATCCTTACTAGCTGGAAGTAAGGGAGATGGGGCATGAAGTTATTTCTAGGAGTTGGACACATACCAAGTTTAGCTCAGTTCTGGGCATCTTTCAAATACCTATACAAACTTGTTCCTACATAGTAACTTGCAACTTTGAATGAGAATGGGCTTGCTTACAGCAACGTGCTATATGTTCTGAATGCCCGAATTGGGAATCTGTGTCAAAACTTTGTTAGGAATTATGTGATCCGTACTAGCTGGAAGTAAGGCAGATGGGGCATCAAGTTATTTCTAGGAGTTGGACACATACCAAGTTTAGCTCAGTTCTGGGCATCTTTGAAATACCTATACAAACTTGTTCCTACATAGTAACTTGCATCTTTGAATGAGAATGTGCTTGCTTACAGCAACGTGCTATATGTTCTGAATGCCCGAATTGGGAATCTGTGTCAAAACTTTGTTAGGAATTATGTGATCCGTACTAGCTGGAAGTAAGGGAGATGGGGCATGAAGTTATTTCTAGGAGTTAGACACATACCAAGTTTAGCTCAGTTCTGGGCATCTTTGAAATACCTATACAAACTTGTTCCTACATAGTAACTTGCATCTTTGAATGAGAATGTGCTTGCTTACCGCAACGTGCTATATGTTCTGAATGCCCGAATTGGGAATCTGTGTCAAAACTTTGTTAGGAATTATGTGATCCTTACTAGCTGGAAGTAAGGGAGATGGGGCATGAAGTTATTTCTAGGAGTTGGACACATACCAAGTTTAGCTCAGTTCTGGGCATCTTTGAAATACCTATACAAACTTGTTCCTACATAGTAACTTGCATCTTTGAATGAGAATGTGCTTGCTTACAGCAACGTGCTATATGTTCTGAATGCCCGAATTGGCAATCTGTGTCAAAACTTTGTTAGGAATTATGTGATCCTTACTAGCTGGAAGTAAGGGAGATGGGGCATGAAGTTATTTCCAGGAGTTGGACACATACCAAGTTTAGCTCAGTTCTGGGCATCTTTGAAATACCTATACAAACTTGTTCCTACATAGTAACTTGCATCTTTGAATGAGAATGTGCTTGCTTACAGCAACGTGCTATATGTTCTGAATGCCCGAATTGGGAATCTGTGTCAAAACTTAGTTAGGAATTATGTGATCCTTACTAGTTGGAAGTAAGGGAGATGGGGCATGAAGTTATTTCTACGAGTTGGACACATACCAAGTTTAGCTCAGTTCTGGGCATCTTTGAAATACCTATACAAACTTGTTCCTACCTAGTAACTTGCATCTTTGAATGAGAATGTGCTTGCTTACAGCAACGTGCTATATGTTCTGAATGCCCGAATTGGGAATCTGTGTCAAAACTTTGTTAGGAATTATGTGATCCTTACTAGCTGGAAGTAAGGGAGATGGAGCATGAAGTTATTTCTAGGAGTTGGACACATACCAAGTTTAGCTCAGTTCTGGGCATCTTTGAAATACCTATACAAACTTGTTCCTACATAGTGACTTGCATCTTTGAATGAGAATGTGCTTGCTTACAGCAACGTGCTATATGTTCTGATTGCCCGAATTGGCAATCTGTGTCAAAACTTTGTTAGGAATTATGTGATCCTTACTAGCTGGAAGTAAGGGAGATGGGGCATGAAGTTATTTCTAGGAGTTGGACACATACCAAGTTTAGCTCAGTTCTGGGCATCTTTGAAATACCTATACAAACTTGTTCCTACATAGTAACTTGCATCTTTAATGAGAATCTGCTTGCTTACAGCAACGTGCTATATGTTCTGAATGCCCGAATTGGGAATCTGTGTCAAAACTTTGTTAGGAATTATGTGATCCTTACTAGCTGGAAGTAAGGGAGATGGGGCATGAAGTTATTTCTAGGAGTTGGACACATACCAAGTTTAGCTCAGTTCTGGGCATCTTTGAAATACCTATACAAACTTGTTCCTACATAGTAACTTGCAACTTTGAATGAGAATGTGCTTGCTTACAGCAACGTGCTATATGTTCTGAATGCCCGAATTGGGAATCTGTGTCAAAACTTTGTTAGGAATTATGTGATCCGTACTAGCTGGAAGTAAGGGAGATGGGGCATGAAGTTATTTCTAGGAGTTAGACACATACCAAGTTTAGCTCAGTTCTGGGCATCTTTGAAATACCTATACAAACTTGTTCCTACATAGTAACTTGCATCTTTGAATGAGAATGTGCTTGCTTACCGCAACGTGCTATATGTTCTGAATGCCCGAATTGGGAATCTGTGTCAAAACTTTGTTAGGAATTATGTGATCCTTACTAGCTGGAAGTAAGGGAGATGGGGCATGAAGTTATTTCTAAGAGTTGGACACATACCAAGTTTAGCTCAGTTCTGGGCATCTTTGAAATACCTATACAAACTTGTTCCTACATAGTAACTTGCATCTTTGAATGAGAATGTGCTTGCTTACAGCAACGTGCTATATGTTCTGAATGCCCGAATTGGCAATCTGTGTCAAAACTTTGTTAGGAATTATGTGATCCTTACTAGCTGGAAGTAAGGGAGATGGGGCATGAAGTTATTTCCAGGAGTTGGACACATACCAAGTTTAGCTCAGTTCTGGGCATCTTTGAAATACCTATACAAACTTGTTCCTACATAGTAACTTGCATCTTTGAATGAGAATGTGCTTGCTTACAGCAACGTGCTATATGTTCTGAATGCCCGAATTGGGAATCTGTGTCAAAACTTAGTTAGGAATTATGTGATCCTTACTAGTTGGAAGTAAGGGAGATGGGGCATGAAGTTATTTCTACGAGTTGGACACATACCAAGTTTAGCTCAGTTATGGGCATCTTTGAAATACCTATACAAACTTGTTCCTACCTAGTAACTTGCATCTTTGAATGAGAATGTGCTTGCTTACAGCAACGTGCTATATGTTCTGAATGCCCGAATTGGGAATCTGTGTCAAAACTTTGTTAGGAATTATGTGATCCTTACTAGCTGGAAGTAAGGGAGATGGGGCATGAAGTTATTTCTAGGAGTTGGACACATACCAAGTTTAGCTCAGTTCTGGGCATCTTTGAAATACCTATACAAACTTGTTCCTACATAGTAACTTGCAACTTTGAATGAGAATGTGCTTGCTTACAGCAACGTGCTATATGTTCTGAATGCCCGAATTGGGAATCTGTGTCAAAACTTTGTTAGGAATTATGTGATCCTTACTAGCTTGAAGTAAGGGAGATGGGGCATGAAGTTATTTCTTGGAGTTGGACACATACCAAGTTTAGCTCAGTTCTGGGCATCTTTGAAATACCTATACAAACTTGTTCCTACATAGTAACTTGCAAATTTGAATGAAAATGTGCTTGCTTCCAGCAACGTGCTATATGTTCTAAATGCCCGAATTGGAATCTGTGTCAAAACTTTGTTAGGAATTATGTGATCCTTACTAGCTGGAAGTAAGGGAGATGGGGCATGAAGTTATTTCTAGGAGTTGGACACATACCGAGTTTAGCTCAGTTCTGGGCATCTTTGAAATACCTATACAAACTTGTTCCTACATAGTAACTTGCATCTTTGAATGAGAATGTGCTTGCTTACAGCAACGTGCTATATGTTCTGAATGCACGAATGTGCAATCTGTGTCAAAACTTTGTTAGGAATTATGTGATCCTTACTAGCTGGAAGTAAGGGAGATGGGGCATGAAGTTATTTCTAGGAGTTGGACACATACCAAGTTTAGCTCAGTTCTGGGCATCTTTCAAATACCTATACAAACTTGTTCCTACATAGTAACTTGCAACTTTGAATGAAAATGTGCTTTCTTACAGCAACGTGCTATATGTTCTGAATGCCCGAATTGGGAATCTGTGTCAAAACTTTGTTAGGAATTATGTGATCCTTACTAGCTGGAAGTAAGGGAGATGGGGCATGAAGTTATTTCTAGGAGTTGGACACATACCAAGTTTAGCTCAGTTCTGGGCATCTTTGAAATACCTATACAAACTTGTTCCTACCTAGTAACTTGCATCTTTGAATGAGAATGTGCTTGCTTACAGCAACGTGCTATATGTTCTGAATGCCCGAATTGGCAATCTGTGTCAAAACTTTGTTAGGAATTATGTGATCCTTACTAGCTGGAAGTAAGGGAGATGTGGCATGAAGTTATTTCCAGGAGTTGGACACATACCAAGTTTAGCTCAGTTCTGGGCATCTTTGAAATACCTATACAAACTTGTTCCTACATAGTAACTTGCATCTTTGAATGAGAATGTGCTTGCTTACAGCAACGTGCTATATGTTCTGAATGCCCGAATTGGGAATCTGTGTCAAAACTTAGTTAGGAATTATGTGATCCTTACTAGTTGGAAGTAAGGGAGATGGGGCATGAAGTTATTTCTACGAGTTGGACACATACCAAGTTTAGCTCAGTTCTGGGCATCTTTGAAATACCTATACAAACTTGTTCCTACCTAGTAACTTGCATCTTTGAATGAGAATGTGCTTGCTTACAGCAACGTGCTATATGTTCTGAATGCCCGAATTGGGAATCTGTGTCAAAACTTTGTTAGGAATTATGTGATCCTTACTAGCTGGAAGTAAGGGAGATGGAGCATGAAGTTATTTCTAGGAGTTGGACACATACCAAGTTTAGCTCAGTTCTGGGCATCTTTGAAATACCTATACAAACTTGTTCCTACATAGTGACTTGCATCTTTGAATGAGAATGTGCTTGCTTACAGCAACGTGCTATATGTTCTGATTGCCCGAATTGGCAATCTGTGTCAAAACTTTGTTAGGAATTATGTGATCCTTACTAGCTGGAAGTAAGGGAGATGGGGCATGAAGTTATTTCTAGGAGTTGGACACATACCAAGTTTAGCTCAGTTCTGGGCATCTTTGAAATACCTATACAAACTTGTTCCTACATAGTAACTTGCATCTTTAATGAGAATCTGCTTGCTTACAGCAACGTGCTATATGTTCTGAATGCCCGAATTGGGAATCTGTGTCAAAACTTTGTTAGGAATTATGTGATCCTTACTAGCTGGAAGTAAGGGAGATGGGGCATGAAGTTATTTCTAGGAGTTGGACACATACCAAGTTTAGCTCAGTTCTGGGCATCTTTGAAATACCTATACAAACTTGTTCCTACATAGTAACTTGCAACTTTGAATGAGAATGTGCTTGCTTACAGCAACGTGCTATATGTTCTGAATGCCCGAATTGGGAATCTGTGTCAAAACTTTGTTAGGAATTATGTGATCCTTACTAGCTGGAAGTAAGGGAGATGGGGCATGAAGTTATTTCTAGGAGTTGGACACATACCAAGTTTAGCTCAGTTCTGGGCATCTTTGAAATACCTATACAAACTTGTTCCTACATAGTAACTTGCATCTTTGAATGAGAATGTGCTTGCTTACAGCAACGTGCTATATGTTCTGAATGCCCGAATTGGGAATCTGTGTCAAAACTTTGTTAGGAATTATGTGATCCTTACTAGCTGGAAGTAAGGGAGATGGGGCATGAAGTTATTTCTAGGAGTTGGACACATACCAAGTTTAGCTCAGTTCTGGGCATCTTTGAAATACCTATACAAACTTGTTCCTACATAGTAACTTGCATCTTTGAATGAGAATGTGCTTGCTTACAGCAACGTGCTATATGTTCTGAATGCCCGAATTGGGAATCTGTGTCAAAACTTTGTTAGGAATTATGTGATCCTTACTAGCTTGAAGTAAGGGAGATGGGGCATGAAGTTATTTCTTGGAGTTGGACACATACCAAGTTTAGCTCAGTTCTGGGCATCTTTGAAATACCTATACAAACTTGTTCCTACATAGTAACTTGCATCTTTGAATGAGAATGTGCTTGCTTGCAGCAACGTGCTATATGTTCTGAATGCCCGAATAGGGAATCTGTGTCAAAACTTTGTTAGGAATTATGTGATCCTTACTAGCTGGAAGTAAGGGAGATGGGGCATGAAGTTATTTCTAGGAGTTGGACACATACCAAGTTTAGCTCAGTTCTGGGCATCTTTGAAATACCTATACAAACTTGTTCCTAAATAGTAACTTGCAACTTTCAATGAGAATGTGCTTGCTTGCAGCAACGTGCTATATGTTCTGAATGCCCGAATAGGGAATCTGTGTCAAAACTTTGTTAGGAATTATGTGATCCTTACTATCTGGAAGTAAGGGAGATGGGGCATGAAGTTATTTCTTGGAGTTGGACACATACCAAGTTTAGCTCAGTTCTGGGCATCTTTGAAATACCTATACAAACTTGTTCCTACATAGTAACTTGCATCTTTGAATGAGAATCTGCTTGCTTACAGCAACGTGCTATATGTTCTGAATGCCCGAATTGGGAATCTGTGTCAAAACTTTGTTAGGAATTATGTGATCCTTACTAGCTGGAAGAAAGGGAGATGGGGCATGAAGTTATTTCTAGGAGTTGGACACATACCAAGTTTAGCTCAGTTATGGGCATCTTTGAAATACCTATACAAACTTGTTCCTACATAGTAACTTGCAACTTTGAATGAGAATGTGCTTGCTTACAGCAACGTGCTATATGTTCTGAATGCCCGAATTGGGAATCTGTGTCAAAACTTTGTTAGGAATTATGTGATCCTTACTAGCTGGAAGTAAGGGAGATGGGGCATGAAGTTATTTCTAGGAGTTGGACACATACCAAGTTTAGCTCAGTTCTGGGCATCTTTGAAATACCTATACAAACTTGTTCCTACATAGTAACTTGCAACTTTGAATGAGAATGTGCTTGCTTACAGCAACGTGCTATATGTTCTGAATGCCCGAATTGGGAATCTGTGTCAAAACTTTGTTAGGAATTATGTGATCCTTACTAGCTGGAAGTAAGGGAGATGGGGCATGAAGTTATTTCTAGGAGTTGGACACATACCAAGTTTAGCTCAGTTCTGGGCATCTTTGAAATACCTATACAAACTTGTTCCTACATAGTAACTTGCATCTTTAAATGAGAATGTGCTTGCTTACAGCAACGTGCTATATGTTCTGAATGCCCGAATTGGGAATCTGTGTCAAAACTTTGTTAGGAATTATGTGATCCTTACTAGCTGGAAGTAAGGGAGATGGGGCATGAAGTTATTTCTAGGAGTTGGACACATACCAAGTTTAGCTCAGTTCTGGGCATCTTTGAAATACCTATACAAACTTGTTCCTACATAGTAACTTGCAACTTTGAATGAGAATGTGCTTGCTTACAGCAACGTGCTATATGTTCTGAATGCCCGAATTGGGAATCTGTGTCAAAACTTTGTTAGGAATTATGTGATCCTTACTAGCTTGAAGTAAGGGAGATGGGGCATGAAGTTATTTCTTGGAGTTGGACACATACCAAGTTTAGCTCAGTTCTGGGCATCTTTGAAATACCTATACAAACTTGTTCCTACATAGTAACTTGCAACTTTGAATGAAAATGTGCTTGCTTCCAGCAACGTGCTATATGTTCTAAATGCCCGAATTGGAATCTGTGTCAAAACTTTGTTAGGAATTATGTGATCCTTACTAGCTGGAAGTAAGGGAGATGGGGCATGAAGTTATTTCTAGGAGTTGGACACATACCGAGTTTAGCTCAGTTCTGGGCATCTTTGAAATACCTATACAAACTTGTTCCTACATAGTAACTTGCATCTTTGAATGAGAATGTGCTTGCTTACAGCAACGTGCTATATGTTCTGAATGCCCGAATCTGCAATCTGTGTCAAAACTTTGTTAGGAATTATGTGATCCTTACTAGCTGGAAGTAAGGGAGATGGGGCATGAAGTTATTTCTAGGAGTTGGACACATACCAAGTTTAGCTCAGTTCTTTGCATCTTTCAAATACCTATACAAACTTGTTCCTACATAGTAACTTGCAACTTTGAATGAAAATGTGCTTTCTTACAGCAACGTGCTATATGTTCTGAATGCCCGAATCGGGAATCTGTGTCAAAACTTTGTTAGGAATTATGTGATCCTTACTAGCTGGAAGTAAGGGAGATGGGGCATGAAGTTATTTCTAGGAGTTGGACACATACCAAGTTTAGCTCAGTTCTGGGCATCTTTGAAATACCTATACAAACTTGTTCCTACCTAGTAACTTGCATCTTTGAATGAGAATCTGCTTGCTTACAGCAACGTGCTATATGTTCTGAATGCCCGAATTGGGAATCTGTGTCAAAACTTTGTTAGGAATTATGTGATCCTTACTAGCTGGAAGTAAGGGAGATGGGGCATGAAGTTATTTCTAGGAGTTGGACACATACCAAGTTTAGCTCAGTTCTGGGCATCTTTGAAATACCTATACAAACTTGTTCCTACATAGTAACTTGCATCTTTGAATGAGAATGTGCTTGCTTACAGCAACGTGCTATATGTTCTGAATGCCCGAATCTGCAATCTGTGTCAAAACTTTGTTAGGAATTATGTGATCCTTACTAGCTGGAAGTAAGGGAGATGGGGCATGAAGTTATTTCTAGGAGTTGGACACATACCAAGTTTAGCTCAGTTCTGGGCATCTTTCAAATACCTATACAAACTTGTTCCTACATAGTAACTTGCAACTTTGAATGAAAATGTGCTTTCTTACAGCAACGTGCTATATGTTCTGAATGCCCGAATTGGGAATCTGTGTCAAAACTTTGTTAGGAATTATGTGATCCTTACTAGCTGGAAGTAAGGGAGATGGGGCATGAAGTTATTTCTAGGAGTTGGACACATACCAAGTTTAGCTCAGTTCTGGGCATCTTTGAAATACCTATACAAACTTGTTCCTACCTAGTAACTTGCATCTTTGAATGAGAATCTGCTTGCTTACAGCAACGTGCTATATGTTCTGAATGCCCGAATTGGGAATCTGTGTCAAAACTTTGTTAGGAATTATGTGATCCTTACTAGCTGGAAGTAAGGGAGATGGGGCATGAAGTTATTTCTAGGAGTTGGACACATACCAAGTTTAGCTCAGTTCTGGGCATCTTTGAAATACCTATACAAACTTGTTCCTACATAGTAACTTGCATCTTTGAATGAGAATGTGCTTGCTTACAGCAACGTGCTATATGTTCTGAATGCCCGAATTGGGAATCTGTGTCAAAACTTTGTTAGGAATTATGTGATCCTTACTAGCTGGAAGTAAGGGAGATGGGGCATGAAGTTATTTCTAGGAGTTGGACACATACCAAGTTTAGCTCATTTCTGGGCATCTTTGAAATACCTATACAAACTTGTTCCTACATAGTAACTTGCATCTTTGAATGAGAATGTGCTTGCTTACCGCAACGTGCTATATGTTCTGAATGCCCGAATTGGCAATCTGTGTCAAAACTTTGTTAGGAATTATGTGATCCTTACTAGCTGGAAGTAAGGGAGATGGGGCATGAAGTTATTTCTAGGAGTTGGACACATACCAAGTTTAGCTCAGTTCTGGGCATCTTTGAAATACCTATACAAACTTGTTCCTACATAGTAACTTGCATCTTTGAATGAGAATATGCTTGCTTACAGCAACGTGCTATATGTTCTGAATGCCCGAATTGGCAATCTGTGTCAAAACTTTGTTAGGAATTATGTGATCCTTACTAGCTGGAAGTAAGGGAGATGGGGCATGAAGTTATTTCCAGGAGTTGGACACATACCAAGTTTAGCTCAGTTCTGGGCATCTTTGAAATACCTATACAAACTTGTTCCTACATAGTAACTTGCATCTTTGAATGAGAATGTGCTTGCTTACAGCAACGTGCTATATGTTCTGAATGCCCGAATTGGGAATCTGTGTCAAAACTTAGTTAGGAATTATGTGATCCTTACTAGTTGGAAGTAAGGGAGATGGGGCATGAAGTTATTTCTACGAGTTGGACACATACCAAGTTTAGCTCAGTTCTGGGCATCTTTGAAATACCTATACAAACTTGTTCCTACCTAGTAACTTGCATCTTTGAATGAGAATGTGCTTGCTTACAGCAACGTGCTATATGTTCTGAATGCCCGAATTGGGAATCTGTGTCAAAACTTTGTTAGGAATTATGTGATCCTTACTAGCTGGAAGTAAGGGAGATGGAGCATGAAGTTATTTCTAGGAGTTGGACACATACCAAGTTTAGCTCAGTTCTGGGCATCTTTGAAATACCTATACAAACTTGTTCCTACATAGTGACTTGCATCTTTGAATGAGAATGTGCTTGCTTACAGCAACGTGCTATATGTTCTGATTGCACGAATTGGCAATCTGTGTCAAAACTTTGTTAGGAATTATGTGATCCTTACTAGCTGGAAGTAAGGGAGATGGGGCATGAAGTTATTTCTAGGAGTTGGACACATACCAAGTTTAGCTCAGTTCTGGGCATCTTTGAAATACCTATACAAACTTGTTCCTACATAGTAACTTGCAACTTTAATGAGAATCTGCTTGCTTACAGCAACGTGCTATATGTTCTGAATGCCCGAATTGGGAATGTGTGTCAAAACTTTGTTAGGAATTATGTGATCCTTACTAGCTGGAAGTAAGGGAGATGGGGCATGAAGTTATTTCTAGGAGTTGGACACATACCAAGTTTAGCTCAGTTCTGGGCATCTTTGAAATACCTATACAAACTTGTTCCTACATAGTAACTTGCAACTTTGAATGAGAATGTGCTTGCTTACAGCAACGTGCTATATGTTCTGAATGCCCGAATTGGGAATCTGTGTCAAAACTTTGTTAGGAATTATGTGATCCTTACTAGCTGGAAGTAAGGGAGATGGGGCATGAAGTTATTTCTAGGAGTTGGACACATACCAAGTTTAGCTCAGTTCTGGGCATCTTTGAAATACCTATACAAACTTGTTCCTACATAGTAACTTGCATCTTTGAATGAGAATGTGCTTGCTTACAGCAACGTGCTATATGTTCTGAATGCCCGAATTGGCAATCTGTGTCAAAACTTTGTTAGGAATTATGTGATCCTTACTAGCTGGAAGTAAGGGAGATGGGGCATGAAGTTATTTCTAGGAGTTGGACACATACCAAGTTTAGCTCAGTTCTGGGCATCTTTGAAATACCTATAAAAACTTGTTCCTACATAGTAACTTGCAACTTTGAATGAGAATGTGCTTGCTTACAGCAACGTGCTATATGTTCTGAATGCCCGAATTGGGAATCTGTGTCAAAACTTTGTTAGGAATTATGTGATCCTTACTAGCTTGAAGAAAGGGAGATGGGGCATGAAGTTATTTCTTGGAGTTGGACACATACCAAGTTTAGCTCAGTTCTGGGCATCTTTGAAATACCTATACAAACTTGTTCCTACATAGTAACTTGCATCTTTGAATGAGAATGTGCTTGCTTGCAGCAACGTGCTATATGTTCTGAATGCCCGAATAGGGAATCTGTGTCAAAACTTTGTTAGGAATTATGTGATCCTTACTAGCTGGAAGTAAGGGAGATGGGGCATGAAGTTATTTCTAGGAGTTGGACACATACCAAGTTTAGCTCAGTTCTGGGCATCTTTGAAATACCTATACAAACTTGTTCCTAAATAGTAACTTGCAACTTTGAATGAGAATGTGCTTGCTTGCAGCAACGTGCTATATGTTCTGAATGCCCGAATAGGGAATCTGTGTCAAAACTTTGTTAGGAATTATGTGATCCTTACTAGCTGGAAGTAAGGGAGATGGGGCATGAAGTTATTTCTTGGAGTTGGACACATACCAAGTTTAGCTCAGTTCTGGGCATCTTTGAAATACCTATACAAACTTGTTCCTACATAGTAACTTGCATCTTTGAATGAGAATCTGCTTGCTTACAGCAACGTGCTATATGTTCTGAATGCCCGAATTGGGAATCTGTGTCAAAACTTTGTTAGGAATTATGTGATCCTTACTAGCTGGAAGAAAGGGAGATGGGGCATGAAGTTATTTCTAGGAGTTGGACACATACCAAGTTTAGCTCAGTTATGGGCATCTTTGAAATACCTATACAAACTTGTTCCTACATAGTAACTTGCAACTTTGAATGAGAATGTGCTTGCTTACAGCAACGTGCTATATGTTCTGAATGCCCGAATTGGGAATCTGTGTCAAAACTTTGTTAGGAATTATGTGATCCTTACTAGCTGGAAGTAAGGGAGATGGGGCATGAAGTTATTTCCAGGAGTTGGACACATACCAAGTTTAGCTCAGTTCTGGGCATCTTTGAAATACCTATACAAACTTGTTCCTACCTAGTAACTTGCATCTTTGAATGAGAATGTGCTTGCTTACAGCAACGTGCTATATGTTCTGAATGCCCGAATTGGGAATCTGTGTCAAAACTTTGTTAGGAATTATGTGATCCTTACTAGCTGGAAGTAAGGGAGATGGAGCATGAAGTTATTTCTAGGAGTTGGACACATACCAAGTTTAGCTCAGTTCTGGGCATCTTTGAAATACCTATACAAACTTGTTCCTACATAGTGACTTGCATCTTTGAATGAGAATGTGCTTGCTTACAGCAACGTGCTATATGTTCTGATTGCCCGAATTGGCAATCTGTGTCAAAACTTTGTTAGGAATTATGTGATCCTTACTAGCTGGAAGTAAGGGAGATGGGGCATGAAGTTATTTCTAGGAGTTGGACACATACCAAGTTTAGCTCAGTTCTGGGCATCTTTGAAATACCTATACAAACTTGTTCCTACATAGTAACTTGCATCTTTAATGAGAATCTGCTTGCTTACAGCAACGTGCTATATGTTCTGAATGCCCGAATTGGGAATCTGTGTCAAAACTTTGTTAGGAATTATGTGATCCTTACTAGCTGGAAGTAAGGGAGATGGGGCATGAAGTTATTTCTAGGAGTTGGACACATACCAAGTTTAGCTCAGTTCTGGGCATCTTTGAAATACCTATACAAACTTGTTCCTACATAGTAACTTGCAACTTTGAATGAGAATGTGCTTGCTTACAGCAACGTGCTATATGTTCTGAATGCCCGAATTGGGAATCTGTGTCAAAACTTTGTTAGGAATTATGTGATCCTTACTAGCTGGAAGTAAGGGAGATGGGGCATGAAGTTATTTCTAGGAGTTGGACACATACCAAGTTTAGCTCAGTTCTGGGCATCTTTGAAATACCTATACAAACTTGTTCCTACATAGTAACTTGCATCTTTGAATGAGAATGTGCTTGCTTACAGCAACGTGCTATATGTTCTGAATGCCCGAATTGGGAATCTGTGTCAAAACTTTGTTAGGTATATGTGATCCTTACTAGCTGGAAGTAAGGGAGATGGGGCATGAAGTTATTTCTAGGAGTTGGACACATACCAAGTTTAGCTCAGTTCTGGGCATCTTTGAAATACCTATACAAACTTGTTCCTACATAGTAACTTGCAACTTTGAATGAGAATGTGCTTGCTTACAGCAACGTGCTATATGTTCTGAATGCCCGAATTGGGAATCTGTGTCAAAACTTTGTTAGGAATTATGTGATCCTTACTAGCTTGAAGTAAGGGAGATGGGGCATGAAGTTATTTCTTGGAGTTGGACACATACCAAGTTTAGCTCAGTTCTGGGCATCTTTGAAATACCTATACAAACTTGTTCCTACATAGTAACTTGCAACTTTGAATGAAAATGTGCTTGCTTCCAGCAACGTGCTATATGTTCTAAATGCCCGAATTGGAATCTGTGTCAAAACTTTGTTAGGAATTATGTGATCCTTACTAGCTGGAAGTAAGGGAGATGGGGCATGAAGTTATTTCTAGGAGTTGGACACATACCGAGTTTAGCTCAGTTCTGGGCATCTTTGAAATACCTATACAAACTTGTTCCTACATAGTAACTTGCATCTTTGAATGAGAATGTGCTTGCTTACAGCAACGTGCTATATGTTCTGAATGCCCGAATCTGCAATCTGTGTCAAAACTTTGTTAGGAATTATGTGATCCTTACTAGCTGGAAGTAAGGGAGATGGGGCATGAAGTTATTTCTAGGAGTTGGACACATACCAAGTTTAGCTCAGTTCTGGGCATCTTTCAAATACCTATACAAACTTGTTCCTACATAGTAACTTGCAACTTTGAATGAAAATGTGCTTTCTTACAGCAACGTGCTATATGTTCTGAATGCCCGAATTGGGAATCTGTGTCAAAACTTTGTTAGGAATTATGTGATCCTTACTAGCTGGAAGTAAGGGAGATGGGGCATGAAGTTATTTCTAGGAGTTGGACACATACCAAGTTTAGCTCAGTTCTGGGCATCTTTGAAATACCTATACAAACTTGTTCCTACCTAGTAACTTGCATCTTTGAATGAGAATCTGCTTGCTTACAGCAACGTGCTATATGTTCTGAATGCCCGAATTGGGAATCTGTGTCAAAACTTTGTTAGGAATTATGTGATCCTTACTAGCTGGAAGTAAGGGAGATGGGGCATGAAGTTATTTCTAGGAGTTGGACACATACCAAGTTTAGCTCAGTTCTGGGCATCTTTGAAATACCTATACAAACTTGTTCCTACCTAGTAACTTGCATCTTTGAATGAGAATCTGCTTGCTTACAGCAACGTGCTATATGTTCTGAATGCCCGAATTGGGAATCTGTGTCAAAACTTTGTTAGGAATTATGTGATCCTTACTAGCTGGAAGTAAGGGAGATGGGGCATGAAGTTATTTCTAGGAGTTGGACACATACCAAGTTTAGCTCAGTTCTGGGCATCTTTGAAATACCTATACAAACTTGTTCCTACATAGTAACTTGCATCTTTGAATGAGAATGTGCTTGCTTACAGCAACGTGCTATATGTTCTGAATGCCCGAATTGGCAATCTGTGTCAAAACTTTGTTAGGAATTATGTGATCCTTACTAGCTGGAAGTAAGGGAGATGGGGCATGAAGTTATTTCTAGGAGTTGGACACATACCAAGTTTAGCTCAGTTCTGGGCATCTTTGAAATACCTATACAAACTTGTTCCTACCTAGTAACTTGCATCTTTGAATGAGAATGTGCTTGCTTACAGCAACGTGCTATATGTTCTGAATGCCCGAATTGGGAATCTGTATCAAAACTTTGTTAGGAATTATGTGATCCTTACTAGCTGGAAGTAAGGGAGATGGAGCATGAAGTTATTTCTAGGAGTTGGACACATACCAAGTTTAGCTCAGTTCTGGGCATCTTTGAAATACCTATACAAACTTGTTCCTACATAGTGACTTGCATCTTTGAATGAGAATGTGCTTGCTTACAGCAACGTGCTATATGTTCTGATTGCCCGAATTGGCAATCTGTGTCAAAACTTTGTTAGGAATTATGTGATCCTTACTAGCTGGAAGTAAGGGAGATGGGGCATGAAGTTATTTCTAGGAGTTGGACACATACCAAGTTTAGCTCAGTTCTGGGCATCTTTGAAATACCTATACAAACTTGTTCCTACATAGTAACTTGCATCTTTAATGAGAATCTGCTTGCTTACAGCAACGTGCTATATGTTCTGAATGCCCGAATTGGGAATCTGTGTCAAAACTTTGTTAGGAATTATGTGATCCTTACTAGCTGGAAGTAAGGGAGATGGGGCATGAAGTTATTTCTAGGAGT
This sequence comes from Diceros bicornis minor, assembly GCF_020826845.1. NCBI lineage: Eukaryota > Metazoa > Chordata > Mammalia > Perissodactyla > Rhinocerotidae > Diceros > Diceros bicornis. Next base: position 274,147 of record NW_026691180.1, on the reverse strand, counting down.
TGGACACATACCAAGTTTAGCTCAGTTCTGGGCATCTTTGAAATACCTATACAAACTTGTTCCTACATAGTAACTTGCAACTTTGAATGAGAATGTGCTTGCTTACAGCAACGTGCTATATGTTCTGAATGCCCGAATTGGGAATCTGTGTCAAAACTTTGTTAGGAATTATGTGATCCTTACTAGCTGGAAGTAAGGGAGATGGGGCATGAAGTTATTTCTAGGAGTTGGACACATACCAAGTTTAGCTCAGTTCTGGGCATCTTTGAAATACCTATACAAACTTGTTCCTACATAGTAACTTGCATCTTTGAATGAGAATCTGCTTGCTTACAGCAACGTGCTATATGTTCTGAATGCCCGAATTGGGAATCTGTGTCAAAACTTTGTTAGGAATTATGTGATCCTTACTAGCTGGAAGAAAGGGAGATGGGGCATGAAGTTATTTCTAGGAGTTGGACACATACCAAGTTTAGCTCAGTTATGGGCATCTTTGAAATACCTATACAAACTTGTTCCTACATAGTAACTTGCAACTTTGAATGAGAATGTGCTTGCTTACAGCAACGTGCTATATGTTCTGAATGCACGAATTGGGAATCTGTGTCAAAACTTTGTTAGGAATTATGTGATCCTTACTAGCTGGAAGTAAGGGAGATGGGGCATGAAGTTATTTCTAGGAGTTGGACACATACCAAGTTTAGCTCAGTTCTGGGCATCTTTCAAATACCTATACAAACTTGTTCCTACATAGTAACTTGCAACTTTGAATGAGAATGGGCTTGCTTACAGCAACGTGCTATATGTTCTGAATGCCCGAATTGGGAATCTGTGTCAAAACTTTGTTAGGAATTATGTGATCCGTACTAGCTGGAAGTAAGGCAGATGGGGCATCAAGTTATTTCTAGGAGTTGGACACATACCAAGTTTAGCTCAGTTCTGGGCATCTTTGAAATACCTATACAAACTTGTTCCTACATAGTAACTTGCATCTTTGAATGAGAATGTGCTTGCTTACAGCAACGTGCTATATGTTCTGAATGCCCGAATTGGGAATCTGTGTCAAAACTTTGTTAGGAATTATGTGATCCGTACTAGCTGGAAGTAAGGGAGATGGGGCATGAAGTTATTTCTAGGAGTTAGACACATACCAAGTTTAGCTCAGTTCTGGGCATCTTTGAAATACCTATACAAACTTGTTCCTACATAGTAACTTGCATCTTTGAATGAGAATGTGCTTGCTTACAGCAACGTGCTATATGTTCTGAATGCCCGAATTGGCAATCTGTGTCAAAACTTTGTTAGGAATTATGTGATCCTTACTAGCTGGAAGTAAGGGAGATGGGGCATGAAGTTATTTCCAGGAGTTGGACACATACCAAGTTTAGCTCAGTTCTGGGCATCTTTGAAATACCTATACAAACTTGTTCCTACCTAGTAACTTGCATCTTTGAATGAGAATGTGCTTGCTTACAGCAACGTGCTATATGTTCTGAATGCCCGAATTGGGAATCTGTGTCAAAACTTTGTTAGGAATTATGTGATCCTTACTAGCTGGAAGTAAGGGAGATGGAGCATGAAGTTATTTCTAGGAGTTGGACACATACCAAGTTTAGCTCAGTTCTGGGCATCTTTGAAATACCTATACAAACTTGTTCCTACATAGTGACTTGCATCTTTGAATGAGAATGTGCTTGCTTACAGCAACGTGCTATATGTTCTGATTGTCCGAATTGGCAATCTGTGTCAAAACTTTGTTAGGAATTATGTGATCCTTACTAGCTGGAAGTAAGGGAGATGGGGCATGAAGTTATTTCTAGGAGTTGGACACATACCAAGTTTAGCTCAGTTCTGGGCATCTTTGAAATACCTATACAAACTTGTTCCTACATAGTAACTTGCATCTTTAATGAGAATCTGCTTGCTTACAGCAACGTGCTATATGTTCTGAATGCCCGAATTGGGAATCTGTGTCAAAACTTTGTTAGGAATTATGTGATCCTTACTAGCTGGAAGTAAGGGAGATGGGGCATGAAGTTATTTCTAGGAGTTGGACACATACCAAGTTTAGCTCAGTTCTGGGCATCTTTGAAATACCTATACAAACTTGTTCCTACATAGTAACTTGCAACTTTGAATGAGAATGTGCTTGCTTACAGCAACGTGCTATATGTTCTGAATGCCCGAATTGGGAATCTGTGTCAAAACTTTGTTAGGAATTATGTGATCCTTACTAGCTGGAAGTAAGGGAGATGGGGCATGAAGTTATTTCTAGGAGTTGGACACATACCAAGTTTAGCTCAGTTCTGGGCATCTTTGAAATACCTATACAAACTTGTTCCTACATAGTAACTTGCATCTTTGAATGAGAATGTGCTTGCTTACAGCAACGTGCTATATGTTCTGAATGCCCGAATTGGGAATCTGTGTCAAAACTTTGTTAGGTATATGTGATCCTTACTAGCTGGAAGTAAGGGAGATGGGGCATGAAGTTATTTCTAGGAGTTGGACACATACCAAGTTTAGCTCAGTTCTGGGCATCTTTGAAATACCTATACAAACTTGTTCCTACATAGTAACTTGCAACTTTGAATGAGAATGTGCTTGCTTACAGCAACGTGCTATATGTTCTGAATGCCCGAATTGGGAATCTGTGTCAAAACTTTGTTAGGAATTATGTGATCCTTACTAGCTTGAAGTAAGGGAGATGGGGCATGAAGTTATTTCTTGGAGTTGGACACATACCAAGTTTAGCTCAGTTCTGGGCATCTTTGAAATACCTATACAAACTTGTTCCTACATAGTAACTTGCAACTTTGAATGAAAATGTGCTTGCTTCCAGCAACGTGCTATATGTTCTAAATGCCCGAATTGGAATCTGTGTCAAAACTTTGTTAGGAATTATGTGATCCTTACTAGCTGGAAGTAAGGGAGATGGGGCATGAAGTTATTTCTAGGAGTTGGACACATACCGAGTTTAGCTCAGTTCTGGGCATCTTTGAAATACCTATACAAACTTGTTCCTACATAGTAACTTGCATCTTTGAATGAGAATGTGCTTGCTTACAGCAACGTGCTATATGTTCTGAATGCCCGAATCTGCAATCTGTGTCAAAACTTTGTTAGGAATTATGTGATCCTTACTAGCTGGAAGTAAGGGAGATGGGGCATGAAGTTATTTCTAGGAGTTGGACACATACCAAGTTTAGCTCAGTTCTGGGCATCTTTCAAATACCTATACAAACTTGTTCCTACATAGTAACTTGCAACTTTGAATGAAAATGTGCTTTCTTACAGCAACGTGCTATATGTTCTGAATGCCCGAATTGGGAATCTGTGTCAAAACTTTGTTAGGAATTATGTGATCCTTACTAGCTGGAAGTAAGGGAGATGGGGCATGAAGTTATTTCTAGGAGTTGGACACATACCAAGTTTAGCTCAGTTCTGGGCATCTTTGAAATACCTATACAAACTTGTTCCTACCTAGTAACTTGCATCTTTGAATGAGAATCTGCTTGCTTACAGCAACGTGCTATATGTTCTGAATGCCCGAATTGGGAATCTGTGTCAAAACTTTGTTAGGAATTATGTGATCCTTACTAGCTGGAAGTAAGGGAGATGGGGCATGAAGTTATTTCTAGGAGTTGGACACATACCAAGTTTAGCTCAGTTCTGGGCATCTTTGAAATACCTATACAAACTTGTTCCTACCTAGTAACTTGCATCTTTGAATGAGAATCTGCTTGCTTACAGCAACGTGCTATATGTTCTGAATGCCCGAATTGGGAATCTGTGTCAAAACTTTGTTAGGAATTATGTGATCCTTACTAGCTGGAAGTAAGGGAGATGGGGCATGAAGTTATTTCTAGGAGTTGAACACATACCAAGTTTAGCTCAGTTCTGGGCATCTTTGAAATACCTATACAAACTTGTTCCTACATAGTAACTTGCATCTTTGAATGAGAATGTGCTTGCTTACAGCAACGTGCTATATGTTCTGAATGCCCGAATTGGCAATCTGTGTCAAAACTTTGTTAGGAATTATGTGATCCTTACTAGCTGGAAGTAAGGGAGATGGGGCATGAAGTTATTTCCAGGAGTTGGACACATACCAAGTTTAGCTCAGTTCTGGGCATCTTTGAAATACCTATACAAACTTGTTCCTACATAGTAACTTGCATCTTTGAATGAGAATGTGCTTGCTTACAGCAACGTGCTATATGTTCTGAATGCCCGAATTGGGAATCTGTGTCAAAACTTAGTTAGGAATTATGTGATCCTTACTAGTTGGAAGTAAGGGAGATGGGGCATGAAGTTATTTCTACGAGTTGGACACATACCAAGTTTAGCTCAGTTCTGGGCATCTTTGAAATACCTATACAAACTTGTTCCTACCTAGTAACTTGCATCTTTGAATGAGAATGTGCTTGCTTACAGCAACGTGCTATATGTTCTGAATGCCCGAATTGGGAATCTGTGTCAAAACTTTGTTAGGAATTATGTGATCCTTACTAGCTGGAAGTAAGGGAGATGGAGCATGAAGTTATTTCTAGGAGTTGGACACATACCAAGTTTAGCTCAGTTCTGGGCATCTTTGAAATACCTATACAAACTTGTTCCTACATAGTGACTTGCATCTTTGAATGAGAATGTGCTTGCTTACAGCAACGTGCTATATGTTCTGATTGCCCGAATTGGCAATCTGTGTCAAAACTTTGTTAGGAATTATGTGATCCTTACTAGCTGGAAGTAAGGGAGATGGGGCATGAAGTTATTTCTAGGAGTTGGACACATACCAAGTTTAGCTCAGTTCTGGGCATCTTTGAAATACCTATACAAACTTGTTCCTACATAGTAACTTGCATCTTTAATGAGAATCTGCTTGCTTACAGCAACGTGCTATATATTCTGAATGCCCGAATTGGGAATCTGTGTCAAAACTTTGTTAGGAATTATGTGATCCTTACTAGCTGGAAGTAAGGGAGATGGGGCATGAAGTTATTTCTAGGAGTTGGACACATACCAAGTTTAGCTCAGTTCTGGGCATCTTTGAAATACCTATACAAACTTGTTCCTACATAGTAACTTGCAACTTTGAATGAGAATGTGCTTGCTTACAGCAACGTGCTATATGTTCTGAATGCCCGAATTGGGAATCTGTGTCAAAACTTTGTTAGGAATTATGTGATCCTTACTAGCTGGAAGTAAGGGAGATGGGGCATGAAGTTATTTCTAGGAGTTGGACACATACCAAGTTTAGCTCAGTTCTGGGCATCTTTGAAATACCTATACAAACTTGTTCCTACATAGTAACTTGCATCTTTGAATGAGAATGTGCTTGCTTACAGCAACGTGCTATATGTTCTGAATGCCCGAATTGGGAATCTGTGTCAAAACTTTGTTAGGTATATGTGATCCTTACTAGCTGGAAGTAAGGGAGATGGGGCATGAAGTTATTTCTAGGAGTTGGACACATACCAAGTTTAGCTCAGTTCTGGGCATCTTTGAAATACCTATACAAACTTGTTCCTACATAGTAACTTGCAACTTTGAATGAGAATGTGCTTGCTTACAGCAACGTGCTATATGTTCTGAATGCCCGAATTGGGAATCTGTGTCAAAACTTTGTTAGGAATTATGTGATCCTTACTAGCTTGAAGTAAGGGAGATGGGGCATGAAGTTATTTCTTGGAGTTGGACACATACCAAGTTTAGCTCAGTTCTGGGCATCTTTGAAATACCTATACAAACTTGTTCCTACATAGTAACTTGCAACTTTGAATGAAAATGTGCTTGCTTCCAGCAACGTGCTATATGTTCTAAATGCCCGAATTGGAATCTGTGTCAAAACTTTGTTAGGAATTATGTGATCCTTACTAGCTGGAAGTAAGGGAGATGGGGCATGAAGTTATTTCTAGGAGTTGGACACATACCGAGTTTAGCTCAGTTCTGGGCATCTTTGAAATACCTATACAAACTTGTTCCTACATAGTAACTTGCATCTTTGAATGAGAATGTGCTTGCTTACAGCAACGTGCTATATGTTCTGAATGCCCGAATCTGCAATCTGTGTCAAAACTTTGTTAGGAATTATGTGATCCTTACTAGCTGGAAGTAAGGGAGATGGGGCATGAAGTTATTTCTAGGAGTTGGACACATACCAAGTTTAGCTCAGTTCTGGGCATCTTTCAAATACCTATACAAACTTGTTCCTACATAGTAACTTGCAACTTTGAATGAAAATGTGCTTTCTTACAGCAACGTGCTATATGTTCTGAATGCCCGAATTGGGAATCTGTGTCAAAACTTTGTTAGGAATTATGTGATCCTTACTAGCTGGAAGTAAGGGAGATGGGGCATGAAGTTATTTCTAGGAGTTGGACACATACCAAGTTTAGCTCAGTTCTGGGCATCTTTGAAATACCTATACAAACTTGTTCCTACATAGTAACTTGCATCTTTAATGAGAATCTGCTTGCTTACAGCAACGTGCTATATGTTCTGAATGCCCGAATTGGGAATCTGTGTCAAAACTTTGTTAGGAATTATGTGATCCTTACTAGCTGGAAGTAAGGGAGATGGGGCATGAAGTTATTTCTAGGAGTTGGACACATACCAAGTTTAGCTCAGTTCTGGGCATCTTTGAAATACCTATACAAACTTGTTCCTACATAGTAACTTGCAACTTTGAATGAGAATGTGCTTGCTTACAGCAACGTGCTATATGTTCTGAATGCCCGAATTGGGAATCTGTGTCAAAACTTTGTTAGGAATTATGTGATCCTTACTAGCTGGAAGTAAGGGAGATGGGGCATGAAGTTATTTCTAGGAGTTGGACACATACCAAGTTTAGCTCAGTTCTGGGCATCTTTGAAATACCTATACAAACTTGTTCCTACATAGTAACTTGCATCTTTGAATGAGAATGTGCTTGCTTACAGCAACGTGCTATATGTTCTGAATGCCCGAATTGGGAATCTGTGTCAAAACTTTGTTAGGAATTATGTGATCCTTACTAGCTGGAAGTAAGGGAGATGGGGCATGAAGTTATTTCTAGGAGTTGGACACATACCAAGTTTAGCTCAGTTCTGGGCATCTTTGAAATACCTATACAAACTTGTTCCTACATAGTAACTTGCAACTTTGAATGAGAATGTGCTTGCTTACAGCAACGTGCTATATGTTCTGAATGCCCGAATTGGGAATCTGTGTCAAAACTTTGTTAGGAATTATGTGATCCTTACTAGCTTGAAGTAAGGGAGATGGGGCATGAAGTTATTTCTTGGAGTTGGACACATACCAAGTTTAGCTCAGTTCTGGGCATCTTTGAAATACCTATACAAACTTGTTCCTACATAGTAACTTGCAACTTTGAATGAAAATGTGCTTGCTTCCAGCAACGTGCTATATGTTCTAAATGCCCGAATTGGAATGTGTGTCAAAACTTTGTTAGGAATTATGTCATCCTTACTAGCTGGAAGTAAGGGAGATGGGGCATGAAGTTATTTCTAGGAGTTGGACACATACCGAGTTTAGCTCAGTTCTGGGCATCTTTGAAATACCTATACAAACTTGTTCCTACATAGTAACTTGCATCTTTGAATGAGAATGTGCTTGCTTACAGCAACGTGCTATATGTTCTGAATGCCCGAATCTGCAATCTGTGTCAAAACTTTGTTAGGAATTATGTGATCCTTACTAGCTGGAAGTAAGGGAGATGGGGCATGAAGTTATTTCTAGGAGTTGGACACATACCAAGTTTAGCTCAGTTCTGGGCATCTTTCAAATACCTATACAAACTTGTTCCTACATAGTAACTTGCAACTTTGAATGAAAATGTGCTTTCTTACAGCAACGTGCTATATGTTCTGAATGCCCGAATTGGGAATCTGTGTCAAAACTTTGTTAGGAATTATGTGATCCTTACTAGCTGGAAGTAAGGGAGATGGGGCATGAAGTTATTTCTAGGAGTTGGACACATACCAAGTTTAGCTCAGTTCTGGGCATCTTTGAAATACCTATACAAACTTGTTCCTACATAGTAACTTGCATCTTTGAATGAGAATGTGCTTGCTTACAGCAACGTGCTATATGTTCTGAATGCCCGAATTGGGAATCTGTGTCAAAACTTTGTTAGGAATTATGTGATCCTTACTAGCTGGAAGTAAGGGAGATGGGGCATGAAGTTATTTCTAGGAGTTGGTCACATACCAAGTTTAGCTCATTTCTGGGCATCTTTGAAATACCTATACAAACTTGTTCCTACATAGTAACTTGCATCTTTGAATGAGAATGTGCTTGCTTACCGCAACGTGCTATATGTTCTGAATGCCCGAATTGGGAATCTGTGTCAAAACTTTGTTAGGAATTATGTGATCCTTACTAGCTGGAAGTAAGGGAGATGGGGCATGAAGTTATTTCTAGGAGTTGGACACATACCAAGTTTAGCTCAGTTCTGGGCATCTTTGAAATACCTATACAAACTTGTTCCTACATAGTAACTTGCATCTTTGAATGAGAATGTGCTTGCTTACAGCAACGTGCTATATGTTCTGAATGCCCGAATTGGCAATCTGTGTCAAAACTTTGTTAGGAATTATGTGATCCTTACTAGCTGGAAGTAAGGGAGATGGGGCATGAAGTTATTTCCAGGAGTTGGACACATACCAAGTTTAGCTCAGTTCTGGGCATCTTTGAAATACCTATACAAACTTGTTCCTACATAGTAACTTGCATCTTTGAATGAGAATGTGCTTGCTTACAGCAACGTGCTATATGTTCTGAATGCCCGAATTGGGAATCTGTGTCAAAACTTAGTTAGGAATTATGTGATCCTTACTAGTTGGAAGTAAGGGAGATGGGGCATGAAGTTATTTCTACGAGTTGGACACATACCAAGTTTAGCTCAGTTCTGGGCATCTTTGAAATACCTATACAAACTTGTTCCTACCTAGTAACTTGCATCTTTGAATGAGAATGTGCTTGCTTACAGCAACGTGCTATATGTTCTGAATGCCCGAATTGGGAATCTGTGTCAAAACTTTGTTAGGAATTATGTGATCCTTACTAGCTGGAAGTAAGGGAGATGGGGCATGAAGTTATTTCTAGGAGTTGGACACATACCAAGTTTAGCTCAGTTCTGGGCATCTTTGAAATACCTATACAAACTTGTTCCTACATAGTAACTTGCATCTTTAATGAGAATCTGCTTGCTTACAGCAACGTGCTATATGTTCTGAATGCCCGAATTGGGAATCTGTGTCAAAACTTTGTTAGGAATTATGTGATCCTTACTAGCTGGAAGTAAGGGAGATGGGGCATGAAGTTATTTCTAGGAGTTGGACACATACCAAGTTTAGCTCAGTTCTGGGCATCTTTGAAATACCTATACAAACTTGTTCCTACATAGTAACTTGCATCTTTAATGAGAATCTGCTTGCTTACAGCAACGTGCTATATGTTCTGAATGCCCGAATTGGGAATCTGTGTCAAAACTTTGTTAGGAATTATGTGATCCTTACTAGCTGGAAGTAAGGGAGATGGGGCATGAAGTTATTTCTAGGAGTTGGACACATACCAAGTTTAGCTCAGTTCTGGGCATCTTTGAAATACCTATACAAACTTGTTCCTACATAGTAACTTGCATCTTTAATGAGAATCTGCTTGCTTACAGCAACGTGCTATATGTTCTGAATGCCCGAATTGGGAATCTGTGTCAAAACTTTGTTAGGAATTATGTGATCCTTACTAGCTGGAAGTAAGGGAGATGGGGCATGAAGTTATTTCTAGGAGTTGGACACATACCAAGTTTAGCTCAGTTCTGGGCATCTTTGAAATACCTATACAAACTTGTTCCTACATAGTAACTTGCAACTTTGAATGAGAATGTGCTTGCTTACAGCAACGTGCTATATGTTCTGAATGCCCGAATTGGGAATCTGTGTCAAAACTTTGTTAGGAATTATGTGATCCTTACTAGCTGGAAGTAAGGGAGATGGGGCATGAAGTTATTTCTAGGAGTTGGACACATACCAAGTTTAGCTCAGTTCTGGGCATCTTTGAAATACCTATACAAACTTGTTCCTACATAGTAACTTGCATCTTTAATGAGAATCTGCTTGCTTACAGCAACGTGCTATATGTTCTGAATGCCCGAATTGGGAATCTGTGTCAAAACTTTGTTAGGAATTATGTGATCCTTACTAGCTGGAAGTAAGGGAGATGGGGCATGAAGTTATTTCTAGGAGTTGGACACATACCAAGTTTAGCTCAGTTCTGGGCATCTTTGAAATACCTATACAAACTTGTTCCTACATAGTAACTTGCAACTTTGAATGAGAATGTGCTTGCTTACAGCAACGTGCTATATGTTCTGAATGCCCGAATTGGGAATCTGTGTCAAAACTTTGTTAGGAATTATGTGATCCTTACTAGCTGGAAGTAAGGGAGATGGGGCATGAAGTTATTTCTAGGAGTTGGACACATACCAAGTTTAGCTCAGTTCTGGGCATCTTTGAAATACCTATACAAACTTGTTCCTACATAGTAACTTGCATCTTTGAATGAGAATGTGCTTGCTTACAGCAACGTGCTATATGTTCTGAATGCCCGAATTGGGAATCTGTGTCAAAACTTTGTTAGGAATTATGTGATCCTTACTAGCTGGAAGTAAGGGAGATGGGGCATGAAGTTATTTCTAGGAGTTGGACACATACCAAGTTTAGCTCAGTTCTGGGCATCTTTGAAATACCTATACAAACTTGTTCCTACATAGTAACTTGCAACTTTGAATGAGAATGTGCTTGCTTACAGCAACGTGCTATATGTTCTGAATGCCCGAATTGGGAATCTGTGTCAAAACTTTGTTAGGAATTATGTGATCCTTACTAGCTTGAAGTAAGGGAGATGGGGCATGAAGTTATTTCTTGGAGTTGGACACATACCAAGTTTAGCTCAGTTCTGGGCATCTTTGAAATACCTATACAAACTTGTTCCTACATAGTAACTTGCATCTTTGAATGAGAATGTGCTTGCTTGCAGCAACGTGCTATATGTTCTGAATGCCCGAATAGGGAATCTGTGTCAAAACTTTGTTAGGAATTATGTGATCCTTACTAGCTGGAAGTAAGGGAGATGGGGCATGAAGTTATTTCTAGGAGTTGGACACATACCAAGTTTAGCTCAGTTCTGGGCATCTTTGAAATACCTATACAAACTTGTTCCTAAATAGTAACTTGCAACTTTGAATGAGAATGTGCTTGCTTGCAGCAACGTGCTATATGTTCTGAATGCCCGAATAGGGAATCTGTGTCAAAACTTTGTTAGGAATTATGTGATCCTTACTATCTGGAAGTAAGGGGGATGGGGCATGAAGATATTTCTTGGAGTTGGACACATACCAAGTTTAGCTCAGTTCTGGGCATCTTTGAAATACCTATACAAACTTGTTCCTACATAGTAACTTGCATCTTTGAATGAGAATCTGCTTGCTTACAGCAACGTGCTATATGTTCTGAATGCCCGAATTGGGAATCTGTGTCAAAACTTTGTTAGGAATTATGTGATCCTTACTAGCTGGAAGAAAGGGAGATGGGGCATGAAGTTATTTCTAGGAGTTGGACACATACCAAGTTTAGCTCAGTTCTGGGCATCTTTGAAATACCTATACAAACTTGTTCCTACATAGTAACTTGCATCTTTGAATGAGAATCTGCTTGCTTACGGCAACGTGCTATATGTTCTGAATGCCCGAATTGGGAATCTGTGTCAAAACTTTGTTAGGAATTATGTGATCCTTACTAGCTGGAAGTAAGGGAGATGGGGCATGAAGTTATTTCTAGGAGTTGGACACATACCAAGTTTAGCTCAGTTCTGGGCATCTTTGAAATACCTATACAAACTTGTTCCTACATAGTAACTTGCAACTCTGAATGAAAATGTGCTTGCTTACAGCAACGTGCTATATGTTCTGAATGCCCGAATTGGCAATCTGTGTCAAAACTTTGTTAGGAATTATGTGATCCTTACTAGCTGGAAGTAAGGGAGATGGGGCATGAAGTTATTTCTAGGAGTTGGACACATACCAAGTTTAGCTCAGTTCTGGGCATCTTTGAAATACCTATACAAACTTGTTCCTACATAGTAACTTGCATCTTTGAATGAGAATGTGCTTGCTTACAGCAACGTGCCATATGTTCTGAATGCCCGAATTGGGAATCTGTGTCAAAACTTTGTTAGGAATTATGTGATCCTTACTAGCTGGAAGTAAGGGAGATGGGGCATGAAGTTATTTCTAGGAGTTGGACACATACCAAGTTTAGCTCAGTTCTGGGCATCTTTGAAATACCTATACAAACTTGTTCCTACATAGTAACTTGCATCTTTGAATGAGAATCTGCTTGCTTACAGCAACGTGCTATATGTTCTGAATGCCCGAATTGGGAATCTGTGTCAAAACTTTGTTAGGAATTATGTGATCCTTACTAGCTGGAAGTAAGGGAGATGGGGCATGAAGTTATTTCTAGGAGTTGGACACATACCAAGTTTAGCTCAGTTCTGGGCATCTTTGAAATACCTATACAAACTTGTTCCTACATAGTAACTTGCAACTTTGAATGAGAATGTGCTTGCTTACAGCAACGTGCTATATGTTCTGAATGCCCGAATTGGGAATCTGTGTCAAAACTTTGTTAGGAATTATGTGATCCTTACTAGCTGGAAGTAAGGGAGATGGGGCATGAAGTTATTTCTAGGAGTTGGACACATACCAAGTTTAGCTCAGTTCTGGGCATCTTTGAAATACCTATACAAACTTGTTCCTACATAGTAACTTGCAACTTTGAATGAGAATGTGCTTGCTTACAGCAACGTGCTATATGTTCTGAATGCCCGAATTGGGAATCTGTGTCAAAACTTTGTTAGGAATTATGTGATCCTTACTAGCTGGAAGTAAGGGAGATGGGGCATGAAGTTATTTCTAGGAGTTGGACACATACCAAGTTTAGCTCAGTTCTGGGCATCTTTGAAATACCTATACAAACTTGTTCCTACATAGTAACTTGCATCTTTAATGAGAATCTGCTTGCTTACAGCAACGTGCTATATGTTCTGAATGCCCGAATTGGGAATCTGTGTCAAAACTTTGTTAGGAATTATGTGATCCTTACTAGCTGGAAGTAAGGGAGATGGGGCATGAAGTTATTTCTAGGAGTTGGACACATACCAAGTTTAGCTCAGTTCTGGGCATCTTTGAAATACCTATACAAACTTGTTCCTACATAGTAACTTGCAACTTTGAATGAGAATGTGCTTGCTTACAGCAACGTGCTATATGTTCTGAATGCCCGAATTGGGAATCTGTGTCAAAACTTTGTTAGGAATTATGTGATCCTTACTAGCTGGAAGTAAGGGAGATGGGGCATGAAGTTATTTCTAGGAGTTGGACACATACCAAGTTTAGCTCAGTTCTGGGCATCTTTGAAATACCTATACAAACTTGTTCCTACATAGTAACTTGCATCTTTGAATGAGAATGTGCTTGCTTACAGCAACGTGCTATATGTTCTGAATGCCCGAATTGGGAATCTGTGTCAAAACTTTGTTAGGAATTATGTGATCCTTACTAGCTGGAAGTAAGGGAGATGGGGCATGAAGTTATTTCTAGGAGTTGGACACATACCAAGTTTAGCTCAGTTCTGGGCATCTTTGAAATACCTATACAAACTTGTTCCTACATAGTAACTTGCATCTTTAATGAGAATCTGCTTGCTTACAGCAACGTGCTATATGTTCTGAATGCCCGAATTGGGAATCTGTGTCAAAACTTTGTTAGGAATTATGTGATCCTTACTAGCTGGAAGTAAGGGAGATGGGGCATGAAGTTATTTCTAGGAGTTGGACACATACCAAGTTTAGCTCAGTTCTGGGCATCTTTGAAATACCTATACAAACTTGTTCCTACATAGTAACTTGCAACTTTGAATGAGAATGTGCTTGCTTACAGCAACGTGCTATATGTTCTGAATGCCCGAATTGGGAATCTGTGTCAAAACTTTGTTAGGAATTATGTGATCCTTACTAGCTGGAAGTAAGGGAGATGGGGCATGAAGTTATTTCTAGGAGTTGGACACATACCAAGTTTAGCTCAGTTCTGGGCATCTTTGAAATACCTATACAAACTTGTTCCTACATAGTAACTTGCATCTTTGAATGAGAATGTGCTTGCTTACAGCAACGTGCTATATGTTCTGAATGCCCGAATTGGGAATCTGTGTCAAAACTTTGTTAGGAATTATGTGATCCTTACTAGCTGGAAGTAAGGGAGATGGGGCATGAAGTTATTTCTAGGAGTTGGACACATACCAAGTTTAGCTCAGTTCTGGGCATCTTTGAAATACCTATACAAACTTGTTCCTACATAGTAACTTGCAACTTTGAATGAGAATGTGCTTGCTTACAGCAACGTGCTATATGTTCTGAATGCCCGAATTGGGAATCTGTGTCAAAACTTTGTTAGGAATTATGTGATCCTTACTAGCTGGAAGTAAGGGAGATGGGGCATGAAGTTATTTCTAGGAGTTGGACACATACCAAGTTTAGCTCAGTTCTGGGCATCTTTGAAATACCTATACAAACTTGTTCCTACATAGTAACTTGCATCTTTAATGAGAATCTGCTTGCTTACAGCAACGTGCTATATGTTCTGAATGCCCGAATTGGGAATCTGTGTCAAAACTTTGTTAGGAATTATGTGATCCTTACTAGCTGGAAGTAAGGGAGATGGGGCATGAAGTTATTTCTAGGAGTTGGACACATACCAAGTTTAGCTCAGTTCTGGGCATCTTTGAAATACCTATACAAACTTGTTCCTACATAGTAACTTGCAACTTTGAATGAGAATGTGCTTGCTTACAGCAACGTGCTATATGTTCTGAATGCCCGAATTGGGAATCTGTGTCAAAACTTTGTTAGGAATTATGTGATCCTTACTAGCTGGAAGTAAGGGAGATGGGGCATGAAGTTATTTCTAGGAGTTGGACACATACCAAGTTTAGCTCAGTTCTGGGCATCTTTGAAATACCTATACAAACTTGTTCCTACATAGTAACTTGCATCTTTGAATGAGAATGTGCTTGCTTACAGCAACGTGCTATATGTTCTGAATGCCCGAATTGGGAATCTGTGTCAAAACTTTGTTAGGAATTATGTGATCCTTACTAGCTGGAAGTAAGGGAGATGGGGCATGAAGTTATTTCTAGGAGTTGGACACATACCAAGTTTAGCTCAGTTCTGGGCATCTTTGAAATACCTATACAAACTTGTTCCTACATAGTAACTTGCAACTTTGAATGAGAATGTGCTTGCTTACAGCAACGTGCTATATGTTCTGAATGCCCGAATTGGGAATCTGTGTCAAAACTTTGTTAGGAATTATGTGATCCTTACTAGCTTGAAGTAAGGGAGATGGGGCATGAAGTTATTTCTTGGAGTTGGACACATACCAAGTTTAGCTCAGTTCTGGGCATCTTTGAAATACCTATACAAACTTGTTCCTACATAGTAACTTGCATCTTTGAATGAGAATGTGCTTGCTTGCAGCAACGTGCTATATGTTCTGAATGCCCGAATAGGGAATCTGTGTCAAAACTTTGTTAGGAATTATGTGATCCTTACTAGCTGGAAGTAAGGGAGATGGGGCATGAAGTTATTTCTAGGAGTTGGACACATACCAAGTTTAGCTCAGTTCTGGGCATCTTTGAAATACCTATACAAACTTGTTCCTAAATAGTAACTTGCAACTTTGAATGAGAATGTGCTTGCTTGCAGCAACGTGCTATATGTTCTGAATGCCCGAATAGGGAATCTGTGTCAAAACTTTGTTAGGAATTATGTGATCCTTACTATCTGGAAGTAAGGGGGATGGGGCATGAAGATATTTCTTGGAGTTGGACACATACCAAGTTTAGCTCAGTTCTGGGCATCTTTGAAATACCTATACAAACTTGTTCCTACATAGTAACTTGCATCTTTGAATGAGAATCTGCTTGCTTACAGCAACGTGCTATATGTTCTGAATGCCCGAATTGGGAATCTGTGTCAAAACTTTGTTAGGAATTATGTGATCCTTACTAGCTGGAAGAAAGGGAGATGGGGCATGAAGTTATTTCTAGGAGTTGGACACATACCAAGTTTAGCTCAGTTCTGGGCATCTTTGAAATACCTATACAAACTTGTTCCTACATAGTAACTTGCATCTTTGAATGAGAATCTGCTTGCTTACGGCAACGTGCTATATGTTCTGAATGCCCGAATTGGGAATCTGTGTCAAAACTTTGTTAGGAATTATGTGATCCTTACTAGCTGGAAGTAAGGGAGATGGGGCATGAAGTTATTTCTAGGAGTTGGACACATACCAAGTTTAGCTCAGTTCTGGGCATCTTTGAAATACCTATACAAACTTGTTCCTACATAGTAACTTGCAACTCTGAATGAAAATGTGCTTGCTTACAGCAACGTGCTATATGTTCTGAATGCCCGAATTGGCAATCTGTGTCAAAACTTTGTTAGGAATTATGTGATCCTTACTAGCTGGAAGTAAGGGAGATGGGGCATGAAGTTATTTCTAGGAGTTGGACACATACCAAGTTTAGCTCAGTTCTGGGCATCTTTGAAATACCTATACAAACTTGTTCCTACATAGTAACTTGCATCTTTGAATGAGAATGTGCTTGCTTACAGCAACGTGCCATATGTTCTGAATGCCCGAATTGGGAATCTGTGTCAAAACTTTGTTAGGAATTATGTGATCCTTACTAGCTGGAAGTAAGGGAGATGGGGCATGAAGTTATTTCTAGGAGTTGGACACATACCAAGTTTAGCTCAGTTCTGGGCATCTTTGAAATACCTATACAAACTTGTTCCTACATAGTAACTTGCATCTTTGAATGAGAATCTGCTTGCTTACAGCAACGTGCTATATGTTCTGAATGCCCGAATTGGGAATCTGTGTCAAAACTTTGTTAGGAATTATGTGATCCTTACTAGCTGGAAGTAAGGGAGATGGGGCATGAAGTTATTTCTAGGAGTTGGACACATACCAAGTTTAGCTCAGTTCTGGGCATCTTTGAAATACCTATACAAACTTGTTGCTACATAGTAACTTGCATCATTAATGAGAATCTGCTTGCTTACAGCAACGTGCTATATGTTCTGAATGCCCGAATTGGGAATCTGTGTCAAAACTTTGTTAGGAATTATGTGATCCTTACTAGCTGGAAGTAAGGGAGATGGGGCATGAAGTTATTTCTAGGAGTTGGACACATACCAAGTTTAGCTCAGTTCTGGGCATCTTTGAAATACCTATACAAACTTGTTCCTACATAGTTACTTGCAACTTTGAATGAGAATGTGCTTGCTTACAGCAACGTGCTATATGTTCTGAATGCCCGAATTGGGAATCTGTGTCAAAACTTTGTTAGGAATTATGTGATCCTTACTAGCTGGAAGTAAGGGAGATGGGGCATGAAGTTATTTCTAGGAGTTGGACACATACCAAGTTTAGCTCAGTTCTGGGCATCTTTGAAATACCTATACAAACTTGTTCCTACATAGTAACTTGCATCTTTGAATGAGAATGTGCTTGCTTACAGCAACGTGCTATATGTTCTGAATGCCCGAATTGGGAATCTGTGTCAAAACTTTGTTAGGAATTATGTGATCCTTACTAGCTGGAAGTAAGGGAGATGGGGCATGAAGTTATTTCTAGGAGTTGGACACATACCAAGTTTAGCTCAGTTCTGGGCATCTTTGAAATACCTATACAAACTTGTTCCTACATAGTAACTTGCATCTTTGAATGAGAATGTGCTTGCTTACAGCAACGTGCTATATTTTCTGAATGCCCGAATTGGGAATCTGTGTCAAAACTTTGTTAGGAATTATGTGATCCTTACTGGCTGGAAGTAAGGGAGATGGGGCATGAAGTTATTTCTAGGAGTTGGACACATACCAAGTTTAGCTCAGATCTGGGCATCTTTGAAATACCTATACAAACTTGTTCCTACATAGTAACTTGCATCTTTGAATGAGAATGTGCTTGCTTACAGCAACGTGCTATATGTTCTGAATGCCCGAATTGGGAATCTGTGTCAAAACTTTGTTAGGAATTATGTGATCCTTACTGGCTGGAAGTAAGGGAGATGGAGCATGAAGTTATTTCTAGGAGTTGGACACATACCAAGTTTAGCTCAGTTCTGGGCATCTTTGAAATACCTATACAAACTTGTTCCTACATAGTGACTTGCATCTTTGAATGAGAATGTGCTTGCTTACAGCAACGTGCTATATGTTCTGATTGCCCGAATTGGCAATCTGTGTCAAAACTTTGTTAGGAATTATGTGATCCTTACTAGCTGGAAGTAAGGGAGATGGGGCATGAAGTTATTTCTAGGAGTTGGACACATACCAAGTTTAGCTCAGTTCTGGGCATCTTTGAAATACCTATACACACTTGTTCCTACATAGTAACTTGCATCTTTAATGAGAATCTGCTTGCTTACAGCAACGTGCTATATGTTCTGAATGCCCGAATTGGGAATCTGTGTCAAAACTTTGTTAGGAATTATGTGATCCTTACTAGCTGGAAGTAAGGGAGATGGGGCATGAAGTTATTTCTAGGAGTTGGACACATACCAAGTTTAGTTCAGTTCTGGGCATCTTTGAAATACCTATACAAACTTGTTCCTACATAGTAACTTGCAACTTTGAATGAGAATGTGCTTTCTTACAGCAACGTGCTGTATGTTCTGAATGCCCGAATTGGGAATCTGTGTCAAAACTTTGTTAGGAATTATGTGATCCTTACTAGCTGGAAGTAAGGGAGATGGGGCATGAAGTTATTTCTAGGAGTTGGACACATACCAAGTTTAGCTCAGTTCTGGGCATCTTTGAAATACCTATACAAACTTGTTCCTACATAGTAACTTGCAACTTTGAATGAAAATGTGCTTGCTTACAGCAACGTGCTATATGTTCTGAATGCCCGAATTGGGAATCTGTGTCAAAACTTTGTTAGGAATTATGTGATCCTTACTAGCTGGAAGTAAGGGAGATGGGGCATGAAGTTATTTCTAGGAGTTGGACACATACCAAGTTTAGCTCAGTTCTGGGCATCTTTGAAATACCTATACAAACTTGTTCCTACATAGTAACTTGCGTCTTTGAATGAGAATCTGCTTGCTTACAGCAACGTGCTATATGTTCTGAATGCCCGAATTGGGAATCTGTGTCAAAACTTTGTTAGGAATTATGTGATCCTTACTAGCTGGAAGTAAGGGAGATGGGGCATGAAGTTATTTCTAGGAGTTGGACACATACCAAGTTTAGTTCAGTTCTGGGCATCTTTGAAATACCTATACAAACTTGTTCCTACATAGTAACTTGCAACTTTGAATGAAAATGTGCTTGCATACAGCAACGTGCTATATGTTCTGAATGCCCGAATTGGGAATCTGTGTCAAAACTTTGTTAGGAATTATGTGATCCTTACTAGCTGGAAGTAAGGGAGATGGGGCATGAAGTTATTTCTAGGAGTTGGACACATACCAAGTTTAGCTCAGTTCTGGGCATCTTTGAAATACCTATACAAACTTGTTCCTACATAGTAACTTGCAACTTTGAATGAGAATGTGCTTGCTTACAGCAACGTGCTATATGTTCTAAATGCCCGAATTGGGAATCTGTGTCAAAACTTTGTTAGGAATTATGTGATCCTTACTAGCTGGAAGTAAGGGAGATGGGGCATGAAGTTATTTCTAGGAGTTGGACACATACCAAGTTTAGCTCAGTTCTGGGCATCTTTGAAATACCTATACAAACTTGTTCCTAAATAGTAACTTGCAACTTTGAATGAGAATGTGCTTGCTTGCAGCAACGTGCTATATGTTCTGAATGCCCGAATAGGGAATCTGTGTCAAAACTTTGTTAGGAATTATGTGATCCTTACTAGCTGGAAGTAAGGGAGATGGGGCATGAAGTTATTTCTAGGAGTTGGACACATACCAAGTTTAGCTCAGTTCTGGGCATCTTTGAAATACCTATACAAACTTGTTCCTACATAGTAACTTGCATCTTTGAATGAGAATGTGCTTGCTTGCAGCAACGTGCTATATGTTCTGAATGCCCGAATTGGGAATCTGTGTCAAAACTTTGTTAGGAATTATGTGATCCTTACTAGCTGGAAGTAAGGGAGATGGGGCATGAAGTTATTTCTAGGAGTTGGACACATACCAAGTTTAGCTCAGTTCTGGGCATCTTTGAAATACCTATACAAACTTGTTCCTACATAGTAACTTGCATCTTTGAAGGAGAATGTGCTTGCTTACAGCAACGTGCTATATATTCTGAATGCCCGAATTGGCAATTGTGTCAAAACTTTGTTAGGAATTATGTGATCCTTACTAGCTGGAAGTAAGGGAGATGGGGCATGAAGTTATTTCTAGGAGTTGGACACATACCAAGTTTAGCTCAGTTCTGGGCATCTTTGAAATACCTATACAAACTTGTTCCTACATAGTAACTTGCAACTTTGAATGAGAATGTGCTTGCTTACAGCAACGTGCTATATGTTCTGAATGCCCGAATTGGGAATCTGTGTCAAAACTTTGTTAGGAATTATGTGATCCTTACTAGCTGGAAGTAAGGGAGATGGGGCATGAAGTTATTTCTAGGAGTTGGACACATACCAAGTTTAGCTCAGTTCTGGGCATCTTTGAAATACCTATACAAACTTGTTCCTACATAGTAACTTGCATCTTTGAATGAGAATGTGCTTGCTTGCAGCAACGTGCTATATGTTCTGAATGCCCGAATAGGGAATCTGTGTCAAAACTTTGTTAGGAATTATGTGATCCTGACTAGCTGGAAGTAAGGGAGATGGGGCATGAAGTTATTTCTAGGAGTTGGACACATACCAAGTGTAGCTCAGTTCTGGGCATCTTTGAAATACCTATACAAACTTGTTCCTACATAGTAACTTGCATCTTTGAATGAGAATGTGCTTGCTTGCAGCAACGTGCTATATGTTCTGAATGCCCGAATTGGGCATCTGTGTCAAAACTTTGTTAGGAATTATGTGATCCTTACTAGCTGGAAGTAAGGGAGATGGGGCATGAAGTTATTTCTAGGAGTTGGACACATACCAAGTTTAGCTCAGTTCTGGGCATCTTTGAAATACCTGTACAAACTTGTTCCTACTTAGTAACTTGCATCTTTGAATGAGAATCTGCTTGCTTATAGCAACGTGCTATATGTTCTGAATGCCCGAATTGGGAATCTGTGCCAAAACTTTGTTAGGAATTATGTGATCCTTACTAGCTGGAAGTAAGGGAGATGGGGCATGAAGTTATTTCTAGGAGTTGGACACATACCAAGTTTAGCTCAGTTCTGGGCATCTTTGAAATACCTATACAAACTTGTTCCTACATAGTAACTTGCAACTTTGAATGAAAATGTGCTTGCTTACAGCAACGTGCTATATGTTCTGAATGCCCGAATTGGGAATCTGTGTCAAAACTTTGTTAGGAATTATGTGATCCTTACTAGCTGGAAGTAAGGGAGATGGGGCATGAAGTTATTTCTAGGAGTTGGACACATACCAAGTTTAGCTCAGTTCTGGGCATCTTTGAAATACCTATACAAACTTGTTCCTACATAGTAACTTGCAACTTTGAATGAGAATGTGCTTGCTTACAGCAACGTGCTATATGTTCTGAATGCCCGAATTGGGAATCTGTGTCAAAACTTTGTTAGGAATTATGTCATCCTTACTAGCTGGAAGTAAGGGAGATGGGGCATGAAGTTATTTCTAGGAGTTGGACACATACCAAGTTTAGCTCAGTTCTGGGCATCTTTGAAATACCTATACAAACTTGTTCCTACATAGTAACTTGCATCTTTGAATGAGAATGTGCTTGCTTGCAGCAACGTGCTATATGTTCTGAATGCCCGAATAGGGAATCTGTGTCAAAACTTTGTTAGGAATTATGTGATCCTGACTAGCTGGAAGTAAGGGAGATGGGGCATGAAGATATTTCTAGGAGTTGGACACATACCAAGTGTAGCTCAGTTCTGGGCATCTTTGAAATACCTATACAAACTTGTTCCTACATAGTAACTTGCATCTTTGAATGAGAATGTGCTTGCTTGCAGCAACGTGCTATATGATCTGAATGCCCGAATTGGGCATCTGTGTCAAAACTTTGTTAGGAATTATGTGATCCTTACTAGCTGGAAGTAAGGGAGATGGGGCATGAAGTTATTTCTAGGAGTTGGACACATACCAAGTTTAGCTCAGTTCTGGGCATCTTTGAAATACCTATACAAACTTGTTCCTACATAGTTACTTGCAACTTTGAATGAGAATGTGCTTGCTTACAGCAACGTGCTATATGTTCTGAATGCCCGAATTGGGAATCTGTGTCAAAACTTTGTTAGGAATTATGTGATCCTTACTAGCTGGAAGTAAGGGAGATGGGGCATGAAGTTATTTCTAGGAGTTGGACACATACCAAGTTTAGCTCAGTTCTGGGCATCTTTGAAATACCTATACAAACTTGTTCCTACATAGTAACTTGCATCTTTGAATGAGAATGTGCTTGCTTACAGCAACGTGCTATATGTTCTGAATGCCCGAATTGGGAATCTGTGTCAAAACTTTGTTAGGAATTATGTGATCCTTACTAGCTGGAAGTAAGGGAGATGGGGCATGAAGTTATTTCTAGGAGTTGGACACATACCAAGTTTAGCTCAGTTCTGGGCATCTTTGAAATACCTATACAAACTTGTTCCTACATAGTAACTTGCATCTTTGAATGAGAATGTGCTTGCTTACAGCAACGTGCTATATTTTCTGAATGCCCGAATTGGGAATCTGTGTCAAAACTTTGTTAGGAATTATGTGATCCTTACTGGCTGGAAGTAAGGGAGATGGGGCATGAAGTTATTTCTAGGAGTTGGACACATACCAAGTTTAGCTCAGTTCTGGGCATCTTTGAAATACCTATACAAACTTGTTCCTACATAGTAACTTGCATCTTTGAATGAGAATGTGCTTGCTTACAGCAACGTGCTATATGTTCTGAATGCCCGAATTGGGAATCTGTGTCAAAACTTTGTTAGGAATTATGTGATCCTTACTAGCTGGAAGTAAGGGAGATGGGGCATGAAGTTATTTCTAGGAGTTGGACACATACCAAGTTTAGCTCAGTTCTGGGCATCTTTGAAATACCTATACACACTTGTTCCTACATAGTAACTTGCATCTTTAATGAGAATCTGCTTGCTTACAGCAACGTGCTATATGTTCTGAATGCCCGAATTGGGAATCTGTGTCAAAACTTTGTTAGGAATTATGTGATCCTTACTAGCTGGAAGTAAGGGAGATGGGGCATGAAGTTATTTCTAGGAGTTGGACACATACCAAGTTTAGTTCAGTTCTGGGCATCTTTGAAATACCTATACAAACTTGTTCCTACATAGTAACTTGCAACTTTGAATGAGAATGTGCTTTCTTACAGCAACGTGCTGTATGTTCTGAATGCCCGAATTGGGAATCTGTGTCAAAACTTTGTTAGGAATTATGTGATCCTTACTAGCTGGAAGTAAGGGAGATGGGGCATGAAGTTATTTCTAGGAGTTGGACACATACCAAGTTTAGCTCAGTTCTGGGCATCTTTGAAATACCTATACAAACTTGTTCCTACATAGTAACTTGCATCTTTGAATGAGAATGTGCTTGCTTGCAGCAACGTGCTATATGTTCTGAATGCCCGAATAGGGAATCTGTGTCAAAACTTTGTTAGGAATTATGTGATCCTGACTAGCTGGAAGTAAGGGAGATGGGGCATGAAGTTATTTCTAGGAGTTGGACACATACCAAGTGTAGCTCAGTTCTGGGCATCTTTGAAATACCTATACAAACTTGTTCCTACATAGTAACTTGCATCTTTGAATGAGAATGTGCTTGCTTGAAGCAACGTGCTATATGTTCTGAATGCCCGAATTGGGCATCTGTGTCAAAACTTTGTTAGGAATTATGTGATCCTTACTAGCTGGAAGTAAGGGAGATGGGGCATGAAGTTATTTCTAGGAGTTGGACACATACCAAGTTTAGCTCAGTTCTGGGCATCTTTGAAATACCTATACAAACTTGTTCCTACATAGTAACTTGCAACTTTGAATGAAAATGTGCTTGCTTGCAGCAACGTGCTATATGTTCTGAATGCCCGAATTGGGAATCTGTGTCAAAACTTTGTTAGGAATTATGTGATCCTTACTAGCTGGAAGTAAGGGAGATGGGGCATGAAGTTATTTCTAGGAGTTGGACACATACCAAGTTTAGCTCCGTTCTGGGCATCTTTGAAATACCTATACAAACTTGTTCCTACATAGTAACTTGCATCTTTGAATGAGAATGTGCTTGCTTACAGCAACGTGCCATATGTTCTGAATGCCCGAATTGGGAATCTGTGTCAAAACTTTGTTAGGAATTATGTGATCCTTACTAGCTGGAAGTAAGGGAGATGGGGCATGAAGTTATTTCTAGGAGTTGGACACATACCAATTTTAGCTCAGTTCTGGGCATCTTTGAAATACCTATACAAACTTGTTCCTACATAGTAACTTGCATCTTTGAATGAGAATCTGCTTGCTTACAGCAACGTGCTATATGTTCTGAATGCCCGAATTGGGAATCTGTGTCAAAACTTTGTTAGGAATTATGTGATCCTTACTAGCTGGAAGTAAGGGAGATGGGGCATGAAGTTATTTCTAGGAGTTGGACACATACCAAGTTTAGCTCAGTTCTGGGCATCTTTGAAATACCTATACAAACTTGTTGCTACATAGTAACTTGCATCATTAATGAGAATCTGCTTGCTTACAGCAACGTGCTATATGTTCTGAATGCCCGAATTGGGAATCTGTGTCAAAACTTTGTTAGGAATTATGTGATCCTTACTAGCTGGAAGTAAGGGAGATGGGGCATGAAGTTATTTCTAGGAGTTGGACACATACCAAGTTTAGCTCAGTTCTGGGCATCTTTGAAATACCTATACAAACTTGTTCCTACATAGTTACTTGCAACTTTGAATGAGAATGTGCTTGCTTACAGCAACGTGCTATATGTTCTGAATGCCCGAATTGGGAATCTGTGTCAAAACTTTGTTAGGAATTATGTGATCCTTACTAGCTGGAAGTAAGGGAGATGGGGCATGAAGTTATTTCTAGGAGTTGGACACATACCAAGTTTAGCTCAGTTCTGGGCATCTTTGAAATACCTATACAAACTTGTTCCTACATAGTAACTTGCATCTTTGAATGAGAATGTGCTTGCTTACAGCAACGTGCTATATGTTCTGAATGCCCGAATTGGGAATCTGTGTCAAAACTTTGTTAGGAATTATGTGATCCTTACTAGCTGGAAGTAAGGGAGATGGGGCATGAAGTTATTTCTAGGAGTTGGACACATACCAAGTTTAGCTCAGTTCTGGGCATCTTTGAAATACCTATACAAACTTGTTCCTACATAGTAACTTGCATCTTTGAATGAGAATGTGCTTGCTTACAGCAACGTGCTATATTTTCTGAATGCCCGAATTGGGAATCTGTGTCAAAACTTTGTTAGGAATTATGTGATCCTTACTGGCTGGAAGTAAGGGAGATGGGGCATGAAGTTATTTCTAGGAGTTGGACACATACCAAGTTTAGCTCAGTTCTGGGCATCTTTGAAATACCTATACAAACTTGTTCCTACATAGTAACTTGCATCTTTAATGAGAATCTGCTTGCTTACAGCAACGTGCTATATGTTCTGAATGCCCGAATTGGGAATCTGTGTCAAAACTTTGTTAGGAATTATGTGATCCTTACTAGCTGGAAGTAAGGGAGATGGGGCATGAAGTTATTTCTAGGAGTTGGACACATACCAAGTTTAGTTCAGTTCTGGGCATCTTTGAAATACCTATACAAACTTGTAACTACATAGTAACTTGCAACTTTGAATGAGAATGTGCTTTCTTACAGCAACGTGCTGTATGTTCTGAATGCCCGAATTGGGAATCTGTGTCAAAACTTTGTTAGGAATTATGTGATCCTTACTAGCTGGAAGTAAGGGAGATGGGGCATGAAGTTATTTCTAGGAGTTGGACACATACCAAGTTTAGCTCAGTTCTGGGCATCTTTGAAATACCTATACAAACTTGTTCCTACATAGTAACTTGCAACTTTGAATGAAAATGTGCTTGCTTACAGCAACGTGCTATATGTTCTGAATGCCCGAATTGGGAATCTGTGTCAAAACTTTGTTAGGAATTATGTGATCCTTACTAGCTGGAAGTAAGGGAGATGGGGCATGAAGTTATTTCTAGGAGTTGGACACATACCAAGTTTAGCTCAGTTCTGGGCATCTTTGAAATACCTATACAAACTTGTTCCTACATAGTAACTTGCGTCTTTGAATGAGAATCTGCTTGCTTACAGCAACGTGCTATATGTTCTGAATGCCCGAATTGGGAATCTGTGTCAAAACTTTGTTAGGAATTATGTGATCCTTACTAGCTGGAAGTAAGGGAGATGGGGCATGAAGTTATTTCTAGGAGTTGGACACATACCAAGTTTAGTTCAGTTCTGGGCATCTTTGAAATACCTATACAAACTTGTTCCTACATAGTAACTTGCAACTTTGAATGAAAATGTGCTTGCATACAGCAACGTGCTATATGTTCTGAATGCCCGAATTGGGAATCTGTGTCAAAACTTTGTTAGGAATTATGTGATCCTTACTAGCTGGAAGTAAGGGAGATGGGGCATGAAGTTATTTCTAGGAGTTGGACACATACCAAGTTTAGCTCAGTTCTGGGCATCTTTGAAATACCTATACAAACTTGTTCCTACATAGTAACTTGCAACTTTGAATGAGAATGTGCTTGCTTACAGCAACGTGCTATATGTTCTAAATGCCCGAATTGGGAATCTGTGTCAAAACTTTGTTAGGAATTATGTGATCCTTACTAGCTGGAAGTAAGGGAGATGGGGCATGAAGTTATTTCTAGGAGTTGGACACATACCAAGTTTAGCTCAGTTCTGGGCATCTTTGAAATACCTATACAAACTTGTTCCTAAATAGTAACTTGCAACTTTGAATGAGAATGTGCTTGCTTGCAGCAACGTGCTATATGTTCTGAATGCCCGAATAGGGAATCTGTGTCAAAACTTTGTTAGGAATTATGTGATCCTTACTAGCTGGAAGTAAGGGAGATGGGGCATGAAGTTATTTCTAGGAGTTGGACACATACCAAGTTTAGCTCAGTTCTGGGCATCTTTGAAATACCTATACAAACTTGTTCCTACATAGTAACTTGCATCTTTGAATGAGAATGTGCTTGCTTGCAGCAACGTGCTATATGTTCTGAATGCCCGAATAGGGAATCTGTGTCAAAACTTTGTTAGGAATTATGTGATCCTTACTAGCTGGAAGTAAGGGAGATGGGGCATGAAGTTATTTCTAGGAGTTGGACACATACCAAGTTTAGCTCAGTTCTGGGCATCTTTGAAATACCTATACAAACTTGTTCCTACATAGTAACTTGCATCTTTGAATGAGAATGTGCTTGCTTGCAGCAACGTGCTATATGTTCTGCATGCCCGAATAGGGAATCTGTGTCAAAACTTTGTTAGGAATTATGTGATCCTTACTAGCTGGAAGTAAGGGAGATGGGGCATGAAGTTATTTCTAGGAGTTGGACACATACCAAGTTTAGCTCAGTTCTGGGCATCTTTGAAATACCTATACAAACTTGTTCCTACATAGTAACTTGCTTCTTTGAAGGAGAATGTGCTTGCTTACAGCAACGTGCTATATATTCTGAATGCCCGAATTGGCAATTGTGTCAAAACTTTGTTAGGAATTATGTGATCCTTACTGGTTGGATGTAAGGGAGATGGGGCATGAAGTTATTTCTAGGTGTTGGACACATACCAAGTTTAGCTCAGTTCTGGGCTTCTTTGAAATACCTATACAAACTTGTTCCTACATAGTAACTTGCAACTTTGAATGAGAATGTGCTTGCTTACAGCAACGTTGCTATATGTTCTGAATGCCCGAAAAGGGAATCTGTGTCAAAACTTTGTTAGGAATTATGTGATCCTTACTGGCTGGAAGTAAGGGAGATGGGGCATGAAGTTATTTCTAGGAGTTGGACACATACCAAGTTTAGCTCAGTTCTGGGCATCTTTGAAATACCTGTACAAACTTGTTCCTACTTAGTAACTTGCATCTTTGAATGAGAATCTGCTTGCTTACAGCAACGTGCTATATGTTCTGAATGCCCGAATTGGGAATCTGTGCCAAAACTTTGTTAGGAATTATGTGATCCTTACTAGCTGGAAGTAAGGGAGATGGGGCATGAAGTTATTTCTAGGAGTTGGACACATACCAAGTTTAGCTCAGTTCTGGGCATCTTTGAAATACCTATACAAACTTGTTCCTACATAGTAACTTGCAACTTTGAATGAGAATGTGCTTGCTTACAGCAACGTGCTATATGTTCTGAATGCCCGAATTGGGAATCTGTGTCAAAACTTTGTTAGGAATTATGTGATCCTTACTAGCTGGAAGTAAGGGAGATGGGGCATGAAGTTATTTCTAGGAGTTGGACACATACCAAGTTTAGCTCAGTTCTGGGCATCTTTGAAATACCTATACAAACTTGTTCCTACATAGTAACTTGCAACTTTGAATGAAAATGTGCTTGCTTACAGCAACGTGCTATATGTTCTGAATGCCCGAATTGGGAATCTGTGTCAAAACTTTGTTAGGAATTATGTGATCCTTACTAGCTGGAAGTAAGGGAGATGGGGCATGAAGTTATTTCTAGGAGTTGGACACATACCAAGTTTAGCTCAGTTCTGGGCATCTTTGAAATACCTATACAAACTTGTTCCTACATAGTAACTTGCAACTTTGAATGAGAATGTGCTTGCTTACAGCAACGTGCTATATGTTCTGAATGCCCGAATTGGGAATCTGTGTCAAAACTTTGTTAGGAATTATGTGATCCTTACTAGCTGGAAGTAAGGGAGATGGGGCATGAAGTTATTTCTAGGAGTTGGACACATACCAAGTTTAGCTCAGTTCTGGGCATCTTTGAAATACCTATACAAACTTGTTCCTACATAGTAACTTGCATCTTTGAATGAGAATGTGCTTGCTTACAGCAACGTGCTATATTTTCTGAATGCCCGAATTGGGAATCTGTGTCAAAACTTTGTTAGGAATTATGTGATCCTTACTGGCTGGAAGTAAGGGAGATGGGGCATGAAGTTATTTCTAGGAGTTGGACACATACCAAGTTTAGCTCAGTTCTGGGCATCTTTGAAATACCTATACAAACTTGTTCCTACATAGTAACTTGCATCTTTGAATGAGAATGTGCTTGCTTACAGCAACGTGCTATATGTTCTGAATGCCCGAATTGGGAATCTGTGTCAAAACTTTGTTAGGAATTATGTGATCCTTACTGGCTGGAAGTAAGGGAGATGGAGCATGAAGTTATTTCTAGGAGTTGGACACATACCAAGTTTAGCTCAGTTCTGGGCATCTTTGAAATACCTATACAAACTTGTTCCTACATAGTGACTTGCATCTTTGAATGAGAATGTGCTTGCTTACAGCAACGTGCTATATGTTCTGATTGCCCGAATTGGCAATCTGTGTCAATACTTTGTTAGGAATTATGTGATCCTTACTAGCTGGAAGTAAGGGAGATGGGGCATGAAGTTATTTCTAGGAGTTGGACACATACCAAGTTTAGCTCAGTTCTGGGCATCTTTGAAATACCTATACACACTTGTTCCTACATAGTAACTTGCATCTTTAATGAGAATCTGCTTGCTTACAGCAACGTGCTATATGTTCTGAATGCCCGAATTGGGAATCTGTGTCAAAACTTTGTTAGGAATTATGTGATCCTTACTAGCTGGAAGTAAGGGAGATGGGGCATGAAGTTATTTCTAGGAGTTGGACACATACCAAGTTTAGTTCAGTTCTGGGCATCTTTGAAATACCTATACAAACTTGTTCCTACATAGTAACTTGCAACTTTGAATGAGAATGTGCTTTCTTACAGCAACGTGCTGTATGTTCTGAATGCCCGAATTGGGAATCTGTGTCAAAACTTTGTTAGGAATTATGTGATCCTTACTAGCTGGAAGTAAGGGAGATGGGGCATGAAGTTATTTCTAGGAGTTGGACACATACCAAGTTTAGCTCAGTTCTGGGCATCTTTGAAATACCTATACAAACTTGTTCCTACATAGTAACTTGCATCTTTGAATGAGAATGTGCTTGCTTGCAGCAACGTGCTATATGTTCTGAATGCCCGAATAGGGAATCTGTGTCAAAACTTTGTTAGGAATTATGTGATCCTGACTAGCTGGAAGTAAGGGAGATGGGGCATGAAGTTATTTCTAGGAGTTGGACACATACCAAGTGTAGCTCAGTTCTGGGCATCTTTGAAATACCTATACAAACTTGTTCCTACATAGTAACTTGCATCTTTGAATGAGAATGTGCTTGCTTGAAGCAACGTGCTATATGTTCTGAATGCCCGAATTGGGCATCTGTGTCAAAACTTTGTTAGGAATTATGTGATCCTTACTAGCTGGAAGTAAGGGAGATGGGGCATGAAGTTATTTCTAGGAGTTGGACACATACCAAGTTTAGCTCAGTTCTGGGCATCTTTGAAATACCTATACAAACTTGTTCCTACATAGTAACTTGCAACTTTGAATGAAAATGTGCTTGCTTGCAGCAACGTGCTATATGTTCTGAATGCCCGAATTGGGAATCTGTGTCAAAACTTTGTTAGGAATTATGTGATCCTTACTAGCTGGAAGTAAGGGAGATGGGGCATGAAGTTATTTCTAGGAGTTGGACACATACCAAGTTTAGCTCCGTTCTGGGCATCTTTGAAATACCTATACAAACTTGTTCCTACATAGTAACTTGCATCTTTGAATGAGAATGTGCTTGCTTACAGCAACGTGCCATATGTTCTGAATGCCCGAATTGGGAATCTGTGTCAAAACTTTGTTAGGAATTATGTGATCCTTACTAGCTGGAAGTAAGGGAGATGGGGCATGAAGTTATTTCTAGGAGTTGGACACATACCAATTTTAGCTCAGTTCTGGGCATCTTTGAAATACCTATACAAACTTGTTCCTACATAGTAACTTGCATCTTTGAATGAGAATCTGCTTGCTTACAGCAACGTGCTATATGTTCTGAATGCCCGAATTGGGAATCTGTGTCAAAACTTTGTTAGGAATTATGTGATCCTTACTAGCTGGAAGTAAGGGAGATGGGGCATGAAGTTATTTCTAGGAGTTGGACACATACCAAGTTTAGCTCAGTTCTGGGCATCTTTGAAATACCTATACAAACTTGTTGCTACATAGTAACTTGCATCATTAATGAGAATCTGCTTGCTTACAGCAACGTGCTATATGTTCTGAATGCCCGAATTGGGAATCTGTGTCAAAACTTTGTTAGGAATTATGTGATCCTTACTAGCTGGAAGTAAGGGAGATGGGGCATGAAGTTATTTCTAGGAGTTGGACACATACCAAGTTTAGCTCAGTTCTGGGCATCTTTGAAATACCTATACAAACTTGTTCCTACATAGTTACTTGCAACTTTGAATGAGAATGTGCTTGCTTACAGCAAC
This sequence comes from Diceros bicornis minor, assembly GCF_020826845.1. Taxonomy (NCBI): domain Eukaryota; kingdom Metazoa; phylum Chordata; class Mammalia; order Perissodactyla; family Rhinocerotidae; genus Diceros; species Diceros bicornis. Next base: position 242,366 of record NW_026691180.1, on the reverse strand, counting down.
GTGCTATATGTTCTGAATGCCCGAATTGGGAATCTGTGTCAAAACTTTGTTAGGAATTATGTGATCCTTACTAGCTGGAAGTAAGGGAGATGGGGCATGAAGTTATTTCTAGGAGTTGGACACATACCAAGTTTAGCTCAGTTCTGGGCATCTTTGAAATACCTATACAAACTTGTTCCTACATAGTAACTTGCATCTTTGAATGAGAATGTGCTTGCTTACAGCAACGTGCTATATGTTCTGAATGCCCGAATTGGGAATCTGTGTCAAAACTTTGTTAGGAATTATGTGATCCTTACTAGCTGGAAGTAAGGGAGATGGGGCATGAAGTTATTTCTAGGAGTTGGACACATACCAAGTTTAGCTCAGTTCTGGGCATCTTTGAAATACCTATACAAACTTGTTCCTACATAGTAACTTGCATCTTTGAATGAGAATGTGCTTGCTTACAGCAACGTGCTATATTTTCTGAATGCCCGAATTGGGAATCTGTGTCAAAACTTTGTTAGGAATTATGTGATCCTTACTGGCTGGAAGTAAGGGAGATGGGGCATGAAGTTATTTCTAGGAGTTGGACACATACCAAGTTTAGCTCAGTTCTGGGCATCTTTGAAATACCTATACAAACTTGTTCCTACATAGTAACTTGCATCTTTAATGAGAATCTGCTTGCTTACAGCAACGTGCTATATGTTCTGAATGCCCGAATTGGGAATCTGTGTCAAAACTTTGTTAGGAATTATGTGATCCTTACTAGCTGGAAGTAAGGGAGATGGGGCATGAAGTTATTTCTAGGAGTTGGACACATACCAAGTTTAGTTCAGTTCTGGGCATCTTTGAAATACCTATACAAACTTGTAACTACATAGTAACTTGCAACTTTGAATGAGAATGTGCTTTCTTACAGCAACGTGCTGTATGTTCTGAATGCCCGAATTGGGAATCTGTGTCAAAACTTTGTTAGGAATTATGTGATCCTTACTAGCTGGAAGTAAGGGAGATGGGGCATGAAGTTATTTCTAGGAGTTGGACACATACCAAGTTTAGCTCAGTTCTGGGCATCTTTGAAATACCTATACAAACTTGTTCCTACATAGTAACTTGCAACTTTGAATGAAAATGTGCTTGCTTACAGCAACGTGCTATATGTTCTGAATGCCCGAATTGGGAATCTGTGTCAAAACTTTGTTAGGAATTATGTGATCCTTACTAGCTGGAAGTAAGGGAGATGGGGCATGAAGTTATTTCTAGGAGTTGGACACATACCAAGTTTAGCTCAGTTCTGGGCATCTTTGAAATACCTATACAAACTTGTTCCTACATAGTAACTTGCGTCTTTGAATGAGAATCTGCTTGCTTACAGCAACGTGCTATATGTTCTGAATGCCCGAATTGGGAATCTGTGTCAAAACTTTGTTAGGAATTATGTGATCCTTACTAGCTGGAAGTAAGGGAGATGGGGCATGAAGTTATTTCTAGGAGTTGGACACATACCAAGTTTAGTTCAGTTCTGGGCATCTTTGAAATACCTATACAAACTTGTTCCTACATAGTAACTTGCAACTTTGAATGAAAATGTGCTTGCATACAGCAACGTGCTATATGTTCTGAATGCCCGAATTGGGAATCTGTGTCAAAACTTTGTTAGGAATTATGTGATCCTTACTAGCTGGAAGTAAGGGAGATGGGGCATGAAGTTATTTCTAGGAGTTGGACACATACCAAGTTTAGCTCAGTTCTGGGCATCTTTGAAATACCTATACAAACTTGTTCCTACATAGTAACTTGCAACTTTGAATGAGAATGTGCTTGCTTACAGCAACGTGCTATATGTTCTAAATGCCCGAATTGGGAATCTGTGTCAAAACTTTGTTAGGAATTATGTGATCCTTACTAGCTGGAAGTAAGGGAGATGGGGCATGAAGTTATTTCTAGGAGTTGGACACATACCAAGTTTAGCTCAGTTCTGGGCATCTTTGAAATACCTATACAAACTTGTTCCTAAATAGTAACTTGCAACTTTGAATGAGAATGTGCTTGCTTGCAGCAACGTGCTATATGTTCTGAATGCCCGAATAGGGAATCTGTGTCAAAACTTTGTTAGGAATTATGTGATCCTTACTAGCTGGAAGTAAGGGAGATGGGGCATGAAGTTATTTCTAGGAGTTGGACACATACCAAGTTTAGCTCAGTTCTGGGCATCTTTGAAATACCTATACAAACTTGTTCCTACATAGTAACTTGCATCTTTGAATGAGAATGTGCTTGCTTGCAGCAACGTGCTATATGTTCTGAATGCCCGAATAGGGAATCTGTGTCAAAACTTTGTTAGGAATTATGTGATCCTTACTAGCTGGAAGTAAGGGAGATGGGGCATGAAGTTATTTCTAGGAGTTGGACACATACCAAGTTTAGCTCAGTTCTGGGCATCTTTGAAATACCTATACAAACTTGTTCCTACATAGTAACTTGCATCTTTGAATGAGAATGTGCTTGCTTGCAGCAACGTGCTATATGTTCTGCATGCCCGAATAGGGAATCTGTGTCAAAACTTTGTTAGGAATTATGTGATCCTTACTAGCTGGAAGTAAGGGAGATGGGGCATGAAGTTATTTCTAGGAGTTGGACACATACCAAGTTTAGCTCAGTTCTGGGCATCTTTGAAATACCTATACAAACTTGTTCCTACATAGTAACTTGCTTCTTTGAAGGAGAATGTGCTTGCTTACAGCAACGTGCTATATATTCTGAATGCCCGAATTGGCAATTGTGTCAAAACTTTGTTAGGAATTATGTGATCCTTACTGGTTGGATGTAAGGGAGATGGGGCATGAAGTTATTTCTAGGTGTTGGACACATACCAAGTTTAGCTCAGTTCTGGGCTTCTTTGAAATACCTATACAAACTTGTTCCTACATAGTAACTTGCAACTTTGAATGAGAATGTGCTTGCTTACAGCAACGTTGCTATATGTTCTGAATGCCCGAAAAGGGAATCTGTGTCAAAACTTTGTTAGGAATTATGTGATCCTTACTGGCTGGAAGTAAGGGAGATGGGGCATGAAGTTATTTCTAGGAGTTGGACACATACCAAGTTTAGCTCAGTTCTGGGCATCTTTGAAATACCTGTACAAACTTGTTCCTACTTAGTAACTTGCATCTTTGAATGAGAATCTGCTTGCTTACAGCAACGTGCTATATGTTCTGAATGCCCGAATTGGGAATCTGTGCCAAAACTTTGTTAGGAATTATGTGATCCTTACTAGCTGGAAGTAAGGGAGATGGGGCATGAAGTTATTTCTAGGAGTTGGACACATACCAAGTTTAGCTCAGTTCTGGGCATCTTTGAAATACCTATACAAACTTGTTCCTACATAGTAACTTGCAACTTTGAATGAAAATGTGCTTGCTTACAGCAACGTGCTATATGTTCTGAATGCCCGAATTGGGAATCTGTGTCAAAACTTTGTTAGGAATTATGTGATCCTTACTAGCTGGAAGTAAGGGAGATGGGGCATGAAGTTATTTCTAGGAGTTGGACACATACCAAGTTTAGCTCAGTTCTGGGCATCTTTGAAATACCTATACAAACTTGTTCCTACATAGTAACTTGCAACTTTGAATGAGAATGTGCTTGCTTACAGCAACGTGCTATATGTTCTGAATGCCCGAATTGGGAATCTGTGTCAAAACTTTGTTAGGAATTATGTGATCCTTACTAGCTGGAAGTAAGGGAGATGGGGCATGAAGTTATTTCTAGGAGTTGGACACATACCAAGTTTAGCTCAGTTCTGGGCATCTTTGAAATACCTATACAAACTTGTTCCTACATAGTAACTTGCATCTTTGAATGAGAATGTGCTTGCTTGCAGCAACGTGCTATATGTTCTGAATGCCCGAATAGGGAATCTGTGTCAAAACTTTGTTAGGAATTATGTGATCCTGACTAGCTGGAAGTAAGGGAGATGGGGCATGAAGATATTTCTAGGAGTTGGACACATACCAAGTGTAGCTCAGTTCTGGGCATCTTTGAAATACCTATACAAACTTGTTCCTACATAGTAACTTGCATCTTTGAATGAGAATGTGCTTGCTTGCAGCAACGTGCTATATGTTCTGAATGCCCGAATTGGGCATCTGTGTCAAAACTTTGTTAGGAATTATGTGATCCTTACTAGCTGGAAGTAAGGGAGATGGGGCATGAAGTTATTTCTAGGAGTTGGACACATACCAAGTTTAGCTCAGTTCTGGGCATCTTTGAAATACCTATACAAACTTGTTCCTACATAGTAACTTGCAACTTTGAATGAAAATGTGCTTGCTTGCAGCAACGTGCTATATGTTCTGAATGCCCGAATTGGGAATCTGTGTCAAAACTTTGTTAGGAATTATGTGATCCTTACTAGCTGGAAGTAAGGGAGATGGGGCATGATGTTATTTCTAGGAGTTGGACACATACCAAGTTTAGCTCCGTTCTGGGCATCTTTGAAATACCTATACAAACTTGTTCCTACATAGTAACTTGCAACTTTGAATGAGAATCTGCTTGCTTACAGCAACGTGCTATATGTTCTGAATGCCCGAATTGGGAATCTGTGTCAAAACTTTGTTAGGAATTATGTGATCCTTACTAGCTGGAAGTAAGGGAGATGGGGCATGAAGTTATTTCTAGGAGTTGGACACATACCAAGTTTAGCTCAGTTCTGGGCATCTTTGAAATACCTATACAAACTTGTTCCTACATAGTAACTTGCATCTTTGAATGAGAATGTGCTTGCTTGCAGCAACGTGCTATATGTTCTGAATGCCCGAATAGGGAATCTGTGTCAAAACTTTGTTAGGAATTATGTGATCCTTACTAGCTGGAAGTAAGGGAGATGGGGCATGAAGTTATTTCTAGGAGTTGGACACATACCAAGTTTAGCTCAGTTCTGGGCATCTTTGAAATACCTATACAAACTTGTTCCTACATAGTAACTTGCATCTTTGAAGGAGAATGTGCTTGCTTACAGCAACGTGCTATATATTCTGAATGCCCGAATTGGCAATTGTGTCAAAACTTTGTTAGGAATTATGTGATCCTTACTGGTTGGATGTAAGGGAGATGGGGCATGAAGTTATTTCTAGGTGTTGGACACATACCAAGTTTAGCTCAGTTCTGGGCTTCTTTGAAATACCTATACAAACTTGTTCCTACATAGTAACTTGCAACTTTGAATGAGAATGTGCTTGCTTACAGCAACGTTGCTATATGTTCTGAATGCCCGAAAAGGGAATCTGTGTCAAAACTTTGTTAGGAATTATGTGATCCTTACTGGCTGGAAGTAAGGGAGATGGGGCATGAAGTTATTTCTAGGAGTTGGACACATACCAAGTTTAGCTCAGTTCTGGGCATCTTTGAAATACCTGTACAAACTTGTTCCTACTTAGTAACTTGCATCTTTGAATGAGAATCTGCTTGCTTACAGCAACGTGCTATATGTTCTGAATGCCCGAATTGGGAATCTGTGCCAAAACTTTGTTAGGAATTATGTGATCCTTACTAGCTGGAAGTAAGGGAGATGGGGCATGAAGTTATTTCTAGGAGTTGGACACATACCAAGTTTAGCTCAGTTCTGGGCATCTTTGAAATACCTATACAAACTTGTTCCTACATAGTAACTTGCAACTTTGAATGAAAATGTGCTTGCTTACAGCAACGTGCTATATGTTCTGAATGCCCGAATTGGGAATCTGTGTCAAAACTTTGTTAGGAATTATGTGATCCTTACTAGCTGGAAGTAAGGGAGATGGGGCATGAAGTTATTTCTAGGAGTTGGACACATACCAAGTTTAGCTCAGTTCTGGGCATCTTTGAAATACCTATACAAACTTGTTCCTACATAGTAACTTGCAACTTTGAATGAGAATGTGCTTGCTTACAGCAACGTGCTATATGTTCTGAATGCCCGAATTGGGAATCTGTGTCAAAACTTTGTTAGGAATTATGTGATCCTTACTAGCTGGAAGTAAGGGAGATGGGGCATGAAGTTATTTCTAGGAGTTGGACACATACCAAGTTTAGCTCAGTTCTGGGCATCTTTGAAATACCTATACAAACTTGTTCCTACATAGTAACTTGCATCTTTGAATGAGAATGTGCTTGCTTGCAGCAACGTGCTATATGTTCTGAATGCCCGAATAGGGAATCTGTGTCAAAACTTTGTTAGGAATTATGTGATCCTGACTAGCTGGAAGTAAGGGAGATGGGGCATGAAGATATTTCTAGGAGTTGGACACATACCAAGTTTAGCTCAGTTCTGGGCATCTTTGAAATACCTATACAAACTTGTTCCTACATAGTAACTTGCATCTTTGAATGAGAATGTGCTTGCTTGCAGCAACGTGCTATATGTTCTGAATGCCCGAATTGGGCATCTGTGTCAAAACTTTGTTAGGAATTATGTGATCCTTACTAGCTGGAAGTAAGGGAGATGGGGCATGAAGTTATTTCTAGGAGTTGGACACATACCAAGTTTAGCTCAGTTCTGGGCATCTTTGAAATACCTATACAAACTTGTTCCTACATAGTAACTTGCAACTTTGAATGAAAATGTGCTTGCTTGCAGCAACGTGCTATATGTTCTGAATGCCCGAATTGGGAATCTGTGTCAAAACTTTGTTAGGAATTATGTGATCCTTACTAGCTGGAAGTAAGGGAGATGGGGCATGAAGTTATTTCTAGGAGTTGGACACATACCAAGTTTAGCTCCGTTCTGGGCATCTTTGAAATACCTATACAAACTTGTTCCTACATAGTAACTTGCAACTTTGAATGAGAATCTGCTTGCTTACAGCAACGTGCTATATGTTCTGAATGCCCGAATTGGGAATCTGTGTCAAAACTTTGTTAGGAATTATGTGATCCTTACTAGCTGGAAGTAAGGGAGATGGGGCATGAAGTTATTTCTAGGAGTTGGACACATACCAAGTTTAGCTCCGTTCTGGGCATCTTTGAAATACCTATACAAACTTGTTCCTACATAGTAACTTGCAACTTTGAATGAGAATGTGCTTGCTTGCAGCAACGTGCTATATGTTCTGAATGCCCGAATTGGGAATCTGTGTCAAAACTTTGTTAGGAATTATGTGATCCTTACTAGCTGGAAGTAAGGGAGATGGAGCATGAAGTTATTTCTAGGAGTTGGACACATACCAAGTTTAGCTCAGTTCTGGGCATCTTTGAAATACCTATACAGACTTGTTCCTACATAGTAACTTGCATCTTTGAATGAGAATGTGCTTGCTTACAGCAACGTGCTATATGTTCTGAATGCCCGAATTGGGAATCTGTGTCAAAACTTTGTTAGGAATTATGTGATCCTTACTAGCTGGATGTAAGGGAGATGGGGCATGAAGTTATTTCTAGGAGTTGGACACATACCAAGTTTAGCTCAGTTCTGGGCATCTTTGAAATACCTATACAGACTTGTTCCTACATAGTAACTTGCAACTTTGAATGAAAATGTGCTTGCTTACAGCAACGTGCTATATGTTCTGAATGCCCGAATTGGGAATCTGTGTCAAAACTTTGTTAGGAATTATGTGATCCGTACTAGCTGGAAGTAAGGCAGATGGGGCATCAAGTTATTTCTAGGAGTTGGACACATACCAAGGTTAGCTCAGTTCTGGGCATCTTTGAAATACCTATACAAACTTGTTCCTACATAGTAACTTGCATCTTTGAATGAGAATGTGCTTGCTTACAACAACGTGCTATATGTTCTGAATGCCCGAATTGGGAATCTGTGTCAAAACTTTGTTAGGAATTATGTGATCCGTACTAGCTGGAAGTAAGGCAGATGGGGCATGAAGTTATTTCTAGGAGTTGGACACATACCAAGTTTAGCTCAGTTCTGGGCATCTTTGAAATACCTATACAAACTTGTTCCTACATAGTTACTTGCAACTTTGAATGAGAATGTGCTTGCTTACAGCAACGTGCTATATGTTCTGAATGCCCGAATTGGGAATCTGTGTCAAAACTTTGTTAGGAATTATGTGATCCTTACTAGCTGGAAGTAAGGGAGATGGGGCATGAAGTTATTTCTAGGAGTTGGACACATACCAAGTTTAGCTCAGTTCTGGGCATCTTTGAAATACCTATACAAACTTGTTCCTACATAGTAACTTTCAACTTTGAATGAGAATGTGCTTGCTTGCAGCAACGTGCTATATGTTCTGAATGCCCGAATTGGGAATCTGTGTCAAAACTTTGTTCGGAATTATGTGATCCTTACTAGCTGGAAGTAAGGGAGATGGAGCATGAAGTTATTTCTAGGAGTTGGACACATACCAAGTTTAGCTCAGTTCTGGGCATCTTTGAAATACCTATACAAACTTGTTCCTACATAGTAACTTGCATCTTTGAATGAGAATGTGCTTGCTTACAGCAACGTGCTATATGTTCTGAATGCCCGAATTGGCAATCTGTGTCAAAACTTTGTTAGGAATTATGTGATCCTTACTAGCTGGAAGTAAGGGAGATGGGGCATGAAGTTATTTCTAGGAGTTGGACACATACCAAGTTTAGCTCAGTTCTGGGCATCTTTGAAATACCTATACAAACTTGTTCCTACATAGTAACTTGCAACTTTGAATGAAAATGTGCTTGCTTACAGCAACGTGCTATATGTTCTGAATGCCCGAATTGGGAATCTGTGTCAAAACTTTGTTAGGAATTATGTGATCCGTACTAGCTGGAAGTAAGGGAGATGGGGCATCAAGTTATTTCTAGGAGTTGGACACATACCAAGTTTAGCTCAGTTCTGGGCATCTTTGAAATACCTATACAAACTTGTTCCTACATAGTAACTTGCATCTTTGAATGAGAATGTGCTTGCTTACAGCAACGTGCTATATGTTCTGAATGCCCGAATTGGGAATCTGTGTCAAAACTTTGTTAGGAATTATGTGATCCGTACTAGCTGGAAGTAAGGGAGATGGGACATGAAGTTATTTCTTGGAGTTGGAGACATACAAAGTTTAGCTCAGTTCTGGGCATCTTTGAAATACCTATACAAACTTGTTCCTACATAGTAACTTGCCTCTTTGAATGAGAATGTGCTTCCTTACAGCAATGTGCTATATGGTCTGAATGCCCGAATTGGCAATCTGTGTCAAAACTTTGTTAGGAATTATGTGATCCTTACTAGCTGGAAGTAAGGGAGATGGGGCATGAAGTTATTTCTAGGAGTTGGACACATACCAAGTTTAGCTCAGTTCTGGGCATCTTTGAAATACCTATACAAACTTGTTCCTACATAGTAACTTGCATCTTTGAATGAGAATCTGCTTGCTTACAGCAACGTGCTATATGTTCTGAATGCCCGAATTGGCAATCTGTGTCAAAACTTTGTTAGGAATTATGTGATCCTTACTAGCTGGAAGTAAGGCAGATGGGGCATGAAGTTATTTCCAGGAGTTGGACACATACCAAGTTTAGCTCAGTTCTGGGCATCTTTGAAATACCTATACAAACTTGTTCCTACATAGTAACTTGCAACTTTGAATGAAAATGTGCTTGCTTACAGCAACGTGCTATATGTTCTGAATTCCCGAATTGGGAATCTGTGTCAAAACTTTGTTAGGAATTATGTGATCCTTACTAGCTGGAAGTAAGGGAGATGGGGCATGAAGTTATTTCTAGGAGTTGGACACATACCAAGTTTAGCTCAGTTCTGGGCATCTTTGAAATACCTATACAAACTTGTTCCTACATAGTAACTTGCATCTTTAATGAGAATCTGCTTGCTTACAGCAACGTGCTATATGTTCTGAATGCCCGAATTGGGAATCTGTGTCAAAACTTTGTTAGGAATTATGTGATCCTTACTAGCTGGAAGTAAGGGAGATGGGGCATGAAGTTATTTCTAGGAGTTGGACACATACCAAGTTTAGCTCAGTTCTGGGCATCTTTGAAATACCTATACAGACTTGTTCCTACATAGTAACTTGCAACTTTGAATGAGAATGTGCTTGCTTACAGCAACGTGCTATATGTTCTGAATGCCCGAATTGGGAATCTGTGTCAAAACTTTGTTAGGAATTATGTGATCCGTACTAGCTGGAAGTAAGGCAGATGGGGCATCAAGTTATTTCTAGGAGTTGGACACATACCAAGGTTAGCTCAGTTCTGGGCATCTTTGAAATACCTATACAGACTTGTTCCTACATAGTAACTTGCATCTTTGAATGAGAATGTGCTTGCTTACAACAACGTGCTATATGTTCTGAATGCCCGAATTGGGAATCTGTGTCAAAACTTTGTTAGGAATTATGTGATCCGTACTAGCTGGAAGTAAGGCAGATGGGGCATGAAGTTATTTCTAGGAGTTGGACACATACCAAGTTTAGCTCAGTTCTGGGCATCTTTGAAATACCTATACAAACTTGTTCCTACATAGTTACTTGCAACTTTGAATGAGAATGTGCTTGCTTACAGCAACGTGCTATATGTTCTGAATGCCCGAATTGGGAATCTGTGTCAAAACTTTGTTAGGAATTATGTGATCCTTACTAGCTGGAAGTAAGGGAGATGGGGCATGAAGTTATTTCTAGGAGTTGGACACATACCAAGTTTAGCTCAGTTCTGGGCATCTTTGAAATACCTATACAAACTTGTTCCTACATAGTAACTTGCAACTTTGAATGAGAATGTGCTTGCTTGCAGCAACGTGCTATATGTTCTGAATGCCCGAATTGGGAATCTGTGTCAAAACTTTGTTCGGAATTATGTGATCCTTACTAGCTGGAAGTAAGGGAGATGGAGCATGAAGTTATTTCTAGGAGTTGGACACATACCAAGTTTAGCTCAGTTCTGGGCATCTTTGAAATACCTATACAAACTTGTTCCTACATAGTAACTTGCATCTTTGAATGAGAATGTGCTTGCTTACAGCAACGTGCTATATGTTCTGAATGCCCGAATTGGCAATCTGTGTCAAAACTTTGTTAGGAATTATGTGATCCTTACTAGCTGGAAGTAAGGGAGATGGGGCATGAAGTTATTTCTAGGAGTTGGACACATACCAAGTTTAGCTCAGTTCTGGGCATCTTTGAAATACCTATACAAACTTGTTCCTACATAGTAACTTGCAACTTTGAATGAAAATGTGCTTGCTTACAGCAACGTGCTATATGTTCTGAATGCCCGAATTGGGAATCTGTGTCAAAACTTTGTTAGGAATTATGTGATCCGTACTAGCTGGAAGTAAGGGAGATGGGGCATCAAGTTATTTCTAGGAGTTGGACACATACCAAGTTTAGCTCAGTTCTGGGCATCTTTGAAATACCTATACAAACTTGTTCCTACATAGTAACTTGCATCTTTGAATGAGAATCTGCTTGCTTACAGCAACGTGCTATATGTTCTGAATGCCCGAATTGGGAATCTGTGTCAAAACTTTGTTAGGAATTATGTGATCCGTACTAGCTGGAAGTAAGGGAGATGGGACATGAAGTTATTTCTTGGAGTTGGAGACATACAAAGTTTAGCTCAGTTCTGGGCATCTTTGAAATACCTATACAAACTTGTTCCTACATAGTAACTTGCCTCTTTGAATGAGAATGTGCTTCCTTACAGCAATGTGCTATATGGTCTGAATGCCCGAATTGGCAATCTGTGTCAAAACTTTGTTAGGAATTATGTGATCCTTACTAGCTGGAAGTAAGGGAGATGGGGCATGAAGTTATTTCTAGGAGTTGGACACATACCAAGTTTAGCTCAGTTCTGGGCATCTTTGAAATACCTATACAAACTTGTTCCTACATAGTAACTTGCATCTTTGAATGAGAATCTGCTTGCTTACAGCAACGTGCTATATGTTCTGAAAGCCCGAATTGGCAATCTGTGTCAAAACTTTGTTAGGAATTATGTGATCCTTACTAGCTGGAAGTAAGGCAGATGGGGCATGAAGTTATTTCCAGGAGTTGGACACATACCAAGTTTAGCTCAGTTCTGGGCATCTTTGAAATACCTATACAAACTTGTTCCTACATAGTAACTTGCAACTTTGAATGAAAATGTGCTTGCTTACAGCAACGTGCTATATGTTCTGAATTCCCGAATTGGGAATCTGTGTCAAAACTTTGTTAGGAATTATGTGATCCTTACTAGCTGGAAGTAAGGGAGATGGGGCATGAAGTTATTTCTAGGAGTTGGACACATACCAAGTTTAGCTCAGTTCTGGGCATCTTTGAAATACCTATACAAACTTGTTCCTACATAGTAACTTGCATCTTTAATGAGAATCTGCTTGCTTACAGCAACGTGCTATATGTTCTGAATGCCCGAATTGGGAATCTGTGTCAAAACTTTGTTAGGAATTATGTGATCCTTACTAGCTGGAAGTAAGGGAGATGGGGCATGAAGTTATTTCTAGGAGTTGGACACATACCAAGTTCAGCTCAGTTCTGGGCATCTTTGAAATACCTATACAAACTTGTTCCTACATAGTAACTTGCTAGATTGAATGAAAATGTGCTTGCTTACAGCAACGTGCTATATGTTCTGAATGCCCGAATTGGGAATCTGTGTCAAAACTTTATTAGGAATTATGTGATCCTTACTAGCTGGAAGTAAGGGAGATGGGGCATGAAGTTATTTCTAGGAGTTGGACACATACCAAGTTTAGCTCAGTTCTGGGCATCTTTGAAATACCTATACAAACTTGTTCCTACATAGTAACTTGCAACTTTGAATGAGAATCTGCTTGCTTACAGCAACGTGCTATATGTTCTGAATGCCCGAATTGGCAATCTGTGTCAAAACTTTGTTAGGAATTATGTGATCCTTACTAGCTGGAAGTAAGGGAGATGGGGCATGAAGTTATTTCTAGGAGTTGGACACATACCAAGTTTAGCTCAGTTCTGGGCATCTTTGAAATACCTATACAAACCTGTTCCTACATAGTAACTTGCATCTTTGAATGAGAATGTGCTTGCTTACAGCAACGTGCTATATGTTCTGAATGCCCGAATTGGAAATCTGTGTCAAAACTTTGTTAGGAATTATGTGATCCTTACTAGCTGGAAGTAAGGGAGATGGGGCATGAAGTTATTTCTAGGAGTTGGACACATACCAAGTTTAGCTCAGTTCTGTGCATCTTTGAAATACCTATACAAACTTGTTCCTACATAGTAACTTGCAACTTTGAATAAGAATGTGCTTGCTTACAGCAACGTGCTATATGTTCTGAATGCCCGAATTGGGAATCTGTGTCAAAACTTTGTTAGGAATTATGTGATCCTTACTAGCTGGAAGTAAGGGAGATGGGGCATGAAGTTATTTCTAGGAGTTGGACACATACCAAGTTTAGCTCAGTTCTGGGCATCTTTGAAATACCTATACAAACTTGTTCCTACATAGTAACTTGCAACTTTGAATGAAAATGTGCTTGCTTACAGCAACGTGCTATATGTTCTGAATGCCCGAATTGGCAATCTGTGTCAAAACTTTGTTAGCAATTATGTGATCCTTACTAGCTGGAAGTAAGGGAGATGGGGCATGAAGTTATTTCTAGGAGTTGGACACATACCATGTTTAGCTCAGTTCTGGGCATCTTTGAAATACCTATACAAACTTGTTCCTACATAGTAACTTGCAACTTTGAATGAGAATCTGCTTGCTTACAGCAACGTGCTATATGTTCTGAATGCCCGAATTGGGAATCTGTGTCAAAACTTTGTTAGGAATTATGTGATCCTTACTAGCTGGAAGTAAGGGAGATGGGGCATGAAGTTATTTCTAGGAGTTGGACACATACCAAGTTTAGCTCAGTTCTGGGCATCTTTGAAATACCTATACAAACTTGTTCCTACATAGTAACTTGCATCTTTGAATGAGAATCTGCTTGCTTACAGCAACGTGCTATATGTTCTGAATGCCCGAATTGGGAATCTGTGTCAAAACTTTGTTAGGAATTATGTCATCCTTACTAGCTGGAAGTAAGGGAGATGGGGCATGATGTTATTTCTAGGAGTTGGACACATACCAAGTTTAGCTCAGTTCTGGGCATCTTTGAAATACCTATACAAACTTGTTCCTACATAGTAACTTGCAACTTTGAATGAAAATGTGCTTGCTTACAGCAACGTGCTATATGCTCTGAATGCCCGAATTGGGAATCTGTGTCAAAACTTTGTTAGGAATTATGTCATCCTTACTAGCTGGAAGTAAGGGAGATGGGGCATGAAGTTATTTCTAGGAGTTGGACACATACCAAGTTTAGCTCAGTTCTGGGCATCATTGAAATACCTATACAAACATGTTCCTACCTAGTAACTTGCATCTTTGAATGAGAATCTGCTTGCTTACAGCAACGTGCTATATGTTCTGAATGCCCGAATTGGGAATCTGTGTCAAAACTTTGTTAGGAATTATGTGATCCTTACTAGCTGGAAGTAAGGCAGATGGGGCATGAAGTTATTTCTAGGAGTTGGACACATACCAAGTTTAGCTCAGTTCTGGGCATCTTTGAAATACCTATACAAACTTGTTCCTACATCGTAACTTGCATCTTTGAATGAGAATCTGCTTGCTTACAGCAACGTGCTATATGTTCTGAATGCCCGAATTGGGAATCTGTGTCATAACTTTGTTAGGAATTATGTCATCCTTACTAGCTGGAAGTAAGGGAGATGGGGCATGAAGTTATTTCTAGGAGTTGGACACATACCAAGTTTAGCTCAGTTCTGGGCATCTTTGAAATACCTATACAAACTTGTTCCTACATAGTAACTTGCAACTTTGAATGAAAATGTGCTTGCTTACAGCAACGTGCTATATGTTCTGAATGCCCAAATTGGGAATCTGTGTCAAAACTTTGTTAGGAATTATGTCATCCTTACTAGCTGGAAGTAAGGGAGATGGGGCATGAAGTTATTTCTAGGAGTTGGACACATACCAAGTTTAGCTCAGTTCTGGGCATCTTTGAAATACCTATACAAACTTGTTCCTACATAGTAACTTGCAACTTTGAATGAGAATCCGCATGCTTACAGCAACGTGCTATATGTTCTGAATGCCCGAATTGGGAATCTGTGTCAAAACTTTGTTAGGAATTATGTGATCCTTACTAGCTGGAAGTAAGGGAGATGGGGCATGAAGTTATTTCTAGGAGTTGGACACATACCAAGTTTAGCTCAGTTCTGGGCATCTTTGAAATACCTATACAAACTTGTTCCTGCATAGTAACTTGCATCTTTGAATGAGAATGTGCTTGCTTACAGCAACGTGCTATATGTTCTGAATGCCCGAATTGGGAATCTGTGTCAAAACTTTGTTAGGAATTATGTGATCCTTACTAGCTGGAAGTAAGGGAGATGGTGCATGAAGTTATTTCTTGGAGTTGGAGACATACCAAGTTTAGCTCAGTTCTGGGCATCTTTGAAATACCTATACAAACTTGTTCCTACATAGTAACTTGCAACTTTGAATGAGAATGTGCTTGCTTGCAGCAACGTGCTATATGTTCTGAATGCCTGAATTGGGAATCTGTGTCAAAACTTTGTTAGGAATTATGTGATCCTTACTAGCTGGAAGTAAGGGAGATGGGGCATGAAGTTATTTCTAGGAGTTGGACACATACCAAGTTTAGCTCAGTTCTGGGCATCTTTGAAATACCTATACAAACTTGTTCCTACATAGTAACTTGCAACTTTGTATGAGAATGTGCTTGCTTACAGCAACGTGCTATATGTTCTGAATGCCCGAATTGGGAATCTGTGTCAAAACTTTGTTAGGAATTATGTGATCCTTACTAGCTGGAAGTAAGGGAGATGGGGCATGAAGTTATTTCTAGGAGTTGGACACATACCAAGTTTAGCTCAGTTCTGGGCATCTTTGAAATACCTGTACAAACTTGTTCCTACATAGTAACTTGCAACTTTGAATGAAAATGTGCTTGCTTACAGCAACGTGCTATATGTTCTGAATGCCCGAATTGGGAATCTGTGTAAAAACTTTGTTAGGAATTATGTGATCCTTACTAGCTGGAAGTAAGGGAGATGGGGCATGAAGTTATTTCTAGGAGTTGGACACATACCAAGTTTAGCTCAGTTCTGGGCATCTTTGAAATACCTATACAAACTTTTTCCTACATAGTAACTTGCAACTTTGAATGAGAATGTGCTTGCTTACAGCAACGTGCAATATGTTCTAAATGCCCGAATTGGGAATCTGTGTCAAAACTTTGTTAGGAATTATGTGATCCTTACTAGCTGGAAGTAAGGGTGATGGGGCATGAAGTTATTTCTAGGAGTTGGACACATACCAAGTTTAGCTCAGTTCTGGGCATCTTTGAAATACCTATGCAAACTTGTTTCTACATAGTAACTTGCAACTTTGAATGAGAATGTGCGTGCTTGCAGCAACGTGCTATATGTTCTGAATGCCCGAATAGTGAATCTGTGTCAAAACTTTGTTAGGAATTATGCGATACTTACTAGCTGGAAGTAAGGGAGATGGGGCATGAAGTTATTTCTAGGAGTTGGACACATACCAAGTTTAGCTCAGTTCTGGGCATCTTTGAAATACCTATACAAACTTGTTCCTACATAGTAACTTGCATCTTTGAATGAGAATGTGCTTGCTTACAGCAACGTGCTATATGTTCTGAATGCCCGAATTGGCAATCTGTGTCAAAACTTTGTTAGGAATTATGCGATCCTTACTAGCTGGAAGTAAGGGAGATGGGGCATGAAGTTATTTCTAGGAGTTGGACACATACCAAGTTTAGCTCAGTTCTGGGCATCTTTGAAATACCTATACAAACTTGTTCCTACATAGTAACTTGCATCTTTGAATGAGAATGTGCTTGCTTACAGCAACGTGCTATATGTTCTGAATGCCCGAATTGGGAATCTGTGTCAAAACTTTGTTAGGAATTATGTGATCCTTACTAGCTGGAAGTTAGGGAGATGGGGCATGAAGTTATTTCTAGGAGTTGGACACATACCAAGTTTAGCTCAGTTCTGGGCATCTTTGAAATACCTATACAAACTTGTTCCTACATAGTAACTTGCATTTTTGAATGAGAATGTGCTTGCTTACAGCAACGTGCTATATGTTCTGAATGCCCGAATTGGGAATCTGTGTCAAAACTTTGTTAGGAATTATGTGATCCTTACTAGCTGGAAGTAAGGGAGATGGGGCATGAAGTTATTTCTAGGAGTTGGACACATACCAAGTTTAGCTCAGTTCTGTTCATCTTTGAAATACCTATACAAACTTGTTCCTACATAGTAACTTGCATCTTTGAATGAGAATCTGCTTGCTTACAGCAACGTGCTATATGTTCTGAATGCCCGAATTGGGAATCTGTGTCAAAACTGTTAGGAATTATGTGATCCTTACTAGCTGGAAGTAAGGGAGATGGGGCATGAAGTTATTTCTAGGAGTTGGACACATACCAAGTTTAGCTCAGTTCTGGGCATCTTTGAAATACCTATACAAACTTGTTCCTACATAGTAACTTGCAACTTTGAATGAAAATGTGCTTGCTTACAGGACGTGCTATATGTTCTGAATGCCCGAATTGGCAATCTGTGTCAAAACTTTGTTAGGAATTATGTGATCCTTACTAGCTGGAAGTAAGGGAGATGGGGCATGAAGTTATTTCTAGGAGTTGGACACATACCATGTTTAGCTCAGTTCTGGGCATCTTTGAAATACCTATACAAACTTGTTCCTACATAGTTACTTGCAACTTTGAATGAAAATGTGCTTGCTTACAGCAACGTGCTATATGTTCTGAATGCCCGAATTGGGAATCTGTGTCAAAACTTTGTTAGGAATTATGTGATCCTTACTAGCTGGAAGTAAGGGAGATGGGGCATGAAGTTATTTCTAGGAGTTGGACACATACCAAGTTTAGCTAAGTTCTGGGCATCTTTGAAATACCTATACAAACTTGTTCCTACCTAGTAACTTGCATCTTTGAATGAGAATCTGCTTGCTTACAGCAACGTGCTATATGTTCTGAATGCCCGAATTGGGAATCTGTGTCAAAACTTTGTTAGGAATTATGTGATCCTTACTAGCTGGAAGTAAGGGAGATGGGGCATGAAGTTATTTCTAGGAGTTGGACACATACCAAGTTTAGCTCAGTTCTGGGCATCTTTGAAATACCTATACAAACTTGTTCCTACATAGTAACTTGCATCTTTGAATGAGAATCTGCTTGCTTACAGCAACGTGCTATATGTTCTGAATGCCCGAATTGGGAATCTGTGTCAAAACTTTGTTAGGAATTATGTCATCATTACTAGCTGGAAGTAAGGGAGATGGGGCATGAAGTTATTTCTAGGAGTTGGACACATACCAAGTTTAGCTCAGTTCTGGGCATCTTTGAAATACCTATACAAACTTGTTCCTACATAGTAACTTGCAACTTTGAATGAGAATGTGCTTGCTTACAGCAACGTGCTATATGTTCTGAATGCCCGAATTGGGAATCTGTGTCAAAACTTTCTTAGGAATTATGTGATCCTTACTAGCTGGAAGTAAGGGAGATAGGGCATGAAGTTATTTCTAGGAGTTGGACACATACCAAGTTTAGCTCAGTTCTGGGCATCTTTGAAATACCTATACAAACTTGTTCCTACATAGTAACTTGCAACTTTGAATGAGAATGTGCTTGCTTACAGCAACGTGCTATATGTTCTGAATGCCCGAATTGGGAATCTGTGTCAAAACTTTGTTAGGAATTATGTGATCCTTACTAGCTGGAAGTAAGGGAGATGGGGCATGAAGTTATTTCTAGGAGTTGGACACATACCAAGTTTAGCTCAGTTCTGGGCATCTTTGAAATACCTATACAAACTTGTTCCTACATAGTAACTTGCATCTTTGAATGAGAATGTGCTTGCTTACAGCAACGTGCTATATGTTCTAAATGCCCGAATTGGGAATCTGTGTCTAAACTTTGTTCGGAATTATGTGATCCTTACTAGCTGGAAGTAAGGGAGACGGGGCATGAAGTTATTTCTAGGAGTTGGACACATACCAAGTTTAGCTCAGTTCTGGGCATCTTTGAAATACCTATACAAACTTGTTCCTACATAGTAACTTGCAACTTTGAATGAGAATGTGCTTGCTTGCAGCAACGTGCTATATGTTCTGAATGCCCGAATAGTGAATCTGTGTCAAAACTTTGTTAGGAATTTTGCGATCCTTACTAGCTGGAAGTAAGGGAGATGGGGCATGAAGTTATTTCTAGGAGTTGGACACATACCAAGTTTAGCTCAGTTCTGGGCATCTTTGAAATACCTATACAAACTTGTTCCTACCTAGTAACTTGCATCTTTGAATGAGAATCTGCTTGCTTACAGCAACGTGCTATATGTTCTGAATGCCCGAATTGGGAATCTGTGTCAAAACTTTGTTAGGAATTATGTGATCCTTACTAGCTGGAAGTAAGGGAGATGGGGCATGAAGTTATTTCTAGGAGTTGGACACATACCAAGTTTAGCTCATTTCTGGGCATCTTTGAAATACCTATACAAACTTGTTCCTACATAGTAACTTGCATCTTTGAATGAGAATCTGCTTGCTTACAGCAACGTGCTATATGTTCTGAATGCCCGAATTGGGAATCTGTGTCAAAACTTTGTTAGGAATTATGTCATCCTTACTAGCTGGAAGTAAGGGAGATGGGGCATGAAGTTATTTCTAGGAGTTGGACACATACCAAGTTTAGCTCAGTTCTGGGCATCTTTGAAATACCTATACAAACTTGTTCCTACATAGTAACTTGCAACTTTGAATGAAAATGTGCTTGCTTACAGCAACGTGCTATATGTTCTGAATGCCCGAATTGGGAATCTGTGTCAAAACTTTGTTAGGAATTATGTCATCCTTACTAGCTGGAAGTAAGGGAGATGGGGTATGAAGTTATTTCTAGGAGTTGGACACATACCAAGTTTAGCTCAGTTCTGGGCATCTTTGAAATACCTATACAAACTTGTTCCTACATAGTAACTTGCAACTTTGAATGAGAATGTGCTTGCTTACAGCAACGTGCTATATGTTCTGAATGCCCGAATTGGGAATCTGTGTCAAAACTTTGTTAGGAATTATGTGATCCTTACTAGCTGGAAGTAAGGGAGATGGGGCATGAAGTTATTTCTAGGAGTTGGACACATACCAAGTTTACCTCAGTTCTGGGCATCTTTGAAATACCTATACAAACTTGTTCCTGCATAGTAACTTGCATCTTTGAATGAGAATGTGCTTGCTTACAGCAACGTGCTATATGTTCTGAATGCCCGAATTGGGAATCTGTGTCAAAACTTTGTCAGGAATTATGTGATCCTTACTAGCTGGAAGTAAGGGAGATGGGGCATGAAGTTATTTCTTGGAGTTGGAGACATACCAAGTTTAGCTCAGTTCTGGGCATCTTTGAAATACCTATACAAACTTGTTCCTACATAGTAACTTGCAACTTTGAATGAGAATGTGCTTGCTTACAGCAACGTGCTATATGTTCTGAATGCCCGAATTGGGAATCTGTGTCAAAACTTTCTTAGGAATTATGTGATCCTTACTAGCTGGAAGTAAGGGAGATAGGGCATGAAGTTATTTCTAGGAGTTGGACACATACCAAGTTTAGCTCAGTTCTGGGCATCTTTGAAATACCTATACAAACTTGTTCCTACATAGTAACTTGCAACTTTGAATGAGAATGTGCTTGCTTACAGCAACGTGCTATATGTTCTGAATGCCCGAATTGGGAATCTGTGTCAAAACTTTGTTAGGAATTATGTGATCCTTACTAGCTGGAAGTAAGGGAGATGGGGCATGAAGTTATTTCTAGGAGTTGGACACATACCAAGTTTAGCTCAGTTCTGGGCATCTTTGAAATACCTATACAAACTTGTTCCTACATAGTAACTTGCATCTTTGAATGAGAATGTGCTTGCTTACAGCAACGTGCTATATGTTCTAAATGCCCGAATTGGGAATCTGTGTCTAAACTTTGTTCGGAATTATGTGATCCTTACTAGCTGGAAGTAAGGGAGACGGGGCATGAAGTTATTTCTAGGAGTTGGACACATACCAAGTTTAGCTTAGTTCTGGGCATCTTTGAAATACCTATACAAACTTGTTCCTACATAGTAACTTGCAACTTTGAATGAGAATGTGCTTGCTTACAGCAACGTGCTATATGTTCTGAATGCCCGAATTGGGAATCTTTGTCAAAACTTTGTTAGGAATTATGTGATCCTTACTAGCTGGAAGTAAGGGAGATGGGGCATGAAGTTATTTCTAGGAGTTGGACACATACCAAGTTTAGCTCAGTTCTGGGCATCTTTGAAATACCTATACAAACTTGTTCCTACATAGTAACTTGCATCTTTGAATGAGAATCTGCTTGCTTACATCAACGTGCTATATGTTCTGAATGCCGGAATTGGGAATCTGTGTCAAAACTTTGTTAGGAATTATGTCATCCTTACTAGCTGGAAGTAAGGGAGATGGGGCATGAAGTTATTTCTAGGAGTTGGACACATACCATGTTTAGCTCAGTTCTGGGCATCTTTGAAATACCTATACAAACTTGTTCCTACATAGTAACTTGCAACTTTGAATGAAAATGTGCTTGCTTACAGCAACGTGCTATATGTTCTGAATGCCCGAATTGGGAATCTGTGTCAAAACTTTGTTAGGAATTATGTCATCCTTACTAGCTGGAAGTAAGGGAGATGGGGTATGAAGTTATTTCTAGGAGTTGGACACATACCAAGTTTAGCTCAGTTCTGGGCATCTTTGAAATACCTATACAAACTTGTTCCTACATAGTAACTTGCAACTTTGAATGAGAATGTGCTTGCTTACAGCAACGTGCTATATGTTCTGAATGCCCGAATTGGGAATCTGTGTCAAAACTTTGTTAGGAATTATGTGATCCTTACTAGCTGGAAGTAAGGGAGATGGGGCATGAAGTTATTTCTAGGAGTTGGACACATACCAAGTTTAGCTCAGTTCTGGGCATCTTTGAAATACCTATACAAACTTGTTCCTGCATAGTAACTTGCATCTTTGAATGAGAATGTGCTTGCTTACAGCAACGTGCTATATGTTCTGAATGCCCGAATTGGGAATCTGTGTCAAAACTTTGTTAGGAATTATGTGATCCTTACTAGCTGGAAGTAAGGGAGATGGGGCATGAAGTTATTTCTTGGAGTTGGAGACATACCAAGTTTAGCTCAGTTCTGGGCATCTTTGAAATACCTATACAAACTTGTTCCTACATAGTAACTTGCAACTTTGAATGAGAATGTTCTTGCTTGCAGCAACGTGCTATATGTTCTGAATGCCCGAATTGGGAATCTGTGTCAAAACTTTGTTAGGAATTATGTGATCCTTACTAGCTGGAAGTAAGGGAGATGGGGCATGAAGTTATTTCTAGGAGTTGGACACATACCAAGTTTAGCTCAGTTCTGGGCATCTTTGAAATACCTATACAAACTTGTTCCTACATAGTAACTTGCATCTTTGAATGAGAATCTGCTTGCTTACAGCAACGTGCTATATGTTCTGAATGCCCGAATTGGGAATCTGTGTCAAAACTTTGTTAGGAATTATGTGATCCTTACTAGCTGGAAGTAAGGGAGATGGGGCATGAAGTTATTTCTAGGAGTTGGACACATACCAAGTTTAGCTCAGTTCTGGGCATCTTTGAAATACCTATACAAACTTGTTCCTACATAGTAACTTGCAACTTTGAATGAGAATGTGCTTGCTTACAGCAACGTGCTATATGTTCTGAATGCCCGAATTGGGAATCTGTGTCAAAACTTTCTTAGGAATTATGTGATCCTTACTAGCTGGAAGTAAGGGAGATAGGGCATGAAGTTACTTCTAGGAGTTGGACACATACCAAGTTTAGCTCAGTTCTGGGCATCTTTGAAATACCTATACAAACTTGTTCCTACATAGTAACTTGCAACTTTGAATGAAAATGTGCTTGCTTACAGCAACGTGCTATATGTTCTGAATGCCCGAATTGGGAATCTGTGTCTAAACTTTGTTCGGAATTATGTGATCCTTACTAGCTGGAAGTAAGGGAGACGGGGCATGAAGTTATTTCTAGGAGTTGGACACATACCAAGTTTAGCTCAGTTCTGGGCATCTTTGAAATACCTATACAAACTTGTTCCTACCTAGTAACTTGCATCTTTGAATGAGAATCTGCTTGCTTACAGCAACGTGCTATATGTTCTGAATGCCCAAATTGGGAATCTGTGTCAAAACTTTGTTAGGAATTATGTGATCCTTACTAGCTGGAAGTAAGGGAGATGGGGCATGAAGTTATTTCTAGGAGTTGGACACATACCAAGTTTAGCTCAGTTCTGGGCATCTTTGAAATACCTATACAAACTTGTTCCTACATAGTAACTTCCGTCTTTGAATGAGAATCTGCTTGCTTACAGCAACGTGCTATATGTTCTGAATGCCCGAATTGGGAATCTGTGTCAAAACTTTGTTAGGAATTATGTGATCCTTACTAGCTGGAAGTAAGGGAGATGGGGCATGAAGTTATTTCTAGGAGTTGGACACATACCAAGTTTAGCTCAGTTCTGGGCATCTTTGAAATACCTATACAAACTTGTTCCTACATAGTAACTTGCAAATTTGAATGAAAATGTGCTTGCTTACAGCAACGTGCTATATGTTGTGAATGCCCGAATTGGGAATCTGTGTCAAAACTTTGTTAGGAATTATGTCATCCTTACTAGCTGGAAGTAAGGGAGATGGGGTATGAAGTTATTTCTAGGAGTTGGACACATACCAAGTTTAGCTCAGTTCTGGGCATCTTTGAAATACCTATACAAACTTGTTCCTACATAGTAACTTGCAACTTTGAATGAGAATGTGCTTGCTTACAGCAACGTGCTATATGTTCTGAATGCCCGAATTGGGAATCTGTGTCAAAACTTTGTTAGGAATTATGTGATCCTTACTAGCTGGAAGTAAGGGAGATGGGGCATGAAGTTATTTCTAGGAGTTGGACACATATCAAGTTTAGCTCAGTTCTGGGCATCTTTGAAATACCTATACAAACTTGTTCCTGCATAGTAACTTGCATCTTTGAATGAGAATGTGCTTGCTTACAGCAACGTGCTATATGTTCTGAATGCCCGAATTGGGAATCTGTGTCAAAACTTTGTTAGGAATTATGTGATCCTTACTAGCTGGAAGTAAGGGAGATGGGGCATGAAGTTATTTCTTGGAGTTGGAGACATACCAAGTTTAGCTCAGTTCTGGGCATCTTTGAAATACCTATACAAACTTGTTCCTACATAGTAACTTGCAACTTTGAATGAGAATGTTCTTGCTTGCAGCAACGTGCTATATGTTCTGAATGCCCAAATTGGGAATCTGTGTCAAAACTTTGTTAGGAATTATGTGATCCTTACTAGCTGGAAGTAAGGGAGATGGGGCATGAAGTTATTTCTAGGAGTTGGTAACATACCAAGTTTAGCTCAGTTCTGGGCATCTTTGAAATACCTATACAAACTTGTTCCTACATAGTAACTTGCATCTTTGAATGAGAATCTGCTTGCTTACAGCAACGTGCTATATGTTCTGAATGCCCGAATTGGGAATCTGTGTCAAAACTTTGTTAGGAATTATGTGATCCTTACTAGCTGGAAGTAAGGGAGATGGGGCATGAAGTTATTTCTAGGAGTTGGACACATATCAAGTTTAGCTCAGTTCTGGGCATCTTTGAAATACCTATACAAACTTGTTCCTGCATAGTAACTTGCATCTTTGAATGAGAATGTGCTTGCTTACAGCAACGTGCTATATGTTCTGAATGCCCGAATTGGGAATCTGTGTCAAAACTTTGTTAGGAATTATGTGATCCTTACTAGCTGGAAGTAAGGGAGATGGGGCATGAAGTTATTTCTTGGAGTTGGAGACATACCAAGTTTAGCTCAGTTCTGGGCATCTTTGAAATACCTATACAAACTTGTTCCTACATAGTAACTTGCAACTTTGAATGAGAATGTTCTTGCTTGCAGCAACGTGCTATATGTTCTGAATGCCCAAATTGGGAATCTGTGTCAAAACTTTGTTAGGAATTATGTGATCCTTACTAGCTGGAAGTAAGGGAGATGGGGCATGAAGTTATTTCTAGGAGTTGGACACATACCAAGTTTAGCTCAGTTCTGGGCATCTTTGAAATACCTATACAAACTTGTTCCTACATAGTAACTTGCATCTTTGAATGAGAATCTGCTTGCTTACAGCAACGTGCTATATGTTCTGAATGCCCGAATTGGGAATCTGTGTCAAAACTTTGTTAGGAATTATGTGATCCTTACTAGCTGGAAGTAAGGGAGATGGGGCATGAAGTTATTTCTAGGAGTTGGACACATACCAAGTTTAGCTCAGTTCTGGACATCCTTGAAATACCTATACAAACTTGTTCCTACATAGTAACTTGCAACTTTGAATGAGAATGTGCTTGCTTACAGCAACGTGCTATATGTTCTGAATGCCCGAATTGGGAATCTGTGTCAAAACTTTGTTAGGAATTATGTCATCCTTACTAGCTGGAAGTAAGGGAGATGGGGCATGAAGTTATTTCTAGGAGTTGGACACATACCAAGTTTAGCTCAGTTCTGGGCATCTTTGAAATACCTATACAAACTTGTTCCTACATAGTAACTTGCATCTTTGAATGAGAATCTGCTTGCTTACAGCAACGTGCTATATGTTCTGAATGCCCGAATTGGGAATCTGTGTCAAAACTTTCTTAGGAATTATGTGATCCTTACTAGCTGGAAGTAAGGGAGATGGGGCATGAAGTTATTTCTAGGAGTTGGACACATACCAAGTTTAGCTCAGTTCTGGGCATCTTTGAAATACCTATACAAACTTGTTCCTACATAGTAACTTGCAACTTTGAATGAAAATGTGCTTGCTTACAGCAACGTGCTATATGTTCTGAATGCCCGAATTGGGAATCTGTGTCAAAACTTTGTTAGGAATTATGTGATCCTTACTAGCTGGAAGTAAGGGAGATGGGGCATGAAGTTATTTCTAGGAGTTGGACACATACCAAGTTTAGCTCAGTTCTGGGCATCTTTGAAATACCTATACAAACTTGTTCCTACATAGTAACTTGCAACTTTGAATGAGAATGTGCTTGCTTGCAGCAACGTGCTATATGTTCTGAATGCCCGAATTGGGAATCTGTGTCAAAACTTTGTTAGGAATTTTGCGATCCTTACTAGCTGGAAGTAAGGGAGATGGGGCATGAAGTTATTTCTAGGAGTTGGACACATACCAAGTTTAGCTCAGTTCTGGGCATCTTTGAAATACCTATACAAACTTGTTCCTACATAGTAACTTGCATCTTTGAATGAGAATGTGCTTGCTTACAGCAACCTGCTATATGTTCTGAATGCCCGAATTGGCAATCTGTGTCAAAACTTTGTTAGGAATTATGCGATCCTTACTAGCTGGAAGTAAGGGAGATGGGGCATGAAGTTATTTCTAGGAGTTGGACACATACCAAGTTTAGCTCAGTTCTGGGCATCTTTGAAATACCTATACAAACTTGTTCCTACATAGTAACTTGCAACTTTGAATGAAAATGTGCTTGCTTACAGCAACGTGCTATATGTTCTGAATGCCCGAATTGGGAATCTGTGTCAAAACTTTGTTAGGAATTATGTGATCCTTACTAGCTGGAAGTAAGGGAGATGGGGCATGAAGTTATTTCTAGGAGTTGGACACATACCAAGTTTAGCTCAGTTCTGGGAATCTTTGAAATACCTATACAAACTTGTTCCTACATAGTAACTTGCAACTTTGAATGAAAATGTGCTTGCTTACAGCAACGTGCTATATGTTCTGAATGCCCGAATTGGGAATCTGTGTCAAAACTTTGTTAGAAATTATGCGATCCTTACTAGCTGGAAGTAAGGGAGATGGGGCATGAAGTTATTTCTAGGAGTTGGACACATACCAAGTTTAGCTCAGTTCTGGGCATCTTTGAAATACCTATACAAACTTGTTCCTACACAGTAACTTGCATCTTTGAATGAGAATGTGCTTGCTTACAGCAACCTGCTATATGTTCTGAATGCCCGAATTGGGAATCTGTGTCAAAACTTTCTTAGGAATTATGTGATCCTTACTAGCTGGAAGTAAGGGAGATAGGGCATGAAGTTATTTCTAGGAGTTGGACACATACCAAGTTTAGCTCAGTTCTGGGCATCTTTGAAATACCTATACAAACTTGTTCCTACATAGTAACTTGCAACTTTGAATGAGAATGTGCTTGCTTACAGCAACGTGCTATATGTTCTGAATGCCCGAATTGGGAATCTGTGTCAAAACTTTGTTAGGAATTATGTGATCCTTACTAGCTGGAAGTAAGGGAGATGGGGCATGAAGTTATTTCTAGGAGTTGGACACATACCAAGTTTAGCTCAGTTCTGGGCATCTTTGAAATACCTATACAAACTTGTTCCTACATAGTAACTTGCATCTTTGAATGAGAATGTGCTTGCTTACAGCAACGTGCTATATGTTCTAAATGCCCGAATTGGGAATCTGTGTCTAAACTTTGTTCGGAATTATGTGATCCTTACTAGCTGGAAGTAAGGGAGACGGGGCATGAAGTTATTTCTAGGAGTTGGACACATACCAAGTTTAGCTCAGTTCTGGGCATCTTTGAAATACCTATACAAACTTGTTCCTACATAGTAACTTGCAACTTTGAATGAGAATGTGCTTGCTTGCAGCAACGTGCTATATGTTCTGAATGCCCGAATAGTGAATCTGTGTCAAAACTTTGTTAGGAATTTTGCGATCCTTACTAGCTGGAAGTAAGGGAGATGGGGCATGAAGTTATTTCTAGGAGTTGGACACATACCAAGTTTAGCTCAGTTCTGGGCATCTTTGAAATACCTATACAAACTTGTTCCTACCTAGTAACTTGCATCGTTGAATGAGAATCTGCTTGCTTACAGCAACGTGCTATATGTTCTGAATGCCCGAATTGGGAATCTGTGTCAAAACTTTGTTAGGAATTATGTGATCCTTACTAGCTGGAAGTAAGGGAGATGGGGCATGAAGTTATTTCTAGGAGTTGGACACATACCAAGTTTAGCTCAGTTCTGGGCATCTTTGAAATACCTATACAAACTTGTTCCTACATAGTAACTTGCATCTTTGAATGAGAATCTGCTTGCTTACAGCAACGTGCTATATGTTCTGAATGCCCGAATTGGGAATCTGTGTCAAAACTTTGTTAGGAATTATGTCATCCTTACTAGCTGGAAGTAAGGGAGATGGGGCATGAAGTTATTTCTAGGAGTTGGACACATACCATGTTTAGCTCAGTTCTGGGCATCTTTGAAATACCTATACAAACTTGTTCCTACATAGTAACTTGCAACTTTGAATGAAAATGTGCTTGCTTACAGCAACGTGCTATATGTTCTGAATGCCCGAATTGGGAATCTGTGTCAAAACTTTGTTAGGAATTATGTCATCCTTACTAGCTGGAATTAAGGGAGATGGGGTATGAAGTTATTTCTAGGAGTTGGACACATACCAAGTTTAGCTCAGTTCTGGGCATCTTTGAAATACCTATACAAACTTGTTCCTACATAGTAACTTGCAACTTTGAATGAGAATGTGCTTGCTTACAGCAACGTGCTATATGTTCTGAATGCCCGAATTGGGAATCTGTGTCAAAACTTTGTTAGGAATTATGTGATCCTTACTAGCTGGAAGTAAGGGAGATGGGGCATGAAGTTATTTCTAGGAGTTGGACACATACCAAGTTTAGCTGAGTTCTGGGCATCTTTGAAATACCTATACAAACTTGTTCCTGCATAGTAACTTGCATCTTTGAATGAGAATGTGCTTGCTTACAGCAACGTGCTATATGTTCTGAATGCCCGAATTGGGAATCTGTGTCAAAACTTTGTTAGGAATTATGTGATCCTTACTAGCTGGAAGTAAGGGAGATGGGGCATGAAGTTATTTCTTGGAGTTGGAGACATACCAAGTTTAGCTCAGTTCTGGGCATCTTTGAAATACCTATACAAACTTGTTCCTACATAGTAACTTGCAACTTTGAATGAGAATGTTCTTGCTTGCAGCAACGTGCTATATGTTCTGAATGCCCGAATTGGGAATCTGTGTCAAAACTTTGTTAGGAATTATGTGATCCTTACTAGCTGGAAGTAAGGGAGATGGGGCATGAAGTTATTTCTAGGAGTTGGACACATACCAAGTTTAGCTCAGTTCTGGGCATCTTTGAAATACCTATACAAACTTGTTCCTACATAGTAACTTGCATCTTTGAATGAGAATCTGCTTGCTTACAGCAACGTGCTATATGTTCTGAATGCCCGAATTGGGAATCTGTGTCAAAACTTTGTTAGGAATTATGTGATCCTTACTAGCTGGAAGTAAGGGAGATGGGGCATGAAGTTATTTCTAGGAGTTGGACACATACCAAGTTTAGCTCAGTTCTGGGCATCTTTGAAATACCTATACAAACTTGTTCCTACATAGTAACTTGCAACTTTGAATGAGAATGTGCTTGCTTACAGCAACGTGCTATATGTTCTGAATGCCCGAATTGGGAATCTGTGTCAAAACTTTCTTAGGAATTATGTGATCCTTACTAGCTGGAAGTAAGGGAGATAGGGCATGAAGTTACTTCTAGGAGTTGGACACATACCAAGTTTAGCTCAGTTCTGGGCATCTTTGAAATACCTATACAAACTTGTTCCTACATAGTAACTTGCAACTTTGAATGAAAATGTGCTTGCTTACAGCAACGTGCTATATGTTCTGAATGCCCGAATTGGGAATCTGTGTCTAAACTTTGTTCGGAATTATGTGATCCTTACTAGCTGGAAGTAAGGGAGACGGGGCATGAAGTTATTTCTAGGAGTTGGACACATACCAAGTTTAGCTCAGTTCTGGGCATCTTTGAAATACCTATACAAACTTGTTCCTACCTAGTAACTTGCATCTTTGAATGAGAATCTGCTTGCTTACAGCAACGTGCTATATGTTCTGAATGCCCAAATTGGGAATCTGTGTCAAAACTTTGTTAGGAATTATGTGATCCTTACTAGCTGGAAGTAAGGGAGATGGGGCATGAAGTTATTTCTAGGAGTTGGACACATACCAAGTTTAGCTCAGTTCTGGGCATCTTTGAAATACCTATACAAACTTGTTCCTACATAGTAACTTCCGTCTTTGAATGAGAATCTGCTTGCTTACAGCAACGTGCTATATGTTCTGAATGCCCGAATTGGGAATCTGTGTCAAAACTTTGTTAGGAATTATGTGATCCTTACTAGCTGGAAGTAAGGGAGATGGGGCATGAAGTTATTTCTAGGAGTTGGACACATACCAAGTTTAGCTCAGTTCTGGGCATCTTTGAAATACCTATACAAACTTGTTCCTACATAGTAACTTGCAAATTTGAATGAAAATGTGCTTGCTTACAGCAACGTGCTATATGTTGTGAATGCCCGAATTGGGAATCTGTGTCAAAACTTTGTTAGGAATTATGTCATCCTTACTAGCTGGAAGTAAGGGAGATGGGGTATGAAGTTATTTCTAGGAGTTGGACACATACCAAGTTTAGCTCAGTTCTGGGCATCTTTGAAATACCTATACAAACTTGTTCCTACATAGTAACTTGCAACTTTGAATGAGAATGTGCTTGCTTACAGCAACGTGCTATATGTTCTGAATGCCCGAATTGGGAATCTGTGTCAAAACTTTGTTAGGAATTATGTGATCCTTACTAGCTGGAAGTAAGGGAGATGGGGCATGAAGTTATTTCTAGGAGTTGGACACATATCAAGTTTAGCTCAGTTCTGGGCATCTTTGAAATACCTATACAAACTTGTTCCTGCATAGTAACTTGCATCTTTGAATGAGAATGTGCTTGCTTACAGCAACGTGCTATATGTTCTGAATGCCCGAATTGGGAATCTGTGTCAAAACTTTGTTAGGAATTATGTGATCCTTACTAGCTGGAAGTAAGGGAGATGGGGCATGAAGTTATTTCTTGGAGTTGGAGACATACCAAGTTTAGCTCAGTTCTGGGCATCTTTGAAATACCTATACAAACTTGTTCCTACATAGTAACTTGCAACTTTGAATGAGAATGTTCTTGCTTGCAGCAACGTGCTATATGTTCTGAATGCCCAAATTGGGAATCTGTGTCAAAACTTTGTTAGGAATTATGTGATCCTTACTAGCTGGAAGTAAGGGAGATGGGGCATGAAGTTATTTCTAGGAGTTGGTAACATACCAAGTTTAGCTCAGTTCTGGGCATCTTTGAAATACCTATACAAACTTGTTCCTACATAGTAACTTGCATCTTTGAATGAGAATCTGCTTGCTTACAGCAACGTGCTATATGTTCTGAATGCCCGAATTGGGAATCTGTGTCAAAACTTTGTTAGGAATTATGTGATCCTTACTAGCTGGAAGTAAGGGAGATGGGGCATGAAGTTATTTCTAGGAGTTGGACACATATCAAGTTTAGCTCAGTTCTGGGCATCTTTGAAATACCTATACAAACTTGTTCCTGCATAGTAACTTGCATCTTTGAATGAGAATGTGCTTGCTTACAGCAACGTGCTATATGTTCTGAATGCCCGAATTGGGAATCTGTGTCAAAACTTTGTTAGGAATTATGTGATCCTTACTAGCTGGAAGAAAGGGAGATGGGGCATGAAGTTATTTCTTGGAGTTGGAGACATACCAAGTTTAGCTCAGTTCTGGGCATCTTTGAAATACCTATACAAACTTGTTCCTACATAGTAACTTGCAACTTTGAATGAGAATGTTCTTGCTTGCAGCAACGTGCTATATGTTCTGAATGCCCAAATTGGGAATCTGTGTCAAAACTTTGTTAGGAATTATGTGATCCTTACTAGCTGGAAGTAAGGGAGATGGGGCATGAAGTTATTTCTAGGAGTTGGACACATACCAAGTTTAGCTCAGTTCTGGGCATCTTTGAAATACCTATACAAACTTGTTCCTACATAGTAACTTGCATCTTTGAATGAGAATCTGCTTGCTTACAGCAACGTGCTATATGTTCTGAATGCCCGAATTGGGAATCTGTGTCAAAACTTTGTTAGGAATTATGTGATCCTTACTAGCTGGAAGTAAGGGAGATGGGGCATGAAGTTATTTCTAGGAGTTGGACACATACCAAGTTTAGCTCAGTTCTGGGCATCCTTGAAATACCTATACAAACTTGTTCCTACATAGTAACTTGCAACTTTGAATGAGAATGTGCTTGCTTACAGCAACGTGCTATATGTTCTGAATGCCCGAATTGGGAATCTGTGTCAAAACTTTGTTAGGAATTATGTCATCCTTACTAGCTGGAAGTAAGGGAGATGGGGCATGAAGTTATTTCTAGGAGTTGGACACATACCAAGTTTAGCTCAGTTCTGGGCATCTTTGAAATACCTATACAAACTTGTTCCTACATAGTAACTTGCATCTTTGAATGAGAATCTGCTTGCTTACAGCAACGTGCTATATGTTCTGAATGCCCGAATTGGGAATCTGTGTCAAAACTTTCTTAGGAATTATGTGATCCTTACTAGCTGGAAGTAAGGGAGATGGGGCATGAAGTTATTTCTAGGAGTTGGACACATACCAAGTTTAGCTCAGTTCTGGGCATCTTTGAAATACCTATACAAACTTGTTCCTACATAGTAACTTGCAACTTTGAATGAAAATGTGCTTGCTTACAGCAACGTGCTATATGTTCTGAATGCCCGAATTGGGAATCTGTGTCAAAACTTTGTTAGGAATTATGTGATCCTTACTAGCTGGAAGTAAGGGAGATGGGGCATGAAGTTATTTCTAGGAGTTGGACACATACCAAGTTTAGCTCAGTTCTGGGCATCTTTGAAATACCTATACAAACTTGTTCCTACATAGTAACTTGCAACTTTGAATGAGAATGTGCTTGCTTGCAGCAACGTGCTATATGTTCTGAATGCCCGAATTGGGAATCTGTGTCAAAACTTTGTTAGGAATTTTGCGATCCTTACTAGCTGGAAGTAAGGGAGATGGGGCATGAAGTTATTTCTAGGAGTTGGACACATACCAAGTTTAGCTCAGTTCTGGGCATCTTTGAAATACCTATACAAACTTGTTCCTACATAGTAACTTGCATCTTTGAATGAGAATGTGCTTGCTTACAGCAACCTGCTATATGTTCTGAATGCCCGAATTGGCAATCTGTGTCAAAACTTTGTTAGGAATTATGCGATCCTTACTAGCTGGAAGTAAGGGAGATGGGGCATGAAGTTATTTCTAGGAGTTGGACACATACCAAGTTTAGCTCAGTTCTGGGCATCTTTGAAATACCTATACAAACTTGTTCCTACATAGTAACTTGCAACTTTGAATGAAAATGTGCTTGCTTACAGCAACGTGCTATATGTTCTGAATGCCCGAATTGGGAATCTGTGTCAAAACTTTGTTAGAAATTATGCGATCCTTACTAGCTGGAAGTAAGGGAGATGGGGCATGAAGTTATTTCTAGGAGTTGGACACATACCAAGTTTAGCTCAGTTCTGGGCATCTTTGAAATACCTATACAAACTTGTTCCTACACAGTAACTTGCATCTTTGAATGAGAATGTGCTTGCTTACAGCAACCTGCTATATGTTCTGAATGCCCGAATTGGCAATCTGTGTCAAAACTTTGTTAGGAATTATGTGATCCTTACTAGCTGGAAGTAAGGGAGATGGGGCATGAAGTTATTTCTAGGAGTTGGACACATACCAAGTTTAGCTCAGTTCTGGGCATCTTTGAAATACCTATACAAACTTGTTCCTACATAGTAACTTGCAACTTTGAATGAAAATGTGCTTGCTTACAGCAACGTGCTATATGTTCTGAATGCCCGAATTGGGAATCTGTGTCAAAACTTTGTTAGGAATTTTGCGATCCTTACTAGCTGGAAGTAAGGGAGATGGGGCATGAAGTTATTTCTAGGAGTTGGACACATACCAAGTTTAGCTCAGTTCTGGGCATCTTTGAAATACCTATACAAACTTGTTCCTACATAGTAACTTGCATCTTTGAATGAGAATGTGCTTGCTTACAGCAACCTGCTATATGTTCTGAATGCCCGAATTGGCAATCTGTGTCAAAACTTTGTTAGGAATTATGTGATCCTTACTGGCTGGAAGTAAGGGAGATGGGGCATGAAGTTATTTCTAGGAGTTGGACACATACCAAGTTTAGCTCAGTTCTGGGCATCTTTGAAATACCTATACAAACTTGTTCCTACATAGTAACTTGCAACTTTGAATGAAAATGTGCTTGCTTACAGCAACGTGCTATATGTTCTGAATGCCCGAATTGGGAATCTGTGTCAAAACTTTGTTAGGAATTATGTGATCCTTACTAGCTGGAAGTAAGGGAGATGGGGCATGAAGTTATTTCTAGGAGTTGGACACATAACAAGTTTAGCTCAGTTCTGGGCATCTTTGAAATACCTATACAAACTTGTTCCTACATAGTAACTTGCATCTTTGAATGAGAATCTGCTTGCTTACAGCAACGTGCTATATGTTCTGAATGCCCGAATTGGGAATCTGTGTCAAAACTTTGTTAGGAATTATGTGATCCTTACTAGCTGGAAGTAAGGGAGATGGGGCATGAAGTTATTTCTAGGAGTTGGACACATACCAAGTTTAGCTCAGTTCTGGGCATCTTTGAAATACCTATACAAACTTGTTCCTACATAGTAACTTGCAACTTTGAATGAAAATGTGCTTGCTTACAGCAACGTGCTATATGTTCTGAATGCCCGAATTGGGAATCTGTGTCAAAACTTTGTTAGGAATTATGTGATCCTTACTAGCTGGAAGTAAGGCAGATGGGGCATGAAGTTATTTCTAGGAGTTGGACACATACCAAGTTTAGCTCAGTTCTGGGCATCTTTGAAATACCTATACAAACTTGTTCCTACATAGTAACTTGCAACTTTGAATGAGAATGTGCTTGCTTACAGCAACGTGCTATATGTTCTGAATGCCCGAATTGGGAATCTGTGTCAAAACTTTGTTAGGAATTATGTGATCCTTACTAGCTGGAAGTAAGGGAGATGGGGCATGAAGTTATTTCTAGGAGTTGGACACATACCAAGTTTAGCTCAGTTCTGGGCATCTTTGAAATACCTATACAAACTTGTTCCTACATAGTAACTTGCAAATTTGAATGAAAATGTGCTTGCTTACAGCAACGTGCTATATGTTGTGAATGCCCGAATTGGGAATCTGTGTCAAAACTTTGTTAGGAATTATGTCATCCTTACTAGCTGGAAGTAAGGGAGATGGGGTATGAAGTTATTTCTAGGAGTTGGACACATACCAAGTTTAGCTCAGTTCTGGGCATCTTTGAAATACCTATACAAACTTGTTCCTACATAGTAACTTGCAACTTTGAATGAGAATGTGCTTGCTTACAGCAACGTGCTATATGTTCTGAATGCCCGAATTGGGAATCTGTGTCAAAACTTTGTTAGGAATTATGTGATCCTTACTAGCTGGAAGTAAGGGAGATGGGGCATGAAGTTATTTCTAGGAGTTGGACACATATCAAGTTTAGCTCAGTTCTGGGCATCTTTGAAATACCTATACAAACTTGTTCCTGCATAGTAACTTGCATCTTTGAATGAGAATGTGCTTGCTTACAGCAACGTGCTATATGTTCTGAATGCCCGAATTGGGAATCTGTGTCAAAACTTTGTTAGGAATTATGTGATCCTTACTAGCTGGAAGTAAGGGAGATGGGGCATGAAGTTATTTCTTGGAGTTGGAGACATACCAAGTTTAGCTCAGTTCTGGGCATCTTTGAAATACCTATACAAACTTGTTCCTACATAGTAACTTGCAACTTTGAATGAGAATGTTCTTGCTTGCAGCAACGTGCTATATGTTCTGAATGCCCAAATTGGGAATCTGTGTCAAAACTTTGTTAGGAATTATGTGATCCTTACTAGCTGGAAGTAAGGGAGATGGGGCATGAAGTTATTTCTAGGAGTTGGTAACATACCAAGTTTAGCTCAGTTCTGGGCATCTTTGAAATACCTATACAAACTTGTTCCTACATAGTAACTTGCATCTTTGAATGAGAATCTGCTTGCTTACAGCAACGTGCTATATGTTCTGAATGCCCGAATTGGGAATCTGTGTCAAAACTTTGTTAGGAATTATGTGATCCTTACTAGCTGGAAGTAAGGGAGATGGGGCATGAAGTTATTTCTAGGAGTTGGACACATATCAAGTTTAGCTCAGTTCTGGGCATCTTTGAAATACCTATACAAACTTGTTCCTGCATAGTAACTTGCATCTTTGAATGAGAATGTGCTTGCTTACAGCAACGTGCTATATGTTCTGAATGCCCGAATTGGGAATCTGTGTCAAAACTTTGTTAGGAATTATGTGATCCTTACTAGCTGGAAGTAAGGGAGATGGGGCATGAAGTTATTTCTTGGAGTTGGAGACATACCAAGTTTAGCTCAGTTCTGGGCATCTTTGAAATACCTATACAAACTTGTTCCTACATAGTAACTTGCAACTTTGAATGAGAATGTTCTTGCTTGCAGCAACGTGCTATATGTTCTGAATGCCCAAATTGGGAATCTGTGTCAAAACTTTGTTAGGAATTATGTGATCCTTACTAGCTGGAAGTAAGGGAGATGGGGCATGAAGTTATTTCTAGGAGTTGGACACATACCAAGTTTAGCTCAGTTCTGGGCATCTTTGAAATACCTATACAAACTTGTTCCTACATAGTAACTTGCATCTTTGAATGAGAATCTGCTTGCTTACAGCAACGTGCTATATGTTCTGAATGCCCGAATTGGGAATCTGTGTCAAAACTTTGTTAGGAATTATGTGATCCTTACTAGCTGGAAGTAAGGGAGATGGGGCATGAAGTTATTTCTAGGTGTTGGACACATACCAAGTTTAGCTCAGTTCTGGGCATCCTTGAAATACCTATACAAACTTGTTCCTACATAGTAACTTGCAACTTTGAATGAGAATGTGCTTGCTTACAGCAACGTGCTATATGTTCTGAATGCCCGAATTGGGAATCTGTGTCAAAACTTTGTTAGGAATTATGTCATCCTTACTAGCTGGAAGTAAGGGAGATGGGGCATGAAGTTATTTCTAGGAGTTGGACACATACCAAGTTTAGCTCAGTTCTGGGCATCTTTGAAATACCTATACAAACTTGTTCCTACATAGTAACTTGCATCTTTGAATGAGAATCTGCTTGCTTACAGCAACGTGCTATATGTTCTGAATGCCCGAATTGGGAATCTGTGTCAAAACTTTCTTAGGAATTATGTGATCCTTACTAGCTGGAAGTAAGGGAGATGGGGCATGAAGTTATTTCTAGGAGTTGGACACATACCAAGTTTAGCTCAGTTCTGGGCATCTTTGAAATACCTATACAAACTTGTTCCTACATAGTAACTTGCAACTTTGAATGAAAATGTGCTTGCTTACAGCAACGTGCTATATGTTCTGAATGCCCGAATTGGGAATCTGTGTCAAAACTTTGTTAGGAATTATGTGATCCTTACTAGCTGGAAGTAAGGGAGATGGGGCATGAAGTTATTTCTAGGAGTTGGACACATACCAAGTTTAGCTCAGTTCTGGGCATCTTTGAAATACCTATACAAACTTGTTCCTACATAGTAACTTGCATCTTTGAATGAGAATGTGCTTGCTTACAGCAACCTGCTATATGTTCTGAATGCCCGAATTGGCAATCTGTGTCAAAACTTTGTTAGGAATTATGTGATCCTTACTAGCTGGAAGTAAGGGAGATGGGGCATGAAGTTATTTCTAGGAGTTGGACACATACCAAGTTTAGCTCAGTTCTGGGCATCTTTGAAATACCTATACAAACTTGTTCCTACATAGTAACTTGCAACTTTGAATGAAAATGTGCTTGCTTACAGCAACGTGCTATATGTTCTGAATGCCCGAATTGGGAATCTGTGTCAAAACTTTGTTAGGAATTATGTGATCCTTACTAGCTGGAAGTAAGGGAGATGGGGCATGAAGTTATTTCTAGGAGTTGGACACATACCAAGTTTAGCTCAGTTCTGGGCATCTTTGAAATACCTATACAAACTTGTTCCTACATAGTAACTTGCATCTTTGAATGAGAATCTGCTTGCTTACAGCAACGTGCTATATGTTCTGAATGCCCGAATTGGGAATCTGTGTCAAAACTTTGTTAGAAATTATGCGATCCTTACTAGCTGGAAGTAAGGGAGATGGGGCATGAAGTTATTTCTAGGAGTTGGACACATACCAAGTTTAGCTCAGTTCTGGGCATCTTTGAAATACCTATACAAACTTGTTCCTACACAGTAACTTGCATCTTTGAATGAGAATGTGCTTGCTTACAGCAACCTGCTATATGTTCTGAATGCCCGAATTGGCAATCTGTGTCAAAACTTTGTTAGGAATTATGTGATCCTTACTAGCTGGAAGTAAGGGAGATGGGGCATGAAGTTATTTCTAGGAGTTGGACACATACCAAGTTTAGCTCAGTTCTGGGCATCTTTGAAATACCTATACAAACTTGTTCCTACATAGTAACTTGCAACTTTGAATGAAAATGTGCTTGCTTACAGCAACGTGCTATATGTTCTGAATGCCCGAATTGGGAATCTGTGTCAAAACTTTGTTAGGAATTTTGCGATCCTTACTAGCTGGAAGTAAGGGAGATGGGGCATGAAGTTATTTCTAGGAGTTGGACACATACCAAGTTTAGCTCAGTTCTGGGCATCTTTGAAATACCTATACAAACTTGTTCCTACATAGTAACTTGCATCTTTGAATGAGAATGTGCTTGCTTACAGCAACCTGCTATATGTTCTGAATGCCCGAATTGGCAATCTGTGTCAAAACTTTGTTAGGAATTATGTGATCCTTACTAGCTGGAAGTAAGGGAGATGGGGCATGAAGTTATTTCTAGGAGTTGGACACATACCAAGTTTAGCTCAGTTCTGGGCATCATTGAAATACCTATACAAACTTGTTCCTACATAGTAACTTGCAACTTTGAATGAAAATGTGCTTGCTTACAGCAACGTGCTATATGTTCTGAATGCCCGAATTGGGAATCTGTGTCAAAACTTTGTTAGGAATTATGTGATCCTTACTAGCTGGAAGTAAGGGAGATGGGGCATGAAGTTATTTCTAGGAGTTGGACACATACCAAGTTTAGCTCAGTTCTGGGCATCTTTGAAATACCTATACAAACTTGTTCCTACATAGTAACTTGCATCTTTGAATGAGAATCTGCTTGCTTACAGCAACGTGCTATATGTTCTGAATGCCCGAATTGGGAATCTGTGTCAAAACTTTGTTAGGAATTATGTGATCCTTACTAGCTGGAAGTAAGGGAGATGGGGCATGAAGTTATTTCTAGGAGTTGGACACATACCAAGTTTAGCTCAGTTCTGGGCATCTTTGAAATACCTATACAAACTTGTTCCTACATAGTAACTTGCAACTTTGAATGAGAATGTGCTTGCTTACAGCAACGTGCTATATGTTCTGAATGCCCGATTGGGAATCTGTGTCAAAACTTTGTTAGGAATTATGTGATCCTTACTAGCTGGAAGTAAGGCAGATGGGGCATGAAGTTATTTCTAGGAGTTGGACACATACCAAGTTTAGCTCAGTTCTGGGCATCTTTGAAATACCTATACAAACTTTTTCCTACATAGTAACTTGCAACTTTGAATGAGAATGTGCTTGCTTACAGCAACGTGCTATATGTTCTAAATGCCCGAATTGGGAATCTGTGTCAAAACTTTGTTAGGAATTATGCGATCCTTACTAGCTGGAAGTAAGGGAGATGGGGCATGAAGTTATTTCTAGGAGTTGGACACATACCAAGTTTAGCTCAGTTCTGGGCATCTTTGAAATACCTATACAAACTTGTTCCTACATAGTAACTTGCAACTTTGAATGAGAATGTGCTTGCTTGCAGCAACGTGCTATGTGTTCTGAATGCCCGAATAGTGAATCTGTGTCAAAACTTTGTTAGGAATTATGCGATCCTTACTTGCTGGAAGTAAGGGAGATGGGGCATGAAGTTATTTCTAGGAGTTGGACACATACCAAGTTTAGCTCAGTTCTGGGCATCTTTGAAATACCTATACAAACTTGTTCCTACATAGTAACTTGCATCTTTGAATGAGAATGTGCTTGCTTACAGCAACCTGCTATATGTTCTGAATGCCCGAATTGGCAATCTGTGTCAAAACTTTGTTAGGAATTATGTGATCCTTACTAGCTGGAAGTAAGGGAGATGGGGCATGAAGTTATTTCTAGGAGTTGGACACATACCAAGTTTAGCTCAGTTCTGGGCATCCTTGAAATACCTATACAAACTTGTTCCTACATAGTAACTTGCAACTTTGAATGAGAATGTGCTTGCTTACAGCAACGTGCTATATGTTCTGAATGCCCGAATTGCGAATCTGTGTCAAAACTTTGTTAGGAATTATGTGATCCTTACTAGCTGGAAGTAAGTGAGATGGGGCATGAAGTTATTTCTAGGAGTTGGACACATACCAAGTTTAGCTCAGTTCTGGGCATCTTTGAAATACCTATACAAACTTGTTCCTACATAGTAACTTGCATCTTTGAATGAGAATCTGCTTGCTTACAGCAACGTGCTATATGTTCTGAATGCCCGAATTGGGAATCTGTGTCAAAACTTTGTTAGGAATTATGTGATCCTTACTAGCTGGAAGTAAGGGAGATGGGGCATGAAGTTATTTCTAGGAGTTGGACACATACCAAGTTTAGCTCAGTTCTGGGCATCTTTGAAATACCTATACAAACTTGTTCCTACATAGTAACTTGCATCTTTGAATGAGAATGTGCTTGCTTACAGCAACCTGCTATATGTTCTGAATGCCCGAATTGGCAATCTGTGTCAAAACTTTGTTAGGAATTATGTGATCCTTACTAGCTGGAAGTAAGGGAGATGGGGCATGAAGTTATTTCTAGGAGTTGGACACATACCAAGTTTAGCTCAGTTCTGGGCATCTTTGAAATACCTATACAAACTTGTTCCTACATAGTAACTTGCAACTTTGAATGAAAATGTGCTTGCTTACAGCAACGTGCTATATGTTCTGAATGCCCGAATTGGGAATCTGTGTCAAAACTTTGTTAGGAATTATGTGATCCTTACTAGCTGGAAGTAAGGGAGATGGGGCATGAAGTTATTTCTAGGAGTTGGACACATACCAAGTTTAGCTCAGTTCTGGGCATCTTTGAAATACCTATACAAACTTGTTCCTACATAGTAACTTGCATCTTTGAATGAGAATCTGCTTGCTTACAGCAACGTGCTATATGTTCTGAATGCCCGAATTGGGAATCTGTGTCAAAACTTTGTTAGAAATTATGCGATCCTTACTAGCTGGAAGTAAGGGAGATGGGGCATGAAGTTATTTCTAGGAGTTGGACACATACCAAGTTTAGCTCAGTTCTGGGCATCTTTGAAATACCTATACAAACTTGTTCCTACACAGTAACTTGCATCTTTGAATGAGAATGTGCTTGCTTACAGCAACCTGCTATATGTTCTGAATGCCCGAATTGGCAATCTGTGTCAAAACTTTGTTAGGAATTATGTGATCCTTACTAGCTGGAAGTAAGGGAGATGGGGCATGAAGTTATTTCTAGGAGTTGGACACATACCAAGTTTAGCTCAGTTCTGGGCATCTTTGAAATACCTATACAAACTTGTTCCTACATAGTAACTTGCAACTTTGAATGAAAATGTGCTTGCTTACAGCAACGTGCTATATGTTCTGAATGCCCGAATTGGGAATCTGTGTCAAAACTTTGTTAGGAATTTTGCGATCCTTACTAGCTGGAAGTAAGGGAGATGGGGCATGAAGTTATTTCTAGGAGTTGGACACATACCAAGTTTAGCTCAGTTCTGGGCATCTTTGAAATACCTATACAAACTTGTTCCTACATAGTAACTTGCATCTTTGAATGAGAATGTGCTTGCTTACAGCAACCTGCTATATGTTCTGAATGCCCGAATTGGCAATCTGTGTCAAAACTTTGTTAGGAATTATGTGATCCTTACTAGCTGGAAGTAAGGGAGATGGGGCATGAAGTTATTTCTAGGAGTTGGACACATACCAAGTTTAGCTCAGTTCTGGGCATCTTTGAAATACCTATACAAACTTGTTCCTACATAGTAACTTGCAACTTTGAATGAAAATGTGCTTGCTTACAGCAACGTGCTATATGTTCTGAATGCCCGAATTGGGAATCTGTGTCAAAACTTTGTTAGGAATTATGTGATCCTTACTAGCTGGAAGTAAGGGAGATGGGGCATGAAGTTATTTCTAGGAGTTGGACACATACCAAGTTTAGCTCAGTTCTGGGCATCTTTGAAATACCTATACAAACTTGTTCCTACATAGTAACTTGCATCTTTGAATGAGAATCTGCTTGCTTACAGCAACGTGCTATATGTTCTGAATGCCCGAATTGGGAATCTGTGTCAAAACTTTGTTAGGAATTATGTGATCCTTACTAGCTGGAAGTAAGGGAGATGGGGCATGAAGTTATTTCTAGGAGTTGGACACATACCAAGTTTAGCTCAGTTCTGGGCATCTTTGAAATACCTATACAAACTTGTTCCTACATAGTAACTTGCAACTTTGAATGAGAATGTGCTTGCTTACAGCAACGTGCTATATGTTCTGAATGCCCGAATTGGGAATCTGTGTCAAAACTTTGTTAGGAATTATGTGATCCTTACTAGCTGGAAGTAAGGCAGATGGGGCATGAAGTTATTTCTAGGAGTTGGACACATACCAAGTTTAGCTCAGTTCTGGGCATCTTTGAAATACCTATACAAACTTTTTCCTACATAGTAACTTGCAACTTTGAATGAGAATGTGCTTGCTTACAGCAACGTGCTATATGTTCTAAATGCCCGAATTGGGAATCTGTGTCAAAACTTTGTTAGGAATTATGCGATCCTTACTAGCTGGAAGTAAGGGAGATGGGGCATGAAGTTATTTCTAGGAGTTGGACACATACCAAGTTTAGCTCAGTTCTGGGCATCTTTGAAATACCTATACAAACTTGTTCCTACATAGTAACTTGCAACTTTGAATGAGAATGTGCTTGCTTGCAGCAACGTGCTATGTGTTCTGAATGCCCGAATAGTGAATCTGTGTCAAAACTTTGTTAGGAATTATGCGATCCTTACTTGCTGGAAGTAAGGGAGATGGGGCATGAAGTTATTTCTAGGAGTTGGACACATACCAAGTTTAGCTCAGTTCTGGGCATCTTTGAAATACCTATACAAACTTGTTCCTACATAGTAACTTGCATCTTTGAATGAGAATGTGCTTGCTTACAGCAACCTGCTATATGTTCTGAATGCCCGAATTGGCAATCTGTGTCAAAACTTTGTTAGGAATTATGTGATCCTTACTAGCTGGAAGTAAGGGAGATGGGGCATGAAGTTATTTCTAGGAGTTGGACACATACCAAGTTTAGCTCAATTCTGGGCATCTTTGAAATACCTATACAAACTTGTTCCTACATAGTAACTTGCAACTTTGAATGAAAATGTGCTTGCTTACAGCAACGTGCTATATGTTCTGAATGCCCGAATTGGGAAT
The DNA here is from genome assembly GCF_020826845.1 of Diceros bicornis minor. Lineage (NCBI taxonomy): Eukaryota > Metazoa > Chordata > Mammalia > Perissodactyla > Rhinocerotidae > Diceros > Diceros bicornis. The sequence continues at coordinate 198,564 of NW_026691180.1, read as the reverse complement.
CTGTGTCAAAACTTTCTTAGGAATTATGTGATCCTTACTAGCTGGAAGTAAGGGAGATGGGGCATGAAGTTATTTCTAGGAGTTGGACACATACGAAGTTTAGCTCAGTTCTGGGCATCTTTGAAATACCTATACAAACTTGTTCCTACATAGTAACTTGCATCTTTGAATGAGAATGTGCTTGCTTACAGCAACGTGCTATATGTTCTGAATGCCCGAATTGGGAATCTGTGTCAAAACTTTGTTAGGAATTATGTGATCCTTACTAGCTGGAAGTAAGGGAGATGGGGCATGAAGTTATTTCTAGGAGTTGGACACATACCAAGTTTAGCTCAGTTCTGGGCATCTTTGAAATACCTATACAAACTTGTTCCTACATAGTAACTTGCATCTTTGAATGAGAATCTGCTTGCTTACAGCAACGTGCTATATGTTCTGAATGCCCGAATTGAGAATCTGTGTCAAAACTGTTAGGAATTATGTGATCCTTACTAGCTGGAAGTAAGGGAGATGGGGCATGAAGTTATTTCTAGGAGTTGGACACATACCAAGTTTAGCTCAGTTCTGGGCATCTTTGAAATACCTATACAAACTTGTTCCTACATAGTAACTTGCAACTTTGAATGAAAATATGCTTGCTTACAGCAACGTGCTATATGTTCTGAATGCCCGAATTGGGAATCTGTGTCAAAACTTTGTTAGGAATTATGTGATCCTTACTAGCTGGAAGTAAGGGAGATGGGGCATGAAGTTATTTCTAGGAGTTGGACACATACCAAGTTTAGCTCAGTTCTGGGCATCTTTGAAATACCTATACAAACTTGTTCCTACATAGTAACTTGCAACTTTGAATGAGAATGTGCTTGCTTACAGCAACGTGCTATATGTTCTGAATGCCCGAATTGGTAATCTGTGTCAAAACTTTGTTAGGAATTATGCGATCCTTACTAGCTGGAAGTAAGGGCAATGGGGCATGAAGTTATTTCTAGGAGTTGGACACATACCAAGTTTAGCTCAGTTCTGGGCATCTTTGAAATACCTATACAAACTTGTTCCTACATAGTAACTTGCAACTTTGAATGAGAATGTGCTTGCTTACAGCAACGTGCTATATGTTCTGAATGCCCGAATTGGGAATCTGTGTCAAAACTTTGTTAGGAATTATGTGATCCTTACTAGCTGGAAGTAATGGAGATGGGGCATGAAGTTATTTCTAGGAGTTGGACACATACCAAGTTTAGCTCAGTTCTGGGCATCTTTGAAATACCTATACAAACTTGTTCCTACATAGTAACTTGCATCTTTGAATGAGAATCTGCTTGCTTACAGCAACGTGCTATATGTTCTGAATGCCCGAATTGGGAATCTGTGTCAAAACTTTGTTAGGAATTATGTGATCCTTACTAGCTGGAAGTAAGGGAGATGGGGCATGATGTTATTTCTAGGAGTTGGACACATACCAAGTTTAGCTCAGTTCTGGGCATCTTTGAAATACCTATACAAACTTGTTCCTACATAGTAACTTGCATCTTTGAATGAGAATGTGCTTGCTTACAGCAACGTGCTATATGTTCTGAATGCCCGAATTGGGAATCTGTGTCAAAACTTTGTTAGGAATTATGTGATCCTTACTAGCTGGAAGTAAGGGAGATGGGGCATGAAGTTATTTCTTGGAGTTGGACACATACCAAGTTTAGCTCAGTTCTGGGCATCTTTGAAATACCTATACAAACATGTTCCTACATAGTAACTTGCAACTTTGAATGAGAATGTGCTTGCTTACAGCAACGTGCTATATGTTCTGAATGCCCGAATTGGGAATCTGTGTCAAAACGTTGTTAGGAATTATGTGATCCTTACTAGCTGGAAGTAAGGGAGATGGGGCATGAAGTTATTTCTAGGAGTTGGACACATACCAAGTTTAGCTCAGTTCTGGGCATCATTGAAATACCTATACAAACTTGTTCCTACATAGTAACTTGCATCTTTGAATGAGAATCTGCTTGCTTACAGCAACGTGCTATATGTTCTGAATGCCCGAATTGGGAATCTGTGTCAAAACATTGTTAGGAATTATGTGATCCTTACTAGCTTGAAGTAAGGCAGATGGGGCATGAAGTTATTTCTAGGAGTTGGAAACATACCAAGTTTAGCTCAGTTCTGGGCATCTTTGAAATACCTATACAAACTTGTTCCTACATAGTAACTTGCAACTTTGAATGAGAATGTGCTTGCTTACAGCAACCTGCTATATGTTCTGAATGCCCGAATTGGCAATCTGTGTCAAAACTTTGTTAGGAATTATGTGATCCTTACTAGCTGGAAGTAAGGGAGATGGGGCATGAAGTTATTTCTAGGAGTTGGACACATACCAAGTTTAGCTCAGTTCTGGGCATCTTTGAAATACCTATACAAACTTGTTCCTACATAGTAACTTGCAACTTTGAACGAAAATGTGCTTGCTTACAGCAACGTGCTATATGTTCTGAATGCCCGAATTGGGAATCTGTGTCAAAACTTTGTTAGGAATTTTGCGATCCTTACTAGCTGGAAGTAAGGGAGATGGGGCATGAAGTTATTTCTAGGAGTTGGACACATACCAAGTTTAGCTCAGTTCTGGGCATCTTTGAAATACCTATACAAACTTGTTCCTACATAGTAACTTGCATCTTTGAATGAGAATGTGCTTGCTTACAGCAACCTGCTATATGTTCTGAATGCCCGAATTGGCAATCTGTGTCAAAACTTTGTTAGAAATTATGTGATCCTTACTAGCTGGAAGTAAGGGAGATGGGGCATGAAGTTATTTCTAGGAGTTGGACACATACCAAGTTTAGCTCAGTTCTGGGCATCTTTGAAATACCTATACAAACTTGTTCCTACATAGTAACTTGCAACTTTGAATGAAAATGTGCTTGCTTACAGCAACGTGCTATATGTTCTGAATGCCCGAATTGGGAATCTGTGTCAAAACTTTGTTAGGAATTATGTGATCCTTACTAGCTGGAAGTAAGGGAGATGGGGCATGAAGTTATTTCTAGGAGTTGGACACATACCAAGTTTAGCTCAGTTCTGGGCATCTTTGAAATACCTATACAAACTTGTTCCTACATAGTAACTTGCATCTTTGAATGAGAATCTGCTTGCTTACAGCAACGTGCTATATGTTCTGAATGCCCGAATTGGGAATCTGTGTCAAAACTTTGTTAGGAATTATGTGATCCTTACTAGCTGGAAGTAAGGGAGATGGGGCATGAAGTTATTTCTAGGAGTTGGACACATACCAAGTTTAGCTCAGTTCTGGGCATCTTTGAAATACCTATACAAACTTGTTCCTACATAGTAACTTGCAACTTTGAATGAGAATGTGCTTGCTTACAGCAACGTGCTATATGTTCTGAATGCCCGAATTGGGAATCTGTGTCAAAACTTTGTTAGGAATTATGTGATCCTTACTAGCTGGAAGTAAGGCAGATGGGGCATGAAGTTATTTCTAGGAGTTGGACACATACCAAGTTTAGCTCAGTTCTGGGCATCTTTGAAATACCTATACAAACTTTTTCCTACATAGTAACTTGCAACTTTGAATGAGAATGTGCTTGCTTACAGCAACGTGCTATATGTTCTAAATGCCCGAATTGGGAATCTGTGTCAAAACTTTGTTAGGAATTATGCGATCCTTACTAGCTGGAAGTAAGGGAGATGGGGCATGAAGTTATTTCTAGGAGTTGGACACATACCAAGTTTAGCTCAGTTCTGGGCATCTTTGAAATACCTATACAAACTTGTTCCTACATAGTAACTTGCAACTTTGAATGAGAATGTGCTTGCTTGCAGCAACGTGCTATGTGTTCTGAATGCCCGAATAGTGAATCTGTGTCAAAACTTTGTTAGGAATTATGCGATCCTTACTTGCTGGAAGTAAGGGAGATGGGGCATGAAGTTATTTCTAGGAGTTGGACACATACCAAGTTTAGCTCAGTTCTGGGCATCTTTGAAATACCTATACAAACTTGTTCCTACATAGTAACTTGCATCTTTGAATGAGAATGTGCTTGCTTACAGCAACCTGCTATATGTTCTGAATGCCCGAATTGGCAATCTGTGTCAAAACTTTGTTAGGAATTATGTGATCCTTACTAGCTGGAAGTAAGGGAGATGGGGCATGAAGTTATTTCTAGGAGTTGGACACATACCAAGTTTAGCTCAGTTCTGGGCATCTTTGAAATACCTATACAAACTTGTTCCTACATAGTAACTTGCAACTTTGAATGAAAATGTGCTTGCTTACAGCAACGTGCTATATGTTCTGAATGCCCGAATTGGGAATCTGTGTCAAAACTTTCTTAGGAATTATGTGATCCTTACTAGCTGGAAGTAAGGGAGATGGGGCATGAAGTTATTTCTAGGAGTTGGACACATACGAAGTTTAGCTCAGTTCTGGGCATCTTTGAAATACCTATACAAACTTGTTCCTACATAGTAACTTGCATCTTTGAATGAGAATGTGCTTGCTTACAGCAACGTGCTATATGTTCTGAATGCCCGAATTGGGAATCTGTGTCAAAACTTTGTTAGGAATTATGTGATCCTTACTAGCTGGAAGTAAGGGAGATGGGGCATGAAGTTATTTCTAGGAGTTGGACACATACCAAGTTTAGCTCAGTTCTGGGCATCTTTGAAATACCTATACAAACTTGTTCCTACATAGTAACTTGCATCTTTGAATGAGAATCTGCTTGCTTACAGCAACGTGCTATATGTTCTGAATGCCCGAATTGAGAATCTGTGTCAAAACTGTTAGGAATTATGTGATCCTTACTAGCTGGAAGTAAGGGAGATGGGGCATGAAGTTATTTCTAGGAGTTGGACACATACCAAGTTTAGCTCAGTTCTGGGCATCTTTGAAATACCTATACAAACTTGTTCCTACATAGTAACTTGCAACTTTGAATGAAAATATGCTTCCTTACAGCAACGTGCTATATGTTCTGAATGCCCGAATTGGGAATCTGTGTCAAAACTTTGTTAGGAATTATGTGATCCTTACTAGCTGGAAGTAAGGGAGATGGGGCATGAAGTTATTTCTAGGAGTTGGACACATACCAAGTTTAGCTCAGTTCTGGGCATCTTTGAAATACCTATACAAACTTGTTCCTACATAGTAACTTGCATCTTTGAATGAGAATGTGCTTGCTTACAGCAACCTGCTATATGTTCTGAATGCCCGAATTGGCAATCTGTGTCAAAACTTTGTTAGGAATTATGTGATCCTTACTATCTGGAAGTAAGGGAGATGGGGCATGAAGTTATTTCTAGGAGTTGGACACATACCAAGTTTAGCTCAGTTCTGGGCATCTTTGAAATACCTATACAAACTTGTTCCTACATAGTAACTTGCAACTTTGAATGAAAATGTGCTTGCTTACAGCAACGTGCTATATGTTCTGAATGCCCGAATTGGGAATCTGTGTCAAAACTTTGTTAGGAATTATGTGATCCTTACTAGCTGGAAGTAAGGGAGATGGGGCATGAAGTTATTTCTAGGAGTTGGACACATACCAAGTTTAGCTCAGTTCTGGGCATCTTTGAAATACCTATACAAACTTGTTCCTACATAGTAACTTGCATCTTTGAATGAGAATCTGCTTGCTTACAGCAACGTGCTATATGTTCTGAATGCCCGAATTGGGAATCTGTGTCAAAACTTTGTTAGGAATTATGTGATCCTTACTAGCTGGAAGTAAGGGAGATGGGGCATGAAGTTATTTCTAGGAGTTGGACACATACCAAGTTTAGCTCAGTTCTGGGCATCTTTGAAATACCTATACAAACTTGTTCCTACATAGTAACTTGCAACTTTGAATGAGAATGTGCTTGCTTACAGCAACGTGCTATATGTTCTGAATGCCCGAATTGGGAATCTGTGTCAAAACTTTGTTAGGAATTATGTGATCCTTACTAGCTGGAAGTAAGGCAGATGGGGCATGAAGTTATTTCTAGGAGTTGGACACATACCAAGTTTAGCTCAGTTCTGGGCATCTTTGAAATACCTATACAAACTTTTTCCTACATAGTAACTTGCAACTTTGAATGAGAATGTGCTTGCTTACAGCAACGTGCTATATGTTCTAAATGCCCGAATTGGGAATCTGTGTCAAAACTTTGTTAGGAATTATGCGATCCTTACTAGCTGGAAGTAAGGGAGATGGGGCATGAAGTTATTTCTAGGAGTTGGACACATACCAAGTTTAGCTCAGTTCTGGGCATCTTTGAAATACCTATACAAACTTGTTCCTACATAGTAACTTGCAACTTTGAATGAGAATGTGCTTGCTTGCAGCAACGTGCTATGTGTTCTGAATGCCCGAATAGTGAATCTGTGTCAAAACTTTGTTAGGAATTATGCGATCCTTACTTGCTGGAAGTAAGGGAGATGGGGCATGAAGTTATTTCTAGGAGTTGGACACATACCAAGTTTAGCTCAGTTCTGGGCATCTTTGAAATACCTATACAAACTTGTTCCTACATAGTAACTTGCATCTTTGAATGAGAATGTGCTTGCTTACAGCAACCTGCTATATGTTCTGAATGCCCGAATTGGCAATCTGTGTCAAAACTTTGTTAGGAATTATGTGATCCTTACTAGCTGGAAGTAAGGGAGATGGGGCATGAAGTTATTTCTAGGAGTTGTACACATACCAAGTTTAGCTCAGTTCTGGGCATCTTTGAAATACCTATACAAACTTGTTCCTACATAGTAACTTGCAACTTTGAATGAAAATGTGCTTGCTTACAGCAACGTGCTATATGTTCTGAATGCCCGAATTGGGAATCTGTGTCAAAACTTTCTTAGGAATTATGTGATCCTTACTAGCTGGAAGTAAGGGAGATGGGGCATGAAGTTATTTCTAGGAGTTGGACACATACCAAGTTTAGCTCAGTTCTGGGCATCTTTGAAATACCTATACAAACTTGTTCCTACATAGTAACTTGCATCTTTGAATGAGAATCTGCTTGCTTACAGCAACGTGCTATATGTTCTGAATGCCCGAATTGGGAATCTGTGTCAAAACTGTTAGGAATTATGTGATCCTTACTAGCTGGAAGTAATGGAGATGGGGCATGAAGTTATTTCTAGGAGTTGGACACATACCAAGTTTAGCTCAGTTCTGGGCATCTTTGAAATACCTATACAAACTTGTTCCTACATAGTAACTTGCATCTTTGAATGAGAATCTGCTTGCTTACAGCAACGTGCTATATGTTCTGAATGCCCGAATTGGGAATCTGTGTCAAAACTTTGTTAGGAATTATGTGATCCTTACTAGCTGGAAGTAAGGAAGAAGGGGCATGAAGTTATTTCTAGGAGTTGGACACATACCAAGTTTAGCTCAGTTCTGGGCATCTTTGAAATACCTATACAAACTTGTTCCTACATAGTAACTTGCATCTTTGAATGAGAATGTGCTTGCTTACAGCAACGTGCTATATGTTCTGAATGCCCGAATTGGGAATCTGTGTCAAAACTTTGTTAGGAATTATGCGATCCTTACTAGCTGGAAGTAAGGGAGATGGGGCATGAAGTTATTTCTTGGAGTTGGACACATACCAAGTTTAGCTCAGTTCTGGGCATCTTTGAAATACCTATACAAACATGTTCCTACATAGTAACTTGCAACTTTGAATGAGAATGTGCTTGCTTACAGCAACGTGCTATATGTTCTGAATGCCCGAATTGGGAATCTGTGTCAAAACGTTGTTAGGAATTATGTGATCCTTACTAGCTGGAAGTAAGGGAGATGGGGCATGAAGTTATTTCTAGGAGTTGGACACATACCAAGTTTAGCTCAGTTCTGGGCATCATTGAAATACCTATACAAACTTGTTCCTACATAGTAACTTGCATCTTTGAATGAGAATCTGCTTGCTTACAGCAACGTGCTATATGTTCTGAATGCCCGAATTGGGAATCTGTGTCAAAACATTGTTAGGAATTATGTGATCCTTACTAGCTTGAAGTAAGGCAGATGGGGCATGAAGTTATTTCTAGGAGTTGGAAACATACCAAGTTTAGCTCAGTTCTGGGCATCTTTGAAATACCTATACAAACTTGTTCCTACATAGTAACTTGCAACTTTGAATGAAAATCTGCTTGCTTACAGCAACGTGCTATATGTTCTGAATGCCCGAATTGTCAATCTGTGTCAAAACTTTGTTAGGAATTATATGATCCTTACTAGCTGGAAGTAAGGGAGATGGGGCATGAAGTTATTTCTAGGAGTTGGACACATACCAAGTTTAGCTCAGTTCTGGGCATCTTTGAAATACCTATACAAACATGTTCCTACATAGTAACTTGCAACTTTGAATGAGAATGTGCTTGCTTACAGCAACGTGCTATATGTTCTGAATGCCCGAATTGGGAATCTGTGTCAAAACGTTGTTAGGAATTATGTGATCCTTACTAGCTGGAAGTAAGGGAGATGGGGCATGAAGTTATTTCTAGGAGTTGGACACATACCAAGTTTAGCTCAGTTCTGGGCATCTTTGAAATACCTATACAAACTTGTTCCTACATAGTAACTTGCATCTTTGAATGAGAATCTGCTTGCTTACAGCAACGTGCTATATGTTCTGAATGCCCGAATTGGGAATCTGTGTCAAAACATTGTTAGGAATTATGTGATCCTTACTAGCTTGAAGTAAGGCAGATGGGGCATGAAGTTATTTCTAGGAGTTGGAAACATACCAAGTTTAGCTCAGTTCTGGGCATCTTTGAAATACCTATACAAACTTGTTCCTACATAGTAACTTGCAACTTTGAATGAAAATCTGCTTGCTTACGGCAACGTGCTATATGTTCTGAATGCCCGAATTGTCAATCTGTGTCAAAACTTTGTTAGGAATTATATGATCCTTACTAGCTGGAAGTAAGGGAGATGGGGCATGAAGTTATTTCTAGGAGTTGGACACATACCAAGTTTAGCTCAGTTCTGGGCATCTTTGAAATACCTATACAAACTTGTTCCTACCTAGTAACTTGCAACTTTGAATGAAAATGTGCTTGCTTACAGCAACGTGCTATATGTTCTGAATGCCCGAATTGGGAATCTGTGTCAAATATTTGTTAGGAATTATATGATCCTTACTAGCTGGAAGTAAGGGAGATGGGGCATGAAGTTATTTCTAGGAGTTGGACACATACCAAGTTTAGCTCAGTTCTGGGCATCTTTGAAATACCTATACAAACTTGTTCCTACATAGTAACTTGCATCTTTGAATGAGAATCTGCTTGCTTACAGCAACGTGCTATATGTTCTGAATGCCCGAATTGGGAATCTGTGTCAAAACTTTGTTAGGAATTATGTGATCCTTACTAGCTGGAAGTAAGGGAGATGGGGCATGAAGTTATTTCTAGGAGTTGGACACATACCAAGTTTAGCTCAGTTCTGGGCATCTTTGAAATACCTATACAAACTTGTTCCTACATAGTAACTTGCATCTTTGAATGAGAATCTGCTTGCTTACGGCAACGTGCTATATGTTCTGAATGCCCGAATTGGGAATCTGTGTCAAAACTTTGTTAGGAATTATGTGATCCTTACTAGCTGGAAGTAAGGGAGATGGGGCATGAAGTTATTTCTAGGAGTTGGACACATACCAAGTTTAGCTCAGTTCTGGGCATCTTTGAAATACCTATACAAACCTGTTCCTACATAGTAACTTGCATCTTTGAATGAGAATCTGCTTGCTTACCGCAACGTGCTATATGTTCTGAATGCCCGAATTGGGAATCTGTGTCAAAACTTTGTTAGGAATTATGTGATCCTTACTAGCTGGAAGTAAGTGAGATGGAGCATGAAGTTATTTCTAGGAGTTGGACACATACCAAGTTTAGCTCAGTTCTGGGCATCTTTGAAATACCTATACAAACTTGTTCCTACATAGTAACTTGCAACTTTGAATGAGAATCTGCTTGCTTACAGCAACGTGCTATATGTTCTGAATGCCCGAATTGGGAATCTGTGTCAAAACTTTGTTAGGAATTATGTGATCCTTACTAGCTGGAAGTAAGGGAGATGGGGCATGAAGTTATTTCTAGGAGTTGGACACATACCAAGTTTAGCTCAGTTCTGGGCATCTTTGAAATACCTATACAAACTTGTTCCTACATAGTAACTTGCATCTTTGAATGAGAATCTGCTTGCTTACAGCAACGTGCTATAGGTTCTGAATGCCCGAATTGGGAATCTGTGTCAAAACTTTGTTAGGAATTATGTGATCCTTACTAGCTGGAAGTAAGGGCGATGGGGCATGAAGTTATTTCTAGGAGTTGGACACATACCAAGTTTAGCTCAGTTCTGGGCATCTTTGAAATACCTATACAAACTTGTTCCTACATAGTAACTTGCAACTTTGAATGAGAATGTGCTTGCTTACAGCAACGTGCTATAGGTTCTGAATGCCCGAATTGGGAATCTGTGTCAAAACTTTGTTAGGAATTATGTGATCCTTACTAGCTGGAAGTAAGGGAGATGGGGCATGAAGTTATTTCTTGGAGTTGGACACATACCAAGTTTAGCTCAGTTCTGGGCATCTTTGAAATACCTATACAAACTTGTTCCTACATAGTAACTTGCAACTTTGAATGAGAATGTGCTTGCTTACAGCAACGTGCTATATTTTCTGAATGCCCGAATTGGGAATCTGTGTCAAAACTTTGTTAGGAATTATGTGATCCTTACTAGCTGGAAGTAAGGGAGATGGGGCATGAAGTTATTTCTAGGAGTTGGACACATACCAAGTTTAGCTCAGTTCTGGGCATCATTGAAATACCTATACAAACTTGTTCCTACATAGTAACTTGCATCTTTGAATGAGAATGTGCTTGCTTACAGCAACGTGCTATATGTTCTGAATGCCCGAATTGAAATCTGTGTCAAAACTTTGTTAGGAATTATGTGATCCTTACTAGCTGGAAGTAAGGCAGATGGGGCATGATGTTATTTCTAGGAGTTGGACACATACCAAGTTTAGCTCAGTTCTGGGCATCTTTGAAATACCTATACAAACTTGTTCCTACATAGTAACTTGCAACTTTGAATGAAAATCTGCTTGCTTACAGCAACGTGCTATATGTTCTGAATGCCCGAATTGTCAATCTGTGTCAAAACTTTGTTAGGAATTATGTGATCCTTACTAGCTGGAAGTAAGGGAGATGGGGCATGAAGTTATTTCTAGGAGTTGGACACATACCAAGTTTAGCTCAGTTCTGGGCATCTTTGAAATACCTATACAAACTTGTTCCTACATAGTAACTTGCATCTTTGAATGAAAATGTGCTTGCTTACAGCAACGTGCTATATGTTCTGAATGCCCGAATTGGGAATCTGTGTCAAATCTTTGTTAGGAATTATATGATCCTTACTAGCTGGAAGTAAGGGAGATGGGGCATGAAGTTATTTCTAGGAGTGGGACACATACCAAGTTTAGCTCAGTTCTGGGCATCTTTGAAATACCTATACAAACTTGTTCCTACATAGTAACTTGCATCTTTGAATGAGAATGTGCTTGCTTACAGCAACGTGCTATATGTTCTGAATGCCCGAATTGGGAATCTGTGTCAAAACTTTGTTAGGAATTATGTGATCCTTACTAGCTGGAAGTAAGGGAGATGGGGCATGAAGTTATTTCTAGGAGTTGGACACATACCAAGTTTAGCTCAGTTCTGGGCATCTTTGAAATACCTATACAAACTTGTTCCTACATAGTAACTTGCATCTTTGAATGAGAATCTGCTTGCTTACGGCAACGTGCTATATGTTCTGAATGCCCGAATTGGGAATCTGTGTCAAAACTTTGTTAGGAATTATGTGATCCTTACTAGCTGGAAGTAAGGGAGATGGGGCATGAAGTTATTTCTAGGAGTTGGACACATACCAAGTTTAGCTCAGTTCTGGGCATCTTTGAAATACCTATACAAACTTGTTCCTACATAGTAACTTGCAACTTTGAATGAAAATGTGCTTGCTTACAGCAACGTGCTATATGTTCTGAATGCCCGAATTGGGAATCTGTGTCAAAACTTTGTTAGGAATTATGTCATCCTTACTAGCTGGAAGTAAGGGAGATGGGGCATGAAGTTATTTCTAGGAGTTGGACACATACCAAGTTTATCTCAGTTCTGGGCATCTTTGAAATACCTATACAAACTTGTTCCTACATAGTAACTTGCAACTTTGAATGAGAATCTGCTTGCTTACAGCAACGTGCTATATGTTCTGAATGCCCGAATTGGGAATCTGTGTCAAAACTTTGTTAGGAATTATGTGATCCTTACTAGCTGGAAGTAAGGGAGATGGGGCATGAAGTTATTTCTAGGAGTTGGACACATACCAAGTTTAGCTCAGTTCTGGGCATCTTTGAAATACCTATACAAACTTGTTCCTACATAGTAACTTGCATCTTTGAATGAGAATGTGCTTGCTTACTGCAACGTGCTATATGTTCTGAATGCCCGAATTGGGAATCTGTGTCAAAACTTTGTTAGGAATTATGTGATCCTTACTAGCTGGAAGTAAGGGAGATGGGGCATGAAGTTATTTCTAGGAGTTGGACACATACCAAGTTTATCTCAGTTCTGGGCATCTTTGAAATACCTATACAAACTTGTTCCTACATAGTAACTTGCAACTTTGAATGAGAATCTGCTTGCTTACAGCAACGTGCTATATGTTCTGAATGCCCGAATTGGGAATCTGTGTCAAAACTTTGTTAGGAATTATGTGATCCTTACTAGCTGGAAGTAAGGGAGATGGGGCATGAAGTTATTTCTAGGAGTTGGACACATACCAAGTTTAGCTCAGTTCTGGGCATCTTTGAAATACCTATACAAACTTGTTCCTACATAGTAACTTGCATCTTTGAATGAGAATGTGCTTGCTAACATCAACGTGCTATATGTTCTGAATGCCCGAATTGGGAATCTGTGTCAAAACTTTGTTAGGAATTATGTGATCCTTACTAGCTGGAAGTAAGGGAGATGGGGCATGAAGTTATTTCTAGGAGTTGGACACATACCAAGTTTAGCTCAGTTCTGGGCATCTTTGAAATACCTATACAAACTTGTTCCTACATAGTAACTTGCATCTTTGAATGAGAATCTGCTTGCTTACTGCAACGTGCTATATGTTCTGAATGCCCGAATTGGGAATCTGTGTCAAAACTTTGTTAGGAATTATGTGATCCTTACTAGCTGGAAGTAAGGGAGATGGGGCATGAAGTTATTTCTAGGAGTTGGACACATACCAAGTTTAGCTCAGTTCTGGGCATCTTTGAAATACCTATACAAACTTGTTCCTACATAGTAACTTGCATCTTTGAATGAGAATGTGCTTGCTTACAGCAACGTGCTATATGTTCTGAATGCCCGAATTGGCAATCTGTGTCAAAACTTTGTTAGGAATTATGTGATCCTTACTAGCTGGAAGTAAGGGAGATGGGGCATGAAGTTATTTCTAGGAGTTGGACACATACCAAGTTTCGCTCAGTTCTGGGCATCTTTGAAATACCTATACAAACTTGTTGCTACATAGTAACTTGCATCTTTGAATGAGAATGTGCTTGCTTACAGCAACGTGCTATATATTCTGAATGCCCGAATTGGGAATCTGTGTCAAAACTTTGTTAGGAATTATGTGATCCTTACTAGCTGGAAGTAAGGGAGATGGGGCATGAAGTTATTTCTGGAGTTGGACACATACCAAGTTTAGCTCAGTTCTGGGCATCTTTGAAATACCTATACAAACTTGTTCCTACATAGTAACTTGCATCTTTGAATGAGAATGTGCTTGCTTACAGCAACGTGCTATATGTTCTGAATGCCCGAATTGGGAATCTGTGTCAAAACTTTGTTAGGAATTATGTGATCCTTACTGGCTGGAAGTAAGGGAGATGGTGCATGAAGTTATTTCTAGGAGTTGGACACATACCAAGTTTAGCTCAGTTCTGGGCATCTTTGAAATACCTATACAAACTTGTTCCTACATAGTAACTTGCATCTTTGAATGAGAATGTGCTTGCTTACAGCAACGTGCTATATATTCTGAATGCCCGAATTGTCAATCTGTGTCAAAACTTTGTTAGGAATTATGTGATCCTTACTAGCTGGAAGTAAGGGAGATGGGGCATGAAGTTATTTCTAGGAGTTGGACACATACCAAGTTTAGCTCAGTTCTGGGCATCTTTGAAATACCTATACAAACTTGTTCCTACATAGTAACTTGCAACTTTGAATGAGAATGTGCTTGCTTACGGCAACGTGCTATATGTTCTGAATGCCCGAATTGGGAATCTCTGTCAAAACTTTGTTAGGAATTATGTGATCCTTACTAGCTGGAAGTAAGGGAGATGGGGCATGAAGTTATTTCTAGGAGTTGGACACATACCAAGTTTAGCTCAGTTCTGGGCATCTTTGAAATACCTATACAAACTTGTTCCTACATAGTAACTTGCATCGTTGAATGAAAATGTGCTTGCTTACAGCAACGTGCTATATGTTCTGAATGCCCGAATTGGGAATCTGTGTCAAAACTTTGTTAGGAATTATGTCATCCTTACTAGCTGGAAGTAAGGGAGATGGGGCATGAAGTTATTTCTAGGAGTTGGACACATACCAAGTTTATCTCAGTTCTGGGCATCTTTGAAATACCTATACAAACTTGTTCCTACATAGTAACTTGCAACTTTGAATGAGAATCTGCTTGCTTACAGCAACGTGCTATATGTTCTGAATGCCCGAATTGGGAATCTGTGTCAAAACTTTGTTAGGAATTATGTGATCCTTACTAGCTGGAAGTAAGGGAGATGGGGCCTGAAGTTATTTCTAGGAGTTGGACACATACCAAGTTTAGCTCAGTTCTGGGCATCTTTGAAATACCTATACAAACTTGTTCCTACATAGTAACTTGCATCTTTGAATGAGAATGTGCTTGCTTACGGCAACGTGCTATATGTTCTGAATGCCCGAATTGGGAATCTGTGTCAAAACTTTGTTAGGAATTATGTGATCCTTACTAGCTGGAAGTAAGGGAGATGGGGCATGAAGTTATTTCTAGGAGTTGGACACATACCAAGTTTAGCTCAGTTCTGGGCATCTTTGAAATACCTATACAAACTTGTTCCTACATAGTAACTTGCATCTTTGAATGAGAATCTGCTTGCTTACCGCAACGTGCTATATGTTCTGAATGCCCGAATTGGGAATCTGTGTCAAAACTTTGTTAGGAATTATGTGATCCTTACCAGCTGGAAGTAAGGGAGATGGGGCATGAAGTTATTTCTAGGAGTTGGACACATACCAAGTTTAGCTCAGTTCTGGGCATCTTTGAAATACCTATACAAACTTGTTCCTACATAGTAACTTGCATCTTTAATGAGAATCTGCTTGCTTACAGCAACGTGCTATATGTTCTGAATGCCCGAATTGGGAATCTGTGTCAAAACTTTGTTAGGAATTATGTGATCCTTTCTAGCTGGAAGTAAGGGAGATGGGGCATGAAGTTATTTCTAGGAGTTGGACACATACCAAGTTTAGCTCAGTTCTGGGCATCTTTGAAATACCTATACAAACTTGT
Source organism: Diceros bicornis minor (assembly GCF_020826845.1). Taxonomy (NCBI): domain Eukaryota; kingdom Metazoa; phylum Chordata; class Mammalia; order Perissodactyla; family Rhinocerotidae; genus Diceros; species Diceros bicornis. Next base: position 182,926 of record NW_026691180.1, on the reverse strand, counting down.
TCCTACATAGTAACTTGCATCTTTGAATGAGAATCTGCTTGCTTACAGCAACGTGCTATATGTTCTGAATGCATGAATTGGGAATCTGTGTCAAAACTTTGTTAGGAATTATGTGATCCTTACTAGCTGGAAGTAAGGGCGATGGGGCATGAAGTTATTTCTAGGAGTTGGACACATACCAAGTTTAGCTCAGTTCTGGGCATCTTTGAAAAACCTATACAAACTTGTTCCTACATAGTAACTTGCAACTTTGAATGAGAATGTGCTTGCTTACAGCAACGTGCTATATGTTCTGAATGCCCGAATTGGGAATCTGTGTCAAAACTTTGTTAGGAATTATGTGATCCTTACTAGCTGGAAGTAAGGGAGATGGGGCATGAAGTTATTTCTTGGAGTTGGACACATACCAAGTTTCGCTCAGTTTTGGGCATCTTTGAAATACCTATACAAACTTGATCCTACATAGTAACTTGCAACTTTGAATGAGAATGTGCTTGCTTACAGCAACGTGCTATATGTTCTGAATGCCCGAATTGGGAATCTGTGTCAAAACTTTGTTAGGAATTATGTGATCCCTACTAGCTGGAAGTAAGGGAGATGGGGCATGAAGTTATTTCTAGGAGTTGGACACATACCAAGTTTAGCTCAGTTCTGGGCATCTTTGAAATACCTATACAAACTTGTTCCTACATAGTAACTTGCATCTTTGAATGAGAATCTGCTTGCTTACAGCAATGTGCTATATGTTCTGAAAGCCCGAATTGGCAATCTGTGTCAAAACTTTGTTAGCAATTATGTGATCCTTACTAGCTGGAAGTAAGGCAGATGGGGCATGAAGTTATTTCTAGGAGTTGGACACATACCAAGTTTAGCTCAGTTCTGGGCATCTTTGAAATACCTATACAAACTTGTTCCTACATAGTAACTTGCAACTTTGAATGAAAATCTGCTTGCTTACAGCTACGTGCTATATGTTCTGAATGCCCGAATTGTCAATCTGTGTCAAAACTTTGTTAGGAATTATATGATCCTTACTAGCTGGAAGTAAGGGAGATGGGGCATGAAGTTATTTCTAGGAGTTGGACACATACCAAGTTTAGCTCAGTTCTGGGCATCTTTGAAATACCTATACAAACTTGTTCCTACATAGTAACTTGCAACTTTGAATGAAAATGTGCTTGCTTACAGCAACGTGCTATATGTTCTGAATGCCCGAATTGGGAATCTGTGTCAAATCTTTGTTAGGAATTATATGATCTTTACTAGCTGGAAGTAAGGGAGATGGGGCATGAAGTTATTTCTAGGAGTTGGACACATACCAAGTTTAGCTCAGTTCTGGGCATCTTTCAAATACCTATACAAACTTATTCCTACATAGTAACTTGCATCTTTGAATGAGAATGTGCTTGCTTACAGCAACGTGCTATATGTTCTGAATGCCCGAATTGGGAATCTGTGTCAAAACTTTGTTAGGAATTATGTGATCCTTACTAGCTGGAAGTAAGGGAGATGGGGCATGAAGTTATTTCTAGGAGTTGGACACATACCAAGTTTAGCTCAGTTCTGGGCATCTTTGAAATACCTATACAAACTTGTTCCTACATAGTAACTTGCATCTTTGAATGAGAATCTGCTTGCTTACGGCAACGTGCTATATGTTCTGAATGCCCGAATTGGGAATCTGTGTCAAAACTTTGTTAGGAATTATGTGATCCTTACTAGCTGGAAGTAAGGGAGATGGGGCATGAAGTTATTTCTAGGAGTTGGACACATACCAAGTTTAGCTCAGTTCTGGGCATCTTTGAAATACCTATACAAACTTGTTCCTACATAGTCACTTGCAACTTTGAATGAAAATGTGCTTGCTTACAGCAACGTGCTATATGTTCTGAATGCCCGAATTGGGAATCTGTGTCAAAACTTTGTTAGGAATTATGTCATCCATACCAGCTGGAAGTAAGGGAGATGGGGCATGAAGTTTTTTCTAGGAGTTGGACACATACCAAGTTTATCTCAGTTCTGGGCATCTTTGAAATACCTATACAAACTTGTTCCTACATAGTAACTTGCAACTTTGAATGAGAATCTGCTTGCTTACAGCAACGTGCTATATGTTCTGAATGCCCGAATTGGGAATCTGTGTCAAAACTTTGTTAGGAATTATGTGATCCTTACTAGCTGGAAGTAAGGGAGATGGGGCATGAAGTTATTTCTAGGAGTTGGACACATACCAAGTTTAGCTCAGTTCTGGGCATCTTTGAAATACCTATACAAACTTGTTCCTACATAGTAACTTGCATCTTTGAATGAGAATGTGCTTGCTTACATCAACGTGCTATATGTTCTGAATGCCCGAATTGGGAATCTGTGTCAAAACTTTGTTAGGAATTATGTGATCCTTACTAGCTGGAAGTAAGGGAGATGGGGCATGAAGTTATTTCTAGGAGTTGGACACATACCAAGTTTAGCTCAGTTCTGGGCATCTTTGAAATACCTATACAAACTTGTTCCTACATAGTAACTTGCATCTTTGAATGAGAATGTGCTTGCTTACCGCAACGTGCTATATGTTCTGAATGCCCGAATTGGGAATCTGTGTCAAAACTTTGTTAGGAATTATGTGATCCTTACTAGCTGGAAGTAAGGGCGATGGGGCATGAAGTTATTTCTAGGAGTTGGACACATACCAAGTTTAGTTCAGTACTGGGCATCTTTGAAATACCTATACAAACTTGTTCCTACATAGTAACTTGCAACTTTGAATGAGAATGTGCTTGCTTACAGCAACGTGCTATATGTTCTGAATGCACGAATTGGGAATCTGTGTCAAAACTTTGTTAGCAATTATGTGATCCTTACTAGCTGGAAGTAAGGCAGATGGGGCATGAAGTTATTTCTAGGAGTTGGACACATACCAAGTTTAGCTCAGTTCTGGGCATCTTTGAAATACCTATACAAACTTGTTCCTACATAGTAACTTGCATCTTTGAATGAGAATGTGCTTGCTTACAGCAACGTGCTATATATTCTGAATGCCCGAATTGGGAATCTGTGTCAAAACTTTGTTAGGAATTATGTGATCCTTACTAGCTGGAAGTAAGGGAGATGGGGCATGAAGTTATTTCTAGGAGTTGGACACATACCAAGTTTAGCTCAGTTCTGGGCATCTTTGAAATACCTATACAAACTTGTTCCTACATAGTAACTTGCAACTTTGAATGAGAATCTGCTTGCTTACAGCAACGTGCTATATGTTCTGAATGCCCGAATTGGGAATCTGTGTCAAAACTTTGTTAGGAATTATGTGATCCTTACTAGCTGGAAGTAAGGGAGATGGGGCATGAAGTTATTTCTAGGAGTTGGACACATACCAAGTTTAGCTCAGTTCTGGGCATCTTTGAAATACCTATACAAACTTGTTCCTACATAGTAACTTGCATCTTTGAATGAGAATGTGCTTGCTTACATCAACGTGCTATATGTTCTGAATGCCCGAATTGGGAATCTGTGTCAAAACTTTGTTAGGAATTATGTGATCCTTACTAGCTGGAAGTAAGGGAGATGGGGCATGAAGTTATTTCTAGGAGTTGGACACATACCAAGTTTAGCTCAGTTCTGGGCATCTTTGAAATACCTATACAAACTTGTTCCTACATAGTAACTTGCATCTTTGAATGAGAATCTGCTTGCTTACCGCAACGTGCTATATGTTCTGAATGCCCGAATTGGGAATCTGTGTCAAAACTTTGTTAGGAATTATGTGATCCTTACTAGCTGGAAGTAAGGGAGATGGGGCATGAAGTTATTTCTAGGAGTTGGACACATACCAAGTTTAGCTCAGTTCTGGGCATCTTTGAAATACCTATACAAACTTGTTCCTACATAGTAACTTGCATCTTTGAATGAGAATGTGCTTGCTTACAGCAACGTGCTATATGTTCTGAATGCCCGAATTGGGAATCTGTGTCAAAACTTTGTTAGGAATTATGTGATCCTTACTAGCTGGAAGTAAGGGAGATGGGGCATGAAGTTATTTCTAGGAGTTGGACACATACCAAGTTTAGCTCAGTTCTGGGCATCTTTGAAATACCTATACAAACTTGTTCCTACATAGTAACTTGCATCTTTGAATGAGAATCTGCTTGCTTACGGCAACGTGCTATATGTTCTGAATGCCCGAATTGGGAATCTGTGTCAAAACTTTGTTAGGAATTATGTGATCCTTACTAGCTGGAAGTAAGGGAGATGGGGCATGAAGTTATTTCTAGGAGTTGGACACATACCAAGTTTAGCTCAGTTCTGGGCATCTTTGAAATACCTATACAAACTTGTTCCTACATAGTAACTTGCAACTTTGAATGAAAATGTGCTTGCTTACAGCAACGTGCTATATGTTCTGAATGCCCGAATTGGGAATCTGTGTCAAAACTTTGTTAGGAATTATGTCATCCTTACCAGCTGGAAGTAAGGGAGTTGGGGCATGAAGTTATTTCTAGGAGTTGGACACATAGCAAGTTTATCTCAGTTCTGGGCATCTTTGAAATACCTATACAAACTTGTTCCTACATAGTAACTTGCAACTTTGAATGAGAATCTGCTTGCTTACAGCAACGTGCTATATGTTCTGAATGCCCGAATTGGGAATATGTGTCAAAACTTTGTTAGGAATTATGTGATCCTTACTAGCTGGAAGTAAGGGAGATGGGGCATGAAGTTATTTCTAGGAGTTGGACACATACCAAGTTTAGCTCAGTTCTGGGCATCTTTGAAATACCTATACAAACTTGTTCCTACATAGTAACTTGCATCTTTGAATGAGAATGTGCTTGCTTACATCAACGTGCTATATGTTCTGAATGCCCGAATTGGGAATCTGTGTCAAAACTTTGTTAGGAATTATGTGATCCTTACTAGCTGGAAGTAAGGGAGATGGGGCATGAAGTTATTTCTAGGAGTTGGACACATACCAAGTTTAGCTCAGTTCTGGGCATCTTTGAAATACCTATACAAACTTGTTCCTACATAGTAACTTGCATCTTTGAATGAGAATCTGCTTGCTTACCGCAACGTGCTATATGTTCTGAATGCCCGAATTGGGAATCTGTGTCAAAACTTTGTTAGGAATTATGTGATCCTTACTAGCTGGAAGTAAGGGCGATGGGGCATGAAGTTATTTCTAGGAGTTGGACACATACCAAGTTTAGCTCAGTACTGGGCATCTTTGAAATACCTATACAAACTTGTTCCTACATAGTAACTTGCAACTTTGAATGAGAATGTGCTTGCTTACAGCAACGTGCTATATGTTCTGAATGCCCGAATTGGGAATCTGTGTCAAAACTTTGTTAGCAATTATGTGATCCTTACTAGCTGGAAGTAAGGCAGATGGGGCATGAAGTTATTTCTAGGAGTTGGACACATACCAAGTTTAGCTCAGTTCTGGGCATCTTTGAAATACCTATACAAACTTGTTCCTACATAGTAACTTGCATCTTTGAATGAGAATGTGCTTGCTTACAGCAACGTGCTATATGTTCTGAATGCCCGAATTGGGAATCTGTGTCAAAACTTTGTTAGGAATTATGTGATCCTTACTAGCTGGAAGTAAGGGAGATGGGGCATGAAGTTATTTCTAGGAGTTGGACACATACCAAGTTTAGCTCAGTTCTGGGCATCTTTGAAATACCTATACAAACTTGTTCCTACATAGTAACTTGCAACTTTGAATGAGAATCTGCTTGCTTACAGCAACGTGCTATATGTTCTGAATGCCCGAATTGGGAATCTGTGTCAAAACTTTGTTAGGAATTATGTGATCCTTACTAGCTGGAAGTAAGGGAGATGGGGCATGAAGTTATTTCTAGGAGTTGGACACATACCAAGTTTAGCTCAGTTCTGGGCATCTTTGAAATACCTATACAAACTTGTTCCTACATAGTAACTTGCATCTTTGAATGAGAATGTGCTTGCTTACATCAACGTGCTATATGTTCTGAATGCCCGAATTGGGAATCTGTGTCAAAACTTTGTTAGGAATTATGTGATCCTTACTAGCTGGAAGTAAGGGAGATGGGGCATGAAGTTATTTCTAGGAGTTGGACACATACCAAGTTTAGCTCAGTTCTGGGCATCTTTGAAATACCTATACAAACTTGTTCCTACATAGTAACTTGCATCTTTGAATGAGAATCTGCTTGCTTACCGCAACGTGCTATATGTTCTGAATGCCCGAATTGGGAATCTGTGTCAAAACTTTGTTAGGAATTATGTGATCCTTACTAGCTGGAAGTAAGGGAGATGGGGCATGAAGTTATTTCTAGGAGTTGGACACATACCAAGTTTAGCTCAGTTCTGGGCATCTTTGAAATACCTATACAAACTTGTTCCTACATAGTAACTTGCATCTTTGAATGAGAATGTGCTTGCTTACAGCAACGTGCTATATGTTCTGAATGCCCGAATTGGGAATCTGTGTCAAAACTTTGTTAGGAATTATGTGATCCTTACTAGCTGGAAGTAAGGGAGATGGGGCATGAAGTTATTTCTAGGAGTTGGACACATACCAAGTTTAGCTCAGTTCTGGGCATCTTTGAAATACCTATACAAACTTGTTCCTACATAGTAACTTGCATCTTTGAATGAGAATGTGCTTGCTTACATCAACGTGCTATATGTTCTGAATGCCCGAATTGGGAATCTGTGTCAAAACTTTGTTAGGAATTATGTGATCCTTACTAGCTGGAAGTAAGGGAGATGGGGCATGAAGTTATTTCTAGGAGTTGGACACATACCAAGTTTAGCTCAGTTCTGGGCATCTTTGAAATACCTATACAAACTTGTTCCTACATAGTAACTTGCATCTATGAATGAGAATCTGCTTGCTTACCGCAACGTGCTATATGTTCTGAATGCCCGAATTGGGAATCTGTGTCAAAACTTTGTTAGGAATTATGTGATCCTTACTAGCTGGAAGTAAGGGCGATGGGGCATGAAGTTATTTCTAGGAGTTGGACACATACCAAGTTTAGCTCAGTACTGGGCATCTTTGAAATACCTATACAAACTTGTTCCTACATAGTAACTTGCAACTTTGAATGAGAATGTGCTTGCTTACAGCAACGTGCTATATGTTCTGAATGCCCGAATTGGGAATCTGCGTCAAAACTTTGTTAGCAATTATGTGATCCTTACTAGCTGGAAGTAAGGCAGATGGGGCATGAAGTTATTTCTAGGAGTTGGACACATACCAAGTTTAGCTCAGTTCTGGGCATCTTTGAAATACCTATACAAACTTGTTCCTACATAGTAACTTGCATCTTTGAATGAGAATGTGCTTGCTTACAGCAACGTGCTATATGTTCTGAATGCCCGAATTGGGAATCTGTGTCAAAACTTTGTTAGGAATTATGTGATCCTTACTAGCTGGAAGTAAGGGAGATGGGGCATGAAGTTATTTCTAGGAGTTGGACACATACCAAGTTTAGCTCAGTTCTGGGCATCTTTGAAATACCTATACAAACTTGTTCCTACATAGTAACTTGCAACTTTGAATGAAAAAGTGCTTGCTTACAGCAACGTGCTATATGTTCTGAATGCCCGAATTGGGAATCTGTGTCAAAACTTTGTTAGGAATTATGTCATCCTTACTAGCTGGAAGTAAGGGAGATGGGGCATGAAGTTATTTCTAGGAGTTGGACACATACCAAGTTTATCTCAGTTCTGGGCATCTTTGAAATACCTATACAAACTTGTTCCTACATAGTAACTTGCAACTTTGAATGAGAATCTGCTTGCTTACAGCAACGTGCTATATGTTCTGAATGCCCGAATTGGGAATCTGTGTCAAAACTTTGTTAGGAATTATGTGATCCTTACTAGCTGGAAGTAAGGGAGATGGGGCATGAAGTTATTTCTAGGAGTTGGACACATACCAAGTTTAGCTCAGTTCTGGGCATCTTTGAAATACCTATACAAACTTGTTCCTACATAGTAACTTGCATCTTTGAATGAGAATGTGCTTGCTTACATCAACGTGCTATATGTTCTGAATGCCCGAATTGGGAATCTGTGTCAAAACTTTGTTAGGAATTATGTGATCCTTACTAGCTGGAAGTAAGGGAGATGGGGCATGAAGTTATTTCTAGGAGTTGGACACATACCAAGTTTAGCTCAGTTATGGGCATCTTTGAAATACCTATACAAACTTGTTCCTACATAGTAACTTGCATCTTTGAATGAGAATCTGCTTGCTTACCGCAACGTGCTATATGTTCTGAATGCCCGAATTGGGAATCTGTGTCAAAACTTTGTTAGGAATTATGTGATCCTTACTAGCTGGAAGTAAGGGAGATGGGGCATGAAGTTATTTCTAGGAGTTGGACACATACCAAGTTTAGCTCAGTTCTGGGCATCTTTGAAATACCTATACAAACTTGTTCCTACATAGTAACTTGCATATTTGAATGAGAATGTGCTTGCTTACAGCAACGTGCTATATGTTCTGAATGCCCGAATTGGCAATCTGTGTCAAAACTTTCTTAGGAATTATGTGATCCTTACTAGCTGGAAGTAAGGGAGATGGGGCATGAAGTTATTTCTAGGAGTTGGACACATACCAAGTTTCGCTCAGTTCTGGGCATCTTTGAAATACCTATACAAACTTGTTGCTACATAGTAACTTGCATCATTAATGAGAATCTGCTTGCCTACAGCCACGTGCTCTATGTTCTGAATGCCCGAATTGGGAATCTGTGTCAAAACTTTGTTAGGAATTATGTGATCCTTTCTAGCTGGAAGTAAGGCAGATGGGGCATGAAGTTATTTCTAGGAGTTGGACACATACCAAGTTTAGCTCAGTTCTGGGCATCTTTGAAATACCTATACAAACTTGTTCCTACATAGTAACTTGCATCTTTGAATGAGAATCTGCTTGCTTACAGCAACGTGCTATATGTTCTGAATGCATGAACTGGGAATCTGTGTCAAAACTTTGTTAGGAATTATGTCATCCTTACTAGCTGGAAGTAAGGGCGATGGGGCATGAAGTTATTTCTAGGAGTTGGACACATACCAAGTTTAGCTCAGTTCTGGGCATCTTTGAAATACCTATACAAACTTGTTCCTACATAGTAACTTGCAACTTTGAATGAGAATGTGCTTGCTTACAGCAACGTGCTATATGTTCTGAATGCCCGAATTGGGAATCTGTGTCAAAACTTTGTTAGGAATTATGTGATCCTTACTAGCTGGAAGTAAGGGAGATGGGGCATGAAGTTATTTCTTGGAGTTGGACACATACCAAGTTTAGCTCAGTTCTGGGCATCTTTGAAATACCTATACAAACTTGATCCTACATAGTAACTTGCAACTTTGAATAAGAATGTGCTTGCTTACAGCAACGTGCTATATGTTCTGAATGCCCGAATTGGGAATCTGTGTCAAAACTTTGTTAGGAATTATGTGATCCCTACTAGCTGGAAGTAAGGGAGATGGGGCATGAAGTTATTTCTAGGAGTTGGACACATACCAAGTTTAGCTCAGTTCTGGGCATCATTGAAATACCTATACAAACTTGTTCCTACATAGTAACTTGCATCTTTGAATGAGAATCTGCTTGCTTACAGCAACGTGCTATATGTTCTGAAAGCCCGAATTGGCAATCTGTGTCAAAACTTTGTTAGCAATTATGTGATCCTTACTAGCTGGAAGTAAGGCAGATGGGGCATGAAGTTATTTCTAGGAGTTGGACACATACCAAGTTTAGCTCAGTTCTGGGCATCTTTGAAATACCTATACAAACTTGTTCCTACATAGTAACTTGCAACTTTGAATGAAAATCTGCTTGCTTACAGCTACGTGCTATATGTTCTGAATGCCCGAATTGTCAATCTGTGTCAAAACTTTTTAGGAATTATATGATCCTTACTAGCTGGAAGTAAGGGAGATGGGGCATGAAGTTATTTCTAGGAGTTGGACACATACCAAGTTTAGCTCAGTTCTGGGCATCTTTGAAATACCTATACAAACTTGTTCCTACATAGTAACTTGCAACTTTGAATGAAAATGTGCTTGCTTACAGCAACGTGCTATATGTTCTGAATGCCCGAATTGGGAATCTGTGTCAAATCTTTGTTAGGAATTATATGATCCTTACTAGCTGGAAGTAAGGGAGATGGGGCATGAAGTTATTTCTAGGAGTTGGACACATACCAAGTTTAGCTCAGTTCTGGGCATCTTTCAAATACCTATACAAACTTGTTCCTACATAGTAACTTGCATCTTTGAATGAGAATGTGCTTGCTTACAGCAACGTGCTATATGTTCTGAATGCCCGAATTGGGAATCTGTGTCAAAACTTTGTTAGGAATTATGTGATCCTTACTAGCTGGAAGTAAGGGAGATGGGGCATGAAGTTATTTCTAGGAGTTGGACACATACCAAGTTTAGCTCAGTTCTGGGCATCTTTGAAATACCTATACAAACTTGTTCCTACATAGTAACTTGCATCTTTGAATGAGAATCTGCTTGCTTGCGGCAACGTGCTATATGTTCTGAATGCCCGAATTGGGAATCTGTGTCAAAACTTTGTTAGGAATTATGTGATCCTTACTAGCTGGAAGTAAGGGAGATGGGGCATGAAGTTATTTCTAGGAGTTGGACACATACCAAGTTTAGCTCAGTTCTGGACATCTTTGAAATACCTATACAAACTTGTTCCTACATAGTAACTTGCAACTTTGAATGAAAATGTGCTTGCTTACAGCAACGTGCTATATGTTCTGAATGCCCGAATTGGGAATCTGTGTCAAAACTTTGTTAGGAATTATGTCATCCTTACCAGCTGGAAGTAAGGGAGATGGGGCTTGAAGTTATTTCTAGGAGTTGGACACATACCAAGTTTATCTCAGTTCTGGGCATCTTTGAAATACCTATACAAACTTGTTCCTACATAGTAACTTGCAACTTTGAATGAGAATCTGCTTGCTTACAGCAACGTGCTATATGTTCTGAATGCCCGAATTGGGAATCTGTGTCAAAACTTTGTTAGGAATTATGTGATCCTTACTAGCTGGAAGTAAGGGAGATGGGGCATGAAGTTATTTCTAGGAGTTGGACACATACCAAGTTTAGCTCAGTTCTGGGCATCTTTGAAATACCTATACAGACTTGTTCCTACATAGTAACTTGCATCTTTGAATAAGAATGTGCTTGCTTACATCAACGTGCTATATGTTCTGAATGCCCGAATTGGGAATCTGTGTCAAAACTTTGTTAGGAATTATGTGATCCTTACTAGCTGGAAGTAAGGGAGATGGGGCATGAAGTTATTTCTAGGAGTTGGACACATACCAAGTTTAGCTCAGTTCTGGGCATCTTTGAAATACCTATACAAACTTGTTCCTACATAGTAACTTGCATCTTTGAATGAGAATGTGCTTGCTTACAGCAACGTGCTATATGTTCTGAATGCCCGAATTGGGAATCTGTGTCAAAACTTTGTTAGGAATTATGTGATCCTTACTAGCTGGAAGTAAGGGAGATGGGGCATGAAGTTATTTCTAGGAGTTGGACACATACCAAGTTTAGCTCAGTTCTGGGCATCTTTGAAATACCTATACAAACTTGTTCCTACATAGTAACTTGCATCTTTGAATGAGAATCTGCTTGCTTACGGCAACGTGCTATATGTTCTGAATGCCCGAATTGGGAATCTGTGTCAAAACTTTGTTAGGAATTATGTGATCCTTACTAGCTGGAAGTAAGGGAGATGGGGCATGAAGTTATTTCTAGGAGTTGGACACATACCAAGTTTAGCTCAGTTCTGGGCATCTTTGAAATACCTATACAAACTTGTTCCTACATAGTAACTTGCAACTTTGAATGAAAATGTGCTTGCTTACAGCAACGTGCTATATGTTCTGAATGCCCGAATTGGCAATCTGTGTCAAAACTTTCTTAGGAATTATGTGATCCTTACTAGCTGGAAGTATGGGAGATGGGGCATGAAGTTATTTCTAGGAGTTGGACACATACCAAGTTTCGCTCAGTTCTGGGCATCTTTGAAATACCTATACAAACTTGTTGCTACATAGTAACTTGCATCATTAATGAGAATCTGCTTGCCTACAGCCACGTGCTATATGTTCTGAATGCCCGAATTGGGAATCTGTGTCAAAACTTTGTTAGGAATTATGTGATCCTTTCTAGCTGGAAGTAAGGGAGATGGGGCATGAAGTTATTTCTAGGAGTTGGACACATACCAAGTTTAGCTCAGTTCTGGGCATCTTTGAAATACCTATACAAACTTGTTCCTACATAGTAACTTGCATCTTTGAATGAGAATGTGCTTGCTTACAGCAACGTGCTATATGTTTTGAATGCCCGAATTGGGAATCTGTGTCAAAACTTTGTTAGGAATTATGTGATCCTTACTAGCTGGAAGTAAGGGAGATGGGGCATGAAGTTATTTCTAGGAGTTGGACACATACCAAGTTTAGCTCAGTTCTGGGCATCTTTGAAATACCTATACAAACTTGTTCCTACATAGTAACTTGCATCTTTGAATGAGAATCTGCTTGCTTACGGCAACGTGCTATATGTTCTGAATGCCCGAATTGGGAATCTGTGTCAAAACTTTGTTAGGAATTATGTGATCCTTACTAGCTGGAAGTAAGGGAGATGGGGCATGAAGTTATTTCTAGGAGTTGGACACATACCAAGTTTAGCTCAGTTCTGGGCATCTTTGAAATACCTATACAAACTTGTTCCTACATAGTAACTTGCAACTTTGAATGAAAATGTGCTTGCTTACAGCAACGTGCTATATGTTCTGAATGCCCGAATTGGGAATCTGTGTCAAAACTTTGTTAGGAATTATGTCATCCTTACCAGCTGGAAGTAAGGGAGATGGGGCATGAAGTTATTTCTAGGAGTTGGACACATAGCAAGTTTATCTCAGTTCTGGGCATCTTTGAAATACCTATACAAACTTGTTCCTACATAGTAACTTGCAACTTTGAATGAGAATCTGCTTGCTTACAGCAACGTGCTATATGTTCTGAATGCCCGAATTGGGAATCTGTGTCAAAACTTTGTTAGGAATTATGTGATCCTTACTAGCTGGAAGTAAGGGAGATGGGGCATGAAGTTATTTCTAGGAGTTGGACACATACCAAGTTTAGCTCAGTTCTGGGCATCTTTGAAATACCTATACAAACTTGTTCCTACATAGTAACTTGCATCTTTGAATGAGAATGTGCTTGCTTACATCAACGTGCTATATGTTCTGAATGCCCGAATTGGGAATCTGTGTCAAAACTTTGTTAGGAATTATGTGATCCTTACTAGCTGGAAGAAAGGGAGATGGGGCATGAAGTTATTTCTAGGAGTTGGACACATACCAAGTTTAGCTCAGTTCTGGGCATCTTTGAAATACCTATACAAACTTGTTCCTACATAGTAACTTGCATCTTTGAATGAGAATCTGCTTGCTTACCGCAACGTGCTATATGTTCTGAATGCCCGAATTGGGAATCTGTGTCAAAACTTTGTTAGGAATTATGTGATCCTTACTAGCTGGAAGTAAGGGCGATGGGGCATGAAGTTATTTCTAGGAGTTGGACACATACCAAGTTTAGCTCAGTACTGGGCATCTTTGAAATACCTATACAAACTTGTTCCTACATAGTAACTTGCAACTTTGAATGAGAATGTGCTTGCTTACAGCAACGTGCTATATGTTCTGAATGCCCGAATTGGGAATCTGTGTCAAAACTTTGTTAGCAATTATGTGATCCTTACTAGCTGGAAGTAAGGCAGATGGGGCATGAAGTTATTTCTAGGAGTTGGACACATACCAAGTTTAGCTCAGTTCTGGGCATCTTTGAAATACCTATACAAACTTGTTCCTACATAGTAACTTGCATCTTTGAATGAGAATGTGCTTGCTTACAGCAACGTGCTATATGTTCTGAATGCCCGAATTGGGAATCTGTGTCAAAACTTTGTTAGGAATTATGTGATCCTTACTAGCTGGAAGTAAGGGAGATGGGGCATGAAGTTATTTCTAGGAGTTGGACACATACCAAGTTTAGCTCAGTTCTGGGCATCTTTGAAATACCTATACAAACTTGTTCCTACATAGTAACTTGCAACTTTGAATGAAAAAGTGCTTGCTTACAGCAACGTGCTATATGTTCTGAATGCCCGAATTGGGAATCTGTGTCAAAACTTTGTTAGGAATTATGTCATCCTTACTAGCTGGAAGTAAGGGAGATGGGGCATGAAGTTATTTCTAGGAGTTGGACACATACCAAGTTTATCTCAGTTCTGGGCATCTTTGAAATACCTATACAAACTTGTTCCTACATAGTAACTTGCAACTTTGAATGAGAATCTGCTTGCTTACAGCAACGTGCTATATGTTCTGAATGCCCGAATTGGGAATCTGTGTCAAAACTTTGTTAGGAATTATGTGATCCTTACTAGCTGGAAGTAAGGGAGATGGGGCATGAAGTTATTTCTAGGAGTTGGACACATACCAAGTTTAGCTCAGTTCTGGGCATCTTTGAAATACCTATACAAACTTGTTCCTACATAGTAACTTGCATCTTTGAATGAGAATGTGCTTGCTTACATCAACGTGCTATATGTTCTGAATGCCCGAATTGGGAATCTGTGTCAAAACTTTGTTAGGAATTATGTGATCCTTACTAGCTGGAAGTAAGGGAGATGGGGCATGAAGTTATTTCTAGGAGTTGGACACATACCAAGTTTAGCTCAGTTATGGGCATCTTTGAAATACCTATACAAACTTGTTCCTACATAGTAACTTGCATCTTTGAATGAGAATCTGCTTGCTTACCGCAACGTGCTATATGTTCTGAATGCCCGAATTGGGAATCTGTGTCAAAACTTTGTTAGGAATTATGTGATCCTTACTAGCTGGAAGTAAGGGAGATGGGGCATGAAGTTATTTCTAGGAGTTGGACACATACCAAGTTTAGCTCAGTTCTGGGCATCTTTGAAATACCTATACAAACTTGTTCCTACATAGTAACTTGCATATTTGAATGAGAATGTGCTTGCTTACAGCAACGTGCTATATGTTCTGAATGCCCGAATTGGCAATCTGTGTCAAAACTTTCTTAGGAATTATGTGATCCTTACTAGCTGGAAGTAAGGGAGATGGGGCATGAAGTTATTTCTAGGAGTTGGACACATACCAAGTTTCGCTCAGTTCTGGGCATCTTTGAAATACCTATACAAACTTGTTGCTACATAGTAACTTGCATCATTAATGAGAATCTGCTTGCCTACAGCCACGTGCTATATGTTCTGAATGCCCGAATTGGGAATCTGTGTCAAAACTTTGTTAGGAATTATGTGATCCTTTCTAGCTGGAAGTAAGGCAGATGGGGCATGAAGTTATTTCTAGGAGTTGGACACATACCAAGTTTAGCTCAGTTCTGGGCATCTTTGAAATACCTATACAAACTTGTTCCTACATAGTAACTTGCATCTTTGAATGAGAATCTGCTTGCTTACAGCAACGTGCTATATGTTCTGAATGCATGAATTGGGAATCTGTGTCAAAACTTTGTTAGGAATTATGTCATCCTTACTAGCTGGAAGTAAGGGCGATGGGGCATGAAGTTATTTCTAGGAGTTGGACACATACCAAGTTTAGCTCAGTTCTGGGCATCTTTGAAATACCTATACAAACTTGTTCCTACATAGTAACTTGCAACTTTGAATGAGAATGTGCTTGCTTACAGCAACGTGCTATATGTTCTGAATGCCCGAATTGGGAATCTGTGTCAAAACTTTGTTAGGAATTATGTGATCCTTACTAGCTGGAAGTAAGGGAGATGGGGCATGAAGTTATTTCTTGGAGTTGGACACATACCAAGTTTAGCTCAGTTCTGGGCATCTTTGAAATACCTATACAAACTTGATCCTACATAGTAACTTGCAACTTTGAATAAGAATGTGCTTGCTTACAGCAACGTGCTATATGTTCTGAATGCCCGAATTGGGAATCTGTGTCAAAACTTTGTTAGGAATTATGTGATCCCTACTAGCTGGAAGTAAGGGAGATGGGGCATGAAGTTATTTCTAGGAGTTGGACACATACCAAGTTTAGCTCAGTTCTGGGCATCATTGAAATACCTATACAAACTTGTTCCTACATAGTAACTTGCATCTTTGAATGAGAATCTGCTTGCTTACAGCAACGTGCTATATGTTCTGAAAGCCCGAATTGGCAATCTGTGTCAAAACTTTGTTAGCAATTATGTGATCCTTACTAGCTGGAAGTAAGGCAGATGGGGCATGAAGTTATTTCTAGGAGTTGGACACATACCAAGTTTAGCTCAGTTCTGGGCATCTTTGAAATACCTATACAAACTTGTTCCTACATAGTAACTTGCAACTTTGAATGAAAATCTGCTTGCTTACAGCTACGTGCTATATGTTCTGAATGCCCGAATTGTCAATCTGTGTCAAAACTTTGTTAGGAATTATATGATCCTTACTAGCTGGAAGTAAGGGAGATGGGGCATGAAGTTATTTCTAGGAGTTGGACACATACCAAGTTTAGCTCAGTTCTGGGCATCTTTGAAATACCTATACAAACTTGTTCCTACATAGTAACTTGCAACTTTGAATGAAAATGTGCTTGCTTACAGCAACGTGCTATATGTTCTGAATGCCCGAATTGGGAATCTGTGTCAAATCTTTGTTAGGAATTATATGATCCTTACTAGCTGGAAGTAAGGGAGATGGGGCATGAAGTTATTTCTAGGAGTTGGACACATACCAAGTTTAGCTCAGTTCTGGGCATCTTTCAAATACCTATACAAACTTGTTCCTACATAGTAACTTGCATCTTTGAATGAGAATGTGCTTGCTTACAGCAACGTGCTATATGTTCTGAATGCCCGAATTGGGAATCTGTGTCAAAACTTTGTTAGGAATTATGTGATCCTTACTAGCTGGAAGTAAGGGAGATGGGGCATGAAGTTATTTCTAGGAGTTGGACACATACCAAGTTTAGCTCAGTTCTGGGCATCTTTGAAATACCTATACAAACTTGTTCCTACATAGTAACTTGCATCTTTGAATGAGAATCTGCTTGCTTGCGGCAACGTGCTATATGTTCTGAATGCCCGAATTGGGAATCTGTGTCAAAACTTTGTTAGGAATTATGTGATCCTTACTAGCTGGAAGTAAGGGAGATGGGGCATGAAGTTATTTCTAGGAGTTGGACACATACCAAGTTTATCTCAGTTCTGGACATCTTTGAAATACCTATACAAACTTGTTCCTACATAGTAACTTGCAACTTTGAATGAAAATGTGCTTGCTTACAGCAACGTGCTATATGTTCTGAATGCCCGAATTGGGAATCTGTGTCAAAACTTTGTTAGGAATTATGTCATCCTTACCAGCTGGAAGTAAGGGAGATGGGGCTTGAAGTTATTTCTAGGAGTTGGACACATACCAAGTTTATCTCAGTTCTGGGCATCTTTGAAATACCTATACAAACTTGTTCCTACATAGTAACTTGCAACTTTGAATGAGAATCTGCTTGCTTACAGCAACGTGCTATATGTTCTGAATGCCCGAATTGGGAATCTGTGTCAAAACTTTGTTAGGAATTATGTGATCCTTACTAGCTGGAAGTAAGTGAGATGGGGCATGAAGTTATTTCTAGGAGTTGGACACATACCAAGTTTAGCTCAGTTCTGGGCATCTTTGAAATACCTATACAAACTTGTTCCTACATAGTAACTTGCATCTTTGAATAGGAATGTGCTTGCTTACATCAACGTGCTATATGTTCTGAATGCCCGAATTGGGAATCTGTGTCAAAACTTTGTTAGGAATTATGTGATCCTTACTAGCTGGAAGTAAGGGAGATGGGGCATGAAGTTATTTCTAGGAGTTGGACACATACCAAGTTTAGCTCAGTTCTGGGCATCTTTGAAATACCTATACAAACTTGTTCCTACATAGTAACTTGCATCTTTGAATGAGAATGTGCTTGCTTACAGCAACGTGCTATATGTTCTGAATGCCCGAATTGGGAATCTGTGTCAAAACTTTGTTAGGAATTATGTGATCCTTACTAGCTGGAAGTAAGGGAGATGGGGCATGAAGTTATTTCTAGGAGTTGGACACATACCAAGTTTAGCTCAGTTCTGGGCATCTTTGAAATACCTATACAAACTTGTTCCTACATAGTAACTTGCATCTTTGAATGAGAATCTGCTTGCTTACGGCAACGTGCTATATGTTCTGAATGCCCGAATTGGGAATCTGTGTCAAAACTTTGTTAGGAATTATGTGATCCTTACTAGCTGGAAGTAAGGGAGATGGGGCATGAAGTTATTTCTAGGAGTTGGACACATACCAAGTTTAGCTCAGTTCTGGGCATCTTTGAAATACCTATACAAACATGTTCCTACATAGTAACTTGCAACTTTGAATGAGAATGTGCTTGCTTGCAGCAACGTGCTATATGTTCTGAATGCCCGAATTGGGAATCTGTGTCAAAACTTTGTTAGGAATTATGTCATCCTTACTAGCTGGAAGTAAGGGAGATGGGGCATGAAGTTATTTCTAGGAGTTGGACACATACCAAGTTTATCTCAGTTCTGGGCATCTTTGAAATACCTATACAAACTTGTTCCTACATAGTAACTTGCAACTTTGAATGAGAATCTGCTTGCTTACAGCAACGTGCTATATGTTCTGAATGCCCGAATTGGGAATCTGTGTCAAAACTTTGTTAGGAATTATGTGATCCTTACTAGCTGGAAGTAAGGGAGATGGGGCATGAAGTTATTTCTAGGAGTTGGACACATACCAAGTTTAGCTCAGTTCTGGGCATCTTTGAAATACCTATACAAACTTGTTCCTACATAGTAACTTGCATCTTTGAATGAGAATGTGCTTGCTTACATCAACGTGCTATATGTTCTGAATGCCCGAATTGGGAATCTGTGTCAAAACTTTGTTAGGAATTATGTGATCCTTACTAGCTGGAAGTAAGGGAGATGGGGCATGAAGTTATTTCTAGGAGTTGGACACATACCAAGTTTAGCTCAGTTCTGGGCATCTTTGAAATACCTATACAAACTTGTTCCTACATAGTAACTTGCATCTTTGAATGAGAATGTGCTTGCTTACAGCAACGTGCTATATGTTCTGAATGCCCGAAAAGGGAATCTGTGTCAAAACTTTCTTAGGAATTATGTGATCCTTACTAGCTGGAAGTAAGGGAGATGGGGCATGAAGTTATTTCTAGGAGTTGGACACATACCAAGTTTAGCTCAGTTCTGGGCATCTTTGAAATACCTATACAAACTTGTTGCTACATACTAACTTGCATCATTAATGAGAATCTGCTTGCCTACAGCCACGTGCTATATGTTCTGAATGCCCGAATTGGGAATCTGTGTCAAAACTTTGTTAGGAATTATGTGATCCTTACTAGCTGGAAGTAAGGGAGATGGGGCATGACGTTATTTCTAGGAGTTGGACACATACCAAGTTTAGCTCGATTCTGGGCATTTTTGAAATACCTATACAAACTTGTTCCTACATAGTAACTTGCAACTTTGAATGAGAATGTGCTTGCTTACAGCAACGTGCTATATGTTCTGAATGCCCGAATTGGGAATCTGTGTCAAAACTTTGTTAGGAATTATGTGATCCTTACTAGCTGGAAGTAAGGGAGATGGGGCATGAAGTTACTTCTAGGAGTTGGACACATACCAAGTTTTGCTCAGTTCTGGGCATCTTTGAAATACCTATACAAACTTGTTCCTACATAGTAACTTGCATCTTTGAATGAGAATGTGCTTGCTTACAGCAACGTGCTATATGTTCTGAATGCCCGAATTGGGAATCTGTGTCAAAACTTTGTTAGGAATTATGTGATCCTTACTAGTTGGAAGTAAGGGAGATGGGGCATGAAGTTATTTCTAGGAGTTGGACACATACCAAGTTTAGCTCAGTTCTGGGCGTCTTTGAAATACCTATACAAACTTGTTCCTACATAGTAACTTGCATCTTTGAATGAGAATGTGCTTGCTTACAGCAATGTGCTATATGTTCTGATTGCCCGAATTGGCAATCTGTGTCAAAACTTTGTTAGGAATTATGTGATCCTTACTAGCTGGAAGTAAGGGAGATGGGGCATGAAGTTATTTCTAGGAGTTGGACACATACCAAGTTTAGCTCAGTTCTGGGCATCTTTGAAATACCTATACAAACTTGTTCCTACATAGTAACTTGCATCTTTGAATGAGAATCTGCTTGCTTACCGCAACGTGCTATATGTTCTGAATGCCCGAATTGGGAATCTGTGTCAAAACTTTGTTAGGAATTATGTGATCCTTACTAGCTGGAAGTAAGGGAGATGGGGCATGAAGTTATTTCTAGGAGTTGGACACATACCAAGTTTAGCTCAGTTCTGGGCATCTTTGAAATACCTATACAAACTTGTTCCTACATAGTAACTTGCATATTTGAATGAGAATGTGCTTGCTTACAGCAACGTGCTATATGTTCTGAATGCCCGAAAAGGGAATCTGTGTCAAAACTTTCTTAGGAATTATGTGATCCTTACTAGCTGGAAGTAAGGGAGATGGGGCATGAAGTTATTTCTAGGAGTTGGACACATACCAAGTTTAGCTCAGTTCTGGGCATCTTTGAAATACCTATACAAACTTGTTGCTACATAGTAACTTGCATCATTAATGAGAATCTGCTTGCCTACAGCCACGTGCTATATGTTCTGAATGCCCGAATTGGGAATCTGTGTCAAAACTTTGTTAGGAATTATGTGATCCTTACTAGCTGGAAGTAAGGGAGATGGGGCATGACGTTATTTCTAGGAGTTGGACACATACCAAGTTTAGCTCAATTCTGGGCATTTTTGAAATACCTATACAAACTTGTTCCTACATAGTAACTTGCAACTTTGAATAGAATGTGCTTGCTTACAGCAACGTGCTATATGTTCTGAATGCCCGAATTGGGAATCTGTGTCAAAACTTTGTTAGGAATTATGTGATCCTTACTAGCTGGAAGTAAGGGAGATGGGGCATGAAGTTACTTCTAGGAGTTGGACACATACCAAGTTTTGCTCAGTTCTGGGCATCTTTGAAATACCTATACAAACTTGTTCCTACATAGTAACTTGCATCTTTGAATGAGAATGTGCTTGCTTACAGCAACGTGCTATATGTTCTGAATGCCCGAATTGGGAATCTGTGTCAAAACTTTGTTAGGAATTATGTGATCGTTACTAGTTGGAAGTAAGGGAGATGGGGCATGAAGTTATTTCTAGGAGTTGGACACATACCAAGTTTAGCTCAGTTCTGGGCATCTTTGAAATACCTATACAAACTTGTTCCTACATAGTAACTTGCATCTTTGAATGAGAATGTGCTTGCTTACAGCAACGTGCTATATGTTCTGAATGCCCGAATTGGGAATCTGTGTCAAAACTTTGTTAGGAATTATGTGATCCTTACTAGCTGGAAGTAAGGGAGATGGGGCATGAAGTTATTTCTAGGAGTTGGACACATACCAAGTTTAGCTCAGTTCTGGGCATCTTTGAAATACCAATACAAACTTGTTCCTACATAGTAACTTGCATCTTTGAATGAGAATGTGCTTGCTTACAGCAACGTGCTATATGTTCTGAATGCCCGAATTGGGAATCTGTGTCAAAACTTTGTTAGGAATTATGTGATCCTTACTGGCTGGAAGTAAGGGAGATGGGGCATGAAGTTATTTCTAGGAGTTGGACACATACCAAGTTTAGCTCAGTTCTGGGCATCTTTGAAATACCTATACAAACTTGTTCCTACATAGTAACTTGCATCTTTGAATGAGAATGTGCTTGCTTACAGCAACGTGCTATATGTTCTGAATGCCCGAATTGGGAATCTGTGTCAAAACTTTGTTAGGAACTATGTGATCCTTACTGGCTGGAAGTAAGGGAGATGGAGCATGAAGTTATTTCTAGGAGTTGGACACATACCAAGTTTAGCTCAGTTCTGGGCATCTTTGAAATACCTATACAAACTTGTTCCTACATAGTGACTTGCATCTTTGAATGAGAATGTGCTTGCTTACAGCAACGTGCTATATGTTCTGATTGCCCGAATTGGGAATCTGTGTCAAAACTTTGTTAGGAATTATGTGATCCTTACTAGCTGGAAGTAAGGGAGATGGGGCATAAAGTTATTTCTAGGAGTTGGACACATACCAAGTTTAGCTCAGTTCTGGGCATCTTTGAAATACCTATACAAACTTGTTCCTAAATAGTAACTTGCAACTTTGAATGAGAATGTGCTTGCTTACAGCAACGTGCTATATGTTCTGAATGCCCGAATATGGAATCTGTGTCAAAACTTTGTTAGCAATTATGTGATCCTTACTAGCTGGAAGTAAGGGAGATGGGGCATGAAGTTATTTCTAGGAGTTGGACACATACCAAGTTTAGCTCAGTTCTGGGCATCTTTGAAATACCTATACAAACTTGTTCCTACATAGTAACTTGCAACTTTGAATGAGAATGTGCTTGCTTGCAGCAACGTGCTATATGTTCTGAATGCCCGAATTGGGAATCTGTGTCAAAACTTTCTTAGGAATTATGTGATCCTTACTAGCTGGAAGTAAGGGAGATGGGGCATGAAGTTATTTCTAGGAGTTGGACACATACCAAGTTTAGCTCAGTTCTGGGCATCTTTGAAATACCTATACAAACTTGTTGCTACATAGTAACTTGCATCATTAATGAGAATCTGCTTGCCTACAGCCACGTGCTATATGTTCTGAATGCCCGAATTGGGAATCTGTGTCAAAACTTTGTTAGGAATTATGTCATCCTTACTAGCTGGAAGTAAGGGAGATGGGGCATGACGTTATTTCTAGGAGTTGGACACATACCAAGTTTAGCTCAATTCTGGGCATTTTTGAAATACCTATACAAACTTGTTCCTACATAGTAACTTGCAACTTTGAATGAGAATGTGCTTGCTTACAGCAACGTGCTATATGTTCTGAATGCCCGAATTGGGAATCTGTGTCAAAACTTTGTTAGGAATTATGTGATCCTTACTAGCTGGAAGTAAGGGAGATGGGGCATGAAGTTACTTCTAGGAGTTGGACACATACCAAGTTTTGCTCAGTTCTGGGCATCTTTGAAATACCTATACAAACTTGTTCCTACATAGTAACTTGCATCTTTGAATGAGAATGTGCTTGCTTACAGCAACGTGCTATATGTTCTGAATGCCCGAATTGGGAATCTGTGTCAAAACTTTGTTAGGAATTATGTGATCCTTACTAGTTGGAAGTAAGGGAGATGGGGCATGAAGTTATTTCTAGGAGTTGGACACATACCAAGTTTAGCTCAGTTCTGGGCGTCTTTGAAATACCTATACAAACTTGTTCCTACATAGTAACTTGCATCTTTGAATGAGAATGTGCTTGCTTACAGCAACGTGCTATATGTTCTGAATGCCCGAATTGGGAATCTGTGTCAAAACTTTGTTAGGAATTATGTGATCCTTACTAGCTGGAAGTAAGGGAGATGGGGCATGAAGTTATTTCTAGGAGTTGGACACATACCAAGTTTAGCTCAGTTCTGGGCATCTTTGAAATACCTATACAAACTTGTTCCTACATAGTAACTTGCATCTTTGAATGAGAATGTGCTTGCTTACAGCAACGTGCTATATGTTCTGAATGCCCGAATTGGGAATCTGTGTCAAAACTTTGTTAGGAATTATGTGATCCTTCTGGCTGGAAGTAAGGGAGATGGGGCATGAAGTTATTTCTAGGAGTTGGACACATACCAAGTTTAGCTCAGTTCTGGGCATCTTTGAAATACCTATACAAACTTGTTCCTACATAGTAACTTGCATCTTTGAATGAGAATCTGCTTGCTTACAGCAACGTGCTATATGTTCTGAATGCCCGAATTGGGAATCTGTGTCAAAACTTTGTTAGGAATTATGTGATCCTTACTAGCTGGAAGTAAGGGAGATGGGGCATGAAGTTATTTCTAGGAGTTGGACACATACCAAGTTTAGCTCAGTTCTGGGCATCTTTGAAATACCTATACAAACTTGTTCCTAAATAGTAACTTGCAACTTTGAATGAGAATGTGCTTGCTTACAGCAACGTGCTATATGTTCTGAATGCCCGAATATGGAATCTGTGTCAAAACTTTGTTAGCAATTATGTGATCCTTACTAGCTGGAAGTAAGGGAGATGGGGCATGAAGTTATTTCTAGGAGTTGGACACATACCAAGTTTAGCTCAGTTCTGGGCATCTTTGAAATACCTATACAAACTTGTTCCTACATAGTAACTTGCAACTTTGAATGAGAATGTGCTTGCTTGCAGCAACGTGCTATATGTTCTGAATGCCCGAATTGGGAATCTGTGTCAAAACTTTGTTAGGAATTATGTGATCCTTCTGGCTGGAAGTAAGGGAGATGGGGCATGAAGTTATTTCTAGGAGTTGGACACATACCAAGTTTAGCTCAGTTCTGGGCATCTTTGAAATACCTATACAAACTTGTTCCTACATAGTAACTTGCATCTTTGAATGAGAATCTGCTTGCTTACAGCAACGTGCTATATGTTCTGAATGCCCGAATTGGGAATCTGTGTCAAAACTTTGTTAGGAATTATGTGATCCTTACTAGCTGGAAGTAAGGGAGATGGGGCATGAAGTTATTTCTAGGAGTTGGACACATACCAAGTT
Source organism: Diceros bicornis minor (assembly GCF_020826845.1). Lineage (NCBI taxonomy): Eukaryota > Metazoa > Chordata > Mammalia > Perissodactyla > Rhinocerotidae > Diceros > Diceros bicornis. The sequence goes on along the minus strand of NW_026691180.1, from coordinate 158,127 downwards.
TAGCTCAGTTCTGGGCATCTTTGAAATACCTATACAAACTTGTTCCTAAATAGTAACTTGCAACTTTGAATGAGAATGTGCTTGCTTACAGCAACGTGCTATATGTTCTGAATGCCCGAATATGGAATCTGTGTCAAAACTTTGTTAGCAATTATGTGATCCTTACTAGCTGGAAGTAAGGGAGATGGGGCATGAAGTTATTTCTAGGAGTTGGACACATACCAAGTTTAGCTCAGTTCTGGGCATCTTTGAAATACCTATACAAACTTGTTCCTACATAGTAACTTGCAACTTTGAATGAGAATGTGCTTGCTTGCAGCAACGTGCTATATGTTCTGAATGCCCGAATTGGGAATCTGTGTCAAAACTTTGTTAGGAATTATGTGATCCTTACTAGCTGGAAGTAAGGGAGATGGGGCATGAAGTTATTTCTAGGAGTTGGACACATACCAAGTTTAGCTCAGTTCTGGGCATCTTTGAAATACCTATACAAACTTGTTCCTACATAGTAACTTGCATCTTTGAATGAGAATGTGCTTGCTTACAGCAACGTGCTATATATCTGAATGCCCGAATTGGGAATCTGTGTCAAAACTTTGTTAGGAATTATGTGATCCTTACTAGCTGGAAGTAAGGGAGATGGGGCATGAAGTTATTTCTAGGAGTTGGACACATACCAAGTTTAGCTCAGTTCTGGGCATCTTTGAAATACCTATACAAACTTGTTCCTACATAGTAACTTGCAACTTTGAATGAAAATGTGCTTGCTTACAGCAACGTGCTATATGATCTGAATGCCCGAATTGGCAATCTGTGTCAAAACTTTGTTAGGAATTATGTGATCCTTACTAGCTGGAAGTAAGGGAGATGGGGCATGAAGTTATTTCTAGGAGTTGGACACATACCAAGTTTAGCTCAGTTCTGGGCATCTTTGAAATACCTATACAAACTTGTTGCTACATAGTAACTTGCATCATTAATGAGAATGTGCTTGCTTACAGCAACGTGCTATATGTTCTGAATGCCCGAATTGGGAATCTGTGTCAAAACTTTGTTAGGAATTATGTGATCCTTACTAGCTGGAAGTAAGGGAGATGGGGCATGAAGTTATTTCTAGGAGTTGGACACATACCAAGTTTAGCTCAGTTCTGGGCATCTTTGAAATACCTATACAAACTTGTTCCTACATAGTATCTTGCATCTTTGAATGAGAATGTGCTTGCTTACAGCAACGTGCTATATGTTCTGAATGCCCGAATTGGGAATCTGTGTCAAAACTTTGTTAGGAATTATGTGATCCTTACTAGCTGGAAGTAAGGGAGATGGGGCATGAAGTTATTTCTAGGAGTTGGACACATACCAAGTTTAGCTCAGTTATGGGCATCTTTGAAATACCTATACAAACTTGTTCCTACATAGTGACTTGCATCTTTGAATGAGAATGTGCTTGCTTACAGCAATGTGCTATATGTTCTGATTGCCCGAATTGGCAATCTGTGTCAAAACTTTGTTAGGAATTATGTGATCCTTACTAGCTGGAAGTGAGGGAGATGGGGCATGAAGTTATTTCTAGGAGTTGGACACATACCAAGTTTAGCTCAGTTCTGGGCATCTTTGAAATACCTATAGAAACTTGTTCCTACATAGTAACTTGCATCTTTGAATGAGAATCTGCTTGCTTACCGCAACGTGCTATATGTTCTGAATGCCCGAATTGGGAATCTGTGTCAAAACTTTGTTAGGAATTATGTGATCCTTACTAGCTGGAAGTAAGGGAGATGGGGCATGAAGTTATTTCTAGGAGTTGGACACATACCAAGTTTTGCTCAGTTCTGGGCATCTTTGAAATACCTATACAAACTTGTTCCTACATAGTAACTTGCATCTTTGAATGAGAATGTGCTTGCTTACAGCAACGTGCTATATGTTCTGAATGCCCGAATTGGGAATCTGTGTCAAAACTTTGTTAGGAATTATGTGATCCTTACTAGTTGGAAGTAAGGGAGATGGGGCATGAAGTTATTTCTAGGAGTTGGACACATACCAAGTTTAGCTCAGTTCTGGGCGTCTTTGAAATACCTATACAAACTTGTTCCTACATAGTAACTTGCATCTTTGAATGAGAATGTGCTTGCTTACAGCAACGTGCTATATGTTCTGAATGCCCGAATTGGGAATCTGTGTCAAAACTTTGTTAGGAATTATGTGATCCTTACTAGCTGGAAGTAAGGGAGATGGGGCATGAAGTTATTTCTAGGAGTTGGACACATACCAAGTTTAGCTCAGTTCTGGGCATCTTTGAAATACCTATACAAACTTGTTCCTACATAGTAACTTGCATCTTTGAATGAGAATGTGCTTGCTTACAGCAACGTGCTATATGTTCTGAATGCCTGAATTGGGAATCTGTGTCAAAACTTTGTTAGGAATTATGTGATCCTTCTGGCTGGAAGTAAGGGAGATGGGGCATGAAGTTATTTCTAGGAGTTGGACACATACCAAGTTTAGCTCAGTTCTGGGCATCTTTGAAATACCTATACAAACTTGTTCCTACATAGTAACTTGCATCTTTGAATGAGAATCTGCTTGCTTACAGCAACGTGCTATATGTTCTGAATGCCCGAATTGGGAATCTGTGTCAAAACTTTGTTAGGAATTATGTGATCCTTACTAGCTGGAAGTAAGGGAGATGGGGCATGAAGTTATTTCTAGGAGTTGGACACATACCAAGTTTAGCTCAGTTCTGGGCATCTTTGAAATACCTATACAAACTTGTTCCTAAATAGTAACTTGCAACTTTGAATGAGAATGTGCTTGCTTACAGCAACGTGCTATATGTTCTGAATGCCCGAATATGGAATCTGTGTCAAAACTTTGTTAGCAATTATGTGATCCTTACTAGCTGGAAGTAAGGGAGATGGGGCATGAAGTTATTTCTAGGAGTTGGACACATACCAAGTTTAGCTCAGTTCTGGGCATCTTTGAAATACCTATACAAACTTGTTCCTACATAGTAACTTGCAACTTTGAATGAGAATGTGCTTGCTTGCAGCAACGTGCTATATGTTCTGAATGCCCGAATTGGGAATCTGTGTCAAAACTTTGTTAGGAATTATGTGATCCTTCTGGCTGGAAGTAAGGGAGATGGGGCATGAAGTTATTTCTAGGAGTTGGACACATACCAAGTTTAGCTCAGTTCTGGGCATCTTTGAAATACCTATACAAACTTGTTCCTACATAGTAACTTGCATCTTTGAATGAGAATCTGCTTGCTTACAGCAACGTGCTATATGTTCTGAATGCCCGAATTGGGAATCTGTGTCAAAACTTTGTTAGGAATTATGTGATCCTTACTAGCTGGAAGTAAGGGAGATGGGGCATGAAGTTATTTCTAGGAGTTGGACACATACCAAGTTTAGCTCAGTTCTGGGCATCTTTGAAATACCTATACAAACTTGTTCCTAAATAGTAACTTGCAACTTTGAATGAGAATGTGCTTGCTTACAGCAACGTGCTATATGTTCTGAATGCCCGAATATGGAATCTGTGTCAAAACTTTGTTAGCAATTATGTGATCCTTACTAGCTGGAAGTAAGGGAGATGGGGCATGAAGTTATTTCTAGGAGTTGGACACATACCAAGTTTAGCTCAGTTCTGGGCATCTTTGAAATACCTATACAAACTTGTTCCTACATAGTAACTTGCAACTTTGAATGAGAATGTGCTTGCTTGCAGCAACGTGCTATATGTTCTGAATGCCCGAATTGGGAATCTGTGTCAAAACTTTGTTAGGAATTATGTGATCCTTACTAGCTGGAAGTAAGGGAGATGGGGCATGAAGTTATTTCTAGGAGTTGGACACATACCAAGTTTAGCTCAGTTCTGGGCATCTTTGAAATACCTATACAAACTTGTTCCTACATAGTAACTTGCATCTTTGAATGAGAATGTGCTTGCTTACAGCAACGTGCTATATATCTGAATGCCCGAATTGGGAATCTGTGTCAAAACTTTGTTAGGAATTATGTGATCCTTACTAGCTGGAAGTAAGGGAGATGGGGCATGAAGTTATTTCTAGGAGTTGGACACATACCAAGTTTAGCTCAGTTCTGGGCATCTTTGAAATACCTATACAAACTTGTTCCTACATAGTAACTTGCAACTTTGAATGAAAATGTGCTTGCTTACAGCAACGTGCTATATGATCTGAATGCCCGAATTGGCAATCTGTGTCAAAACTTTGTTAGGAATTATGTGATCCTTACTAGCTGGAAGTAAGGGAGATGGGGCATGAAGTTATTTCTAGGAGTTGGACACATACCAAGTTTAGCTCAGTTCTGGGCATCTTTGAAATACCTATACAAACTTGTTGCTACATAGTAACTTGCATCATTAATGAGAATGTGCTTGCTTACAGCAACGTGCTATATGTTCTGAATGCCCGAATTGGGAATCTGTGTCAAAACTTTGTTAGGAATTATGTGATCCTTACTAGCTGGAAGTAAGGGAGATGGGGCATGAAGATATTTCTAGGAGTTGGACACATACCAAGTTTAGCTCAGTTCTGGGCATCTTTGAAATACCTATACAAACTTGTTCCTACATAGTAACTTGCATCTTTGAATGAGAATGTGCTTGCTTACAGCAACGTGCTATATGTTCTGAATGCCCGAATTGGGAATCTGTGTCAAAACTTTGTTAGGAATTATGTGATCCTTACTAGCTGGAAGTAAGGGAGATGGGGCATGAAGTTATTTCTAGGAGTTGGACACATACCAAGTTTAGCTCAGTTATGGGCATCTTTGAAATACCTATACAAACTTGTTCCTACATAGTGACTTGCATCTTTGAATGAGAATGTGCTTGCTTACAGCAATGTGCTATATGTTCTGATTGCCCGAATTGGCAATCTGTGTCAAAACTTTGTTAGGAATTATGTGATCCTTACTAGCTGGAAGTGAGGGAGATGGGGCATGAAGTTATTTCTAGGAGTTGGACACATACCAAGTTTAGCTCAGTTCTGGGCATCTTTGAAATACCTATAGAAACTTGTTCCTACATAGTAACTTGCATCTTTGAATGAGAATCTGCTTGCTTACCGCAACGTGCTATATGTTCTGAATGCCCGAATTGGGAATCTGTGTCAAAACTTTGTTAGGAATTATGTGATCCTTACTAGCTGGAAGTAAGGGAGATGGGGCATGAAGTTATTTCTAGGAGTTGGACACATACCAAGTTTAGCTCAGTTCTGGGCATCTTTGAAATACCTATACAAACTTGTTCCTACATAGTAACTTGCATATTTGAATGAGAATGTGCTTGCTTACAGCAACGTGCTATATGTTCTGAATGCCCGAAAAGGGAATCTGTGTCAAAACTTTCTTAGGAATTATGTGATCCTTACTAGCTGGAAGTAAGGGAGATGGGGCATGAAGTTATTTCTAGGAGTTGGACACATACCAAGTTTAGCTCAGTTCTGGGCATCTTTGAAATACCTATACAAACTTGTTGCTGCATAGTAACTTGCATCATTAATGAGAATCTGCTTGCCTACAGCCACGTTCTATATGTTCTGATTGCCCGAATTGGGAATCTGTGTCAAAACTTTGTTAGGAATTATGTGATCCTTACTAGCTGGAAGTAAGGGAGATGGGGCATGACGTTATTTCTAGGAGTTGGACACATACCAAGTTTAGCTCAATTCTGGGCATTTTTGAAATACCTATACAAACTTGTTCCTACATAGTAACTTGCAACTTTGAATGAGAATGTGCTTGCTTACAGCAACGTGCTATATGTTCTGAATGCCCGAATTGGGAATCTGTGTCAAAACTTTGTTAGGAATTATGTGATCCTTACTAGCTGGAAGTAAGGGAGATGGGGCATGAAGTTACTTCTAGGAGTTGGACACATACCAAGTTTTGCTCAGTTCTGGGCATCTTTGAAATACCTATACAAACTTGTTCCTACATAGTAACTTGCATCTTTGAATGAGAATGTGCTTGCTTACAGCAACGTGCTATATGTTCTGAATGCCCGAATTGGGAATCTGTGTCAAAACTTTGTTAGGAATTATGTGATCCTTACTAGTTGGAAGTAAGGGAGATGGGGCATGAAGTTATTTCTAGGAGTTGGACACATACCAAGTTTAGCTCAGTTCTGGGCATCTTTGAAATACCTATACAAACTTGTTCCTACATAGTAACTTGCATCTTTGAATGAGAATGTGCTTGCTTACAGCAACGTGCTATATGTTCTGAATGCCCGAATTGGGAATCTGTGTCAAAACTTTGTTAGGAATTATGTGATCCTTACTAGCTGGAAGTAAGGGAGATGGGGCATGAAGTTATTTCTAGGAGTTGGACACATACCAAGTTTAGCTCAGTTCTGGGCATCTTTGAAATACCTATACAAACTTGTTCCTACATAGTAACTTGCATCTTTGAATGAGAATGTGCTTGCTTACAGCAACGTGCTATATGTTCTGAATGCCCGAATTGGGAATCTGTGTCAAAACTTTGTTAGGAATTATGTGATCCTTACTGGCTGGAAGTAAGGGAGATGGGGCATGAAGTTATTTCTAGGAGTTGGACACATACCAAGTTTAGCTCAGTTCTGGGCATCTTTGAAATACCTATACAAACTTGTTCCTACATAGTAACTTGCATCTTTGAATGAGAATCTGCTTGCTTACAGCAACGTGCTATATGTTCTGAATGCCCGAATTGGGAATCTGTGTCAAAACTTTGTTAGGAACTATGTGATCCTTACTGGCTGGAAGTAAGGGAGATGGAGCATGAAGTTATTTCTAGGAGTTGGACACATACCAAGTTTAGCTCAGTTCTGGGCATCTTTGAAATACCTATACAAACTTGTTCCTACATAGTGACTTGCATCTTTGAATGAGAATGTGCTTGCTTACAGCAACGTGCTATATGTTCTGATTGCCCGAATTGGGAATCTGTGTCAAAACTTTGTTAGGAATTATGTGATCCTTACTAGCTGGAAGTAAGGGAGATGGGGCATGAAGTTATTTCTAGGAGTTGGACACATACCAAGTTTAGCTCAGTTCTGGGCATCTTTGAAATACCTATACAAACTTGTTCCTAAATAGTAACTTGCAACTTTGAATGAGAATGTGCTTGCTTACAGCAACGTGCTATATGTTCTGAATGCCCGAATATGGAATCTGTGTCAAAACTTTGTTAGCAATTATGTGATCCTTACTAGCTGTAAGTAAGGGAGATGGGGCATGAAGTTATTTCTAGGAGTTGGACACATACCAAGTTTAGCTCAGTTCTGGGCATCTTTGAAATACCTATACAAACTTGTTCCTACATAGTAACTTGCAACTTTGAATGAGAATGTGCTTGCTTGCAGCAACGTGCTATATGTTCTGAATGCCCGAATTGGGAATCTGTGTCAAAACTTTGTTAGGAATTATGTGATCCTTACTAGCTGGAAGTAAGGGAGATGGGGCATGAAGTTATTTCTAGGAGTTGGACACATACCAAGTTTAGCTCAGTTCTGGGCATCTTTGAAATACCTATACAAACTTGTTCCTACATAGTAACTTGCATCTTTGAATGAGAATGTGCTTGCTTACAGCAACGTGCTATATATCTGAATGCCCGAATTGGGAATCTGAGTCAAAACTTTGTTAGGAATTATGTGATCCTTACTAGCTGGAAGTAAGGGAGATGGGGCATGAAGTTATTTCTAGGAGTTGGACACATACCAAGTTTAGCTCAGTTCTGGGCATCTTTGAAATACCTATACAAACTTGTTCCTACATAGTAACTTGCAACTTTGAATGAAAATGTGCTTGCTTACAGCAACGTGCTATATGTTCTGAATGCCCGAATTGGCAATCTGTGTCAAAACTTTGTTAGGAATTATGTGATCCTTACTAGCTGGAAGTAAGGGAGATGGGGCATGAAGTTATTTCTAGGAGTTGGACACATACCAAGTTTAGCTCAGTTCTGGGCATCTTTGAAATACCTATACAAACTTGTTCCTACATAGTAACTTGCATCTTTGAATGAGAATGTGCTTGCTTACAGCAACGTGCTATATGTTCTGAATGCCCGAATTGGGAATCTGTGTCAAAACTTTGTTAGGAATTATGTGATCCTTACTAGCTGGAAGTATGGAGATGGGGCATGAAGTTATTTCTAGGAGTTGGACACATACCAAGTTTAGCTCAGTTATGGGCATCTTTGAAATACCTATACAAACTTGTTCCTACATAGTGACTTGCATCTTTGAATGAGAATGTGCTTGCTTACAGCAATGTGCTATATGTTCTGATTGCCCGAATTGGCAATCTGTGTCAAAACTTTGTTAGGAATTATGTGATCCTTACTAGCTGGAAGTAAGGGAGATGGGGCATGAAGTTATTTCTAGGAGTTGGACACATACCAAGTTTAGCTCAGTTCTGGGCATCTTTGAAATACCTATACAAACTTGTTCCTACATAGTAACTTGCATCTTTAATGAGAATCTGCTTGCTTACAGCAACGTGCTATATGTTCTGAATGCCCGAATTGGGAATCTGTGTCAAAACTTTGTTAGGAATTATGTGATCCTTACTAGCTGGAAGTAAGGGAGATGGGGCATGAAGTTATTTCTAGGAGTTGGACACATACCAAGTTTAGCTCAGTTCTGGGCATCTTTGAAATACCTATACAAACTTGTTCCTACATAGTAACTTGCAACTTTGAATGAAAATGTGCTTGCTTACAGCAACGTGCTATATGTTCTGAATGCCCGAATTGGGAATCTGTGTCAAAACTTTGTTAGGAATTATGTGATCCTTACTAGCTGGAAGTAAGGGAGATGGGGCATGAAGTTATTTCTAGGAGTTGGACACATACCAAGTTTAGCTCAGTTCTGGGCATCTTTGAAATACCTATACAAACTTGTTCCTACATAGTAACTTGCAACTTTGAATGAAAATGTGCTTGCTTACAGCAACGTGCTATATGTTCTGAATGCCCGAATTGGGAATCTGTGTCAAAACTTTGTTAGGAATTATGTGATCCTTACTAGCTGGAAGTAAGGGAGATGGGGCATGAAGTTATTTCTAGGAGTTGGACACATACCAAGTTTAGCTCAGTTCTGGGCATCTTTGAAATACCTATACAAACTTGTTCCTACATAGTAACTTGCATCTTTGAATGAGAATCTGCTTGCTTACAGCAACGTGCTATATGTTCTGAATGCCCGAATTGGGAATCTGTGTCAAAACTTTGTTAGGAATTATGTGATCCTTACTAGCTGGAAGTAAGGGAGATGGGGCATGAAGTTATTTCTAGGAGTTGGACACATACCAAGTTTAGCTCAGTTCTGGGCATCTTTGAAATACCTATACAAACTTGTTCCTACATAGTAACTTGCAACTTTGAATGAGAATGTGCTTGCTTACAGCAACGTGCTATATGTTCTGAATGCCCGAATTGGGAATCTGTGTCAAAACTTTGTTAGGAATTATGTGATCCTTACTAGCTGGAAGTAAGGGAGATGGGGCATGAAGTTATTTCTAGGAGTTGGACACATACCAAGTTTAGCTCAGTTCTGGGCATCTTTGAAATACCTATACAAACTTGTTCCTACATAGTAACTTGCATCTTTGAATGAGAATGTGCTTGCTTGCAGCAACGTGCTATATGTTCTGAATGCCCGAATAGGGAATCTGTGTCAAAACTTTGTTAGGAATTATGTGATCCTTACTAGCTGGAAGTAAGGGAGATGGGGCATGAAGTTATTTCTAGGAGTTGGACACATACCAAGTTTAGCTCAGTTCTGGGCATCTTTGAAATACCTATACAAACTTGTTCCTACATAGTAACTTGCATCTTTGAAGGAGAATGTGCTTGCTTACAGCAACGTGCTATATGTTCTGAATGCCCGAATTGGCAATCTGTGTCAAAACTTTGTTAGGAATTATGTGATCCTTACTAGCTGGAAGTAAGGGAGATGGGGCATGAAGTTATTTCTAGGAGTTGGACACATACCAAGTTTAGCTCAGTTCTGGGCATCTTTGAAATACCTATACAAACTTGTTCCTACATAGTAACTTGCAACTTTGAATGAGAATGTGCTTGCTTACAGCAACGTGCTATATGTTCTGAATGCCCGAATTGGGAATCTGTGTCAAAACTTTGTTAGGAATTATGTGATCCTTACTAGCTGGAAGTAAGGGAGATGGGGCATGAAGTTATTTCTAGGAGTTGGACACATACCAAGTTTAGCTCAGTTCTGGGCATCTTTGAAATACCTATACAAACTTGTTCCTAAATAGTAACTTGCAACTTTGAATGAGAATGTGCTTGCTTGCTGCAACGTGCTATATGTTCTGAATGCCCCAATAGGGAATCTGTGTCAAATCTTTGTTAGGAATTATGTGATCCTTACTAGCTGGAAGTAAGGGAGTTGGGGCATGATGTTATTTCTAGGAGTTGGACACATACCAAGTTTAGCTCAGTTCTGGGCATCTTTGAAATACCTATACAAACTTGTTCCTACATAGTAACTTGCATCTTTGAATGAGAATGTGCTTGCTTGCAGCAACGTGCTATATGTTCTGAATGCCCGAATAGGGAATCTGTGTCAAAACTTTGTTAGGAATTATGTGATCCTTACTAGCTGGAAGTAAGGGAGATGGGGCATGAAGTTATTTCTAGGAGTTGGACACATACCAAGTTTAGCTCAGTTCTGGGCATCTTTGAAATACCTGTACAAACTTGTTCCTACATAGTAATTTGCATCTTTGAATGAGAATCTGCTTGCTTACAGCAACGTGCTATATGTTCTGAATGCCCGAATTGGGAATCTGTGCCAAAACTTTGTTAGGAATTATGTGATCCTTACTAGCTGGAAGTAAGGGAGATGGGGCATGAAGTTATTTCTAGGAGTTGGACACATACCAAGTTTAGCTCAGTTCGGGGCATCTTTGAAATACCTGTACAAACTTGTTCCTACATAGTAACTTGCAACTTTGAATGAGAATGTGCTTGCTTACAGCAACGTGCTATATGTTCTGAATGCCCGAATTGGAAATCTGTGTCAAAACTTTGTTAGGAATTATGTGATCCTTACTAGCTGGAAGTAAGGGAGATGGGGCATGAAGTTATTTCTAGGAGTTGGACACATACCAAGTTTAGCTCAGTTCGGGGCATCTTTGAAATACCTGTACAAACTTGTTCCTACATAGTAACTTGCAACTTTGAATGAGAATGTGCTTGCTTACAGCAACGTGCTATATGTTCTGAATGCCCGAATTGGGAATCTGTGTCAAAACTTTGTTAGGAATTATGTGATCCTTACTAGCTGGAAGTAAGGGAGATGGGGCATGAAGTTATTTCTAGGAGTTGGACACATACCAAGTTTAGCTCAGTTCTGGGCATCTTTGAAATACCTATACAAACTTGTTCCTACATAGTAACTTGCATCTTTGAATGAGAATCTGCTTGCTTACAGCAACGTGCTATATGTTCTGAATGGCCGAATTGAGAATCTGTGTCAAAACTTTGTTAGGAATTATGTGATCCTTACTAGCTGGAAGTAAGGGAGATGGGGCATGAAGTTATTTCTAGGAGTTGGACACATACCAAGTTTAGCTCAGTTCTGGGCATCTTTGAAATACCTATACAAACTTGTTCCTACATAGTAACTTGCAACTTTGAATGAAAATGTGCTTGCTTACAGCAACGTGCTATATGTTGTGAATGCCCGAATTGGGAATCTGTGTCAAAACTTTGTTAGGAATTATGTGATCCTTACTAGCTGGAAGTAAGGGAGATGGGGCATGAAGTTATTTCTAGGAGTTGGACACATACCAAGTTTAGCTCAGTTCTGGGCATCTTTGAAATACCTATACAAACTTGTTCCTACATAGTAACTTGCATCTTTGAATGAGAATCTGCTTGCTTACAGCAACGTGCTATATGTTCTGAATGCCCGAATTGAGAATCTGTGTCAAAACTTTGTTAGGAATTATGTGATCCTTACTAGCTGGAAGTAAGGGAGATGGGGCATGAAGTTATTTCTAGGAGTTGGACACATACCAAGTTTAGCTCAGTTCTGGGCATCTTTGAAATACCTATACAAACTTGTTCCTACATAGTAACTTGCAACTTTGAATGAAAATGTGCTTGCTTACAGCAACGTGCTATATGTTCTGAATGCCCGAATTGGGAATCTGTGTCAAAACTTTGTTAGGAATTATGTCATCCTTACTAGCTGGAAGTAAGGGAGATGGGGCATGAAGTTATTTCTAGGAGTTGGACACATACCAAGTTTAGCTCAGTTCTTGGCATCTTTGAAATACCTATACAAACTTGTTCCTACCTAGTAACTTGCATCTTTGAATGAGAATCTGCTTGCTTACAGCAACGTGCTATATGTTCTGAATGCCCGAATTGGGAATCTGTGTCAAAACTTTGTTAGGAATTATGTCATCCTTACTAGCTGGAAGTAAGGGAGATGGGGCATGAAGTTATTTCTAGGAGTTGGACACATACCAAGTTTAGCTCAGTTCTGGGCATCTTTGAAATACCTATACAAACTTGTTCCTACATAGTAACTTGCAACTTTGAATGAAAATGTGCTTGCTTACAGCAACGAGCTATATGTTCTGAATGCCCGAATTGGGAATCTGTGTCAAAACTTTGTTAGGAATTATGTCATCCTTACTAGCTGGAAGTAAGGGAGATGGGGTATGAAGTTATTTCTGGGAGTTGGACACATACCAAATTTAGCTCAGTTCTGGGCATCTTTGAAATACCTATACAAACTTGATCCTACATAGTAACTTGCAACTTTGAATGAGAATGTGCTTGCTTACAGCAACGTGCTATATGTTCTGAATGCCCGAATTGGGAATCTGTGTCAAAACTTTGTTAGGAATTATGTGATCCTTACTAGCTGGAAGTAAGGGAGATGGGGCATGAAGTTATTTCTAGGAGTTGGACACATACCAAGTTTAGCTCAGTTCTGGGCATCTTTGAAATACCTATACAAACTTGTTCCTGCATAGTAACTTGCATCTTTGAATGAGAATGTGCTTGCTTACAGCAACGTGCTATATGTTCTGAATGCCCGAATTGGGAATCTGTGTCAAAACTTTGTTAGGAATTATGTGATCCTTACTAGCTGGAAGTAAGGGAGATGGGGCATGAAGTTATTTCTTGGAGTTGGAGACATACCAAGTTTAGCTCAGTTCTGGGCATCTTTGAAATACCTATACAAACTTGTTCCTACATAGTAACTTGCAACTTTGAATGAGAATGTTCTTGCTTGCAGCAACGTGCTGTATGTTCTTAATGCCCGAATTGGGAATCTGTGTCAAAACTTTGTTAGGAATTATGTGATCCTTACTAGCTGGAAGTAAGGGAGATGGGGCATGAAGTTATTTCCAGGAGTTGGACACATACCAAGTTTAGCTCAGTTCTGGGCATCTTTGAAATACCTATACAAACTTGTTCCTACATAGTAACTTGCATCTTTGAATGAGAATCTGCTTGCTTACAGCAACGTGCTATATGTTCTGAATGCCCGAATTGGGAATCTGTGTCAAAACTTTGTTAGGAATTATGTGATCCTTACTAGCTGGAAGTAAGGGAGATGGGGCATGAAGTTATTTCTCGGAGTTGGACACATACCAAGTTTAGCTCAGTTCTGGGCATCTTTGAAATACCTATACAAACTTGTTCCTACATAGTAACTTGCAACTTTGAATGAGAATGTGCTTGCTTACAGCAACCTGCTATATGTTCTGAATACCCGAATTGGCAATCTGTGTCAAAACTTTGTTAGGAATTATGTGATCCTTACTAGCTGGAAGTAAGGGAGATGGGGCATGAAGTTATTTCTAGGAGTTGGACACATACCAAGTTTAGCTCAGTTCTGGGCATCTTTGAAATACCTATACAAACTTGTTCCTACATAGTAACTTGCAACTTTGAATGAAAATGTGCTTGCTTACAGCAACGTGCTATATGTTCTGAATGCCCGAATTGGGAATCTGTGTCAAAACTTTGTTAGGAATTATGTGATCCTTACTAGCTGGAAGTAAGGGAGATGGGGCATGAAGTTATTTCTAGGAGTTGGACACATACCAAGTTTAGCTCAGTTCTGGGCATCTTTGAAATACCTATACAAACTTGTTCCTACATAGTAACTTGCATCTTTGAATGAGAATGTGCTTGCTTACAGCAACGTGCTATATGTTCTGAATGCCCGAATTGAGAATCTGTGTCAAAACTTTGTTAGGAATTATGTGATCCTTACTAGCTGGAAGTAAGGGAGATGGGGCATGAAGTTATTTCTAGGAGTTGGACACATACCAAGTTTAGCTCAGTTCTGGGCATCTTTGAAATACCTATACAAACTTGTTCCTACATAGTAACTTGCAACTTTGAATGAAAATGTGCTTGCTTACAGCAACGTGCTATATGTTCTGAGTGCCCGAATTGGGAATCTGTGTCAAAACTTTGTTAGGAATTATGCGATCCTTACTAGCTGGAAGTAAGGGAGATGGGGCATGAAGTTATTTCTAGGAGTTGGACACATACCAAGTTTAGCTCAGTTCTGGGCATCTTTGAAATACCTATACAAACTTTTTCCTACATAGTAACTTGCAACTTTGAATGAGAATGTGCTTGCTTACAGCAAGGTGCTATATGTTCTAAATGCCCGAATTGGGAATCTGTGTCAAAACTTTGTTAGGAATTATGCGATCCTTACTAGCTGGAAGTAAGGGAGATGGGGCATGAAGTTATTTCTAGGAGTTGGACACATACCAAGTTTAGCTCAGTTCTGGGCATCTTTGAAATACCTATACAAACTTGTTCCTACATAGTAACTTGCAACTTTGAATGAGAATGTGCTTGCTTGCAGCAACGTGCTATATGTTCTGAATGCCCGAATAGTGAATCTGTGTCAAAACTTTGTTAGGAATTATGCGATCCTTACTTGCTGGAAGTAAGGGAGATGGGGCATGAAGTTATTTCTAGGAGTTGGACACATACCAAGTTTAGCTCAGTTCTGGGCATCTTTGAAATACCTATACAAACTTGTTCCTACATAGTAACTTGCAACTTTGAATGAGAATCTGCTTGCTTACAGCAACGTGCTATATGTTCTGAATGCCCGAATTGGGAATCTGTGTCAAAACTTTCTTAGGAATTATGTGATCCTTACTAGCTGGAAGTAAGGGAGATGGGGCATGAAGTTATTTCTAGGAGTTGGACACATACCAAGTTTCGCTCAGTTCTGGGCATCTTTGAAATACCTATACAAAATTGTTGCTACATAGTAACTTGCATCATTAATGAGAATCTGCTTGCTTACAGCCACGTGCTATATGTTCTGAATGCCCGAATTGGGAATCTGTGTCAAAACTTTGTTAGGAATTATGTGATCCTTACTAGCTGGAAGTAAGGGAGATGGGGCATGAAGTTATTTCTAGGAGTTGGACACATACCAATTTTAG
Organism: Diceros bicornis minor; assembly: GCF_020826845.1. Taxonomy (NCBI): domain Eukaryota; kingdom Metazoa; phylum Chordata; class Mammalia; order Perissodactyla; family Rhinocerotidae; genus Diceros; species Diceros bicornis. The sequence continues at coordinate 142,631 of NW_026691180.1, read as the reverse complement.
CTCAATTCTGGGCATATTTGAAATACCTATACAAACTTGTTCCTACATAGTAACTTGCAACTTTGAATGAAAATGTGCTTGCTTACAGCAACGTGCTATATGTTCTCAATGCCCGAATTGGGAATCTGTGTCAAAACTTTGTTAGGAATTATGTGATCCTTACTAGCTGGAAGTAAGGGAGATGGGGCATGAAGTTATTTCTAGGAGTTGGACACATACCAAGTTTAGCTCAGTTCTGGGCATCTTTGAAATACCTATACAAACTTGTTCCTACATAGTAACTTGCATCTTTGAATGAGAATGTGCTTGCTTACAGGACGTGCTATATGTTCTGAATGCCCGAATTGGGAATCTGTGTCAAAACTTTGTTAGGAATTATGTGATCCTTACTAGCTGGAAGTAAGGGAGATGGGGCATGAAGTTATTTCTAGGAGTTGGACACATACCAAGTTTAGCTCAGTTCTGGGCATCTTTGAAATACTTATACAAACTTGTTCCTACATAGTAACTTGCAACTTTGAATGAGAATGTGCTTGCTTACAGCAACGTGCTATATGTTCTGAATGCCCGAATTGGGAATCTGTGTCAAAACTTTGTTAGGAATTGTGTGATCCTTACTAGCTGGAAGTAAGGGAGATGGGGCATGAAGTTATTTCTAGGAGTTGGACACATACCAAGTTTAGCTCAGTTCTGGGCATCTTTGAAATACCTATACAAACTTGTTCCTTCCTAGTAACTTGCATCTTTGAATGAGAATGTGCTTGCTTACAGCAACGTGCTATATGTTCTGAATGCCCGAATTGGGAATCTGTGTCAAAACTTTGTTAGGAATTATGTGATCCTTACTAGCTGGAAGTAAGGGAGATGGGGCATGAAGTTATTTCTAGGAGTTGGACACATACCAAGTTTAGCTCAGTTCTGGGCATCTTTGAAATACCTATACAAACTTGTTCCTACATAGTAACTTGCAACTTTGAATGAAAATGTGCTTGCTTACAGCAACGTGCTATATGTTCTGAATGCCCGAATTGGGAATCTGTGTCAAAACTTTGTTAGGAATTATGTGATCCTTACTAGCTGGAAGTAAGGGAGATGGGGCATGAAGTTATTTCTAGGAGTTGGACACATACCAAGTTTAGCTCAGTTCTGGGCATCTTTGAAATACCTATACAAACTTGTTCCTACCTAGTAACTTGCATCTTTGAATGAGAATCTGCTTGCTTACAGCAACGTGCTATATGTTCTGAATGCCCGAATTGTTAATCTGTGTCAAAACTTTGTTAGGAATTATGTGATCCTTACTAGCTGGAAGTAAGGGAGATGGGGCATGAAGTTATTTCTAGGAGTTGGACACATACCAAGTTTAGCTCAGTTCTGGGCATCTTTGAAATACCTATACAAACTTGTTCCTACATAGTAACTTGCAACTTTGAATGAGAATGTGCTTGCTTACAGCAACGTGCTATATGTTCTGAATGCCCGAATTGGGAATCTGTGTCAAAACTTTTTTAGGAATTATGTGATCCTTACTAGTTGGAAGTAAGGGAGATGGGGCATGAAGTTATTTCTAGCAGTTGGACACATACCAAGTTTAGCTCAGTTATGGGCATCTTTGAAATACCTATACAAACTTGTTCCTACATAGTAACTTGCATCTTTGAATGAGAATCTGCTTGCTTACAGCAACGTGCTATATGTTCTGAATGCCCGAATTGGGAATCTGTGTCAAAACTTTGTTAGGAATTATGTGATCCTTACTGGCTGGAAGTAAGGGAGATGGGGCATGAAGTTATTTCTAGGAGTTGGACACATACCAAGTTTAGCTCAGTTCTGGGCATCTTTGAAATACCTATACAAACTTGTTCCTACATAGTAACTTGCATCTTTGAATGAGAATGTGCTTGCTTACAGCAACGTGCTATATGTTCTGAATGCCCGAATTGGGAATCTGTGTCAAAACTTTGTTAGGAATTATGTGATCCTTGCTAGCTGGAAGTAAGGGAGATGGGGCATGAAGTTATTTCTAGGAGTTGGACACATACCAAGTTTAGCTCAGTTCTGGGCATCTTTGAAATACCTATACAAACTTGTTCCTACATAGTAACTTGCATCTTTGAATGAGAATGTGCTTGCTTACAGCAACGTGCTATATGTTCTGAATGCCCGAATTGGGAATCTGTGTCAAAACTTTGTTAGGAATTATGTGATCCTTACTAGTTGGAAGAAAGGGAGATGGGGCATGAAGTTATTTCTAGGAGTTGGACACATACCAAGTTTAGCTCAGTTCTGGGCATCTTTGAAATACCTATACAAACTTGTTCCTACATAGTAACTTGCATCTTTGAATGAGAATGTGCTTGCTTACAGCAACGTGCTATATGTTCTGAATGCCCGAATTGGGAATCTGTGTCAAAACTTTGTTAGGAATTATGTGATCCTTACTAGCTGGAAGGAAGGGAGATGGGGCATGAAGTTATTTCTAGGAGTTGGACACATACCAAGTTTAGCTCAGTTCTGTGCATCTTTGAAATACCTATACAAACTTGTTCCTACATAGTAACTTGCATCGTTGAATGAGAATGTGCTTGCTTACAGCAACGTGCTATATGTTCTGAATGCCCGAATTGGGAATCTGTGTCAAAACTTTGTTAGGAATTATGTGATCCTTACTAGCTGGAAGTAAGGGAGATGGGGCATGAAGTTATTTCTAGGAGTTGGACACATACCAAGTTTAGCTCAGTTCTGGGCATCTTTGAAATACCTATACAAACTTGTTCCTACATAGTAACTTGCATCTTTGAATGAGAATGTGCTTGCTTACAGCAACGTGCTATATGTTCTGAATGCCCGAATTGGCAATCTGTGTCAAAACTTTGTTAGGAATTATGTGATCCTTACTAGCTGGAAGTAAGGGAGATGGGGCATGAAGTTATTTCTAGGAGTTGGACACATACCAAGTTTAGCTCAGTTCTGGGCATCTTTGAAATACCTATACAAACTTGTTGCTACATAGTAACTTGCATCATTAATGAGAATCTGCTTGCTTACAGCAATGTGCTATATGTTCTGAATGCCCGAATTGGGAATCTGTGTCAAAACTTTGTTAGGAATTATGTGATCCTTACTAGCTGGAAGTAAGGGAGATGGGGCATGAAGTTATTTCTAGGAGTTGGACACATACCAAGTTTAGCTCAGTTCTGGGCATCTTTGAAATACCTATACAAACTTGTTCCTACATAGTAACTTGCAACTTTGAATGAGAATGTGCTTGCTTACAGCAACGTGCTATATGTTCTGAATGCCCGAATTGGGAATCTGTGTCAAAACTTTGTTAGGAATTATGTGATCCTTACTGGCTGGAAGTAAGGGAGATGGGGCATGAAGTTATTTCTAGGAGTTGGACACATACCAAGTTTAGCTCAGTTCTGGGCATCTTTGAAATACCTATACAAACTTGTTCCTACATAGTAACTTGCATCTTTGAATGAGAATCTGCTTGCTTACAGCAACGTGCTATATGTTCTGAATGCCCGAATTGGGAATCTGTGTCAAAACTTTGTTAGGAATTATGTGATCCTTACTGGCTGGAAGTAAGGGAGATGGGGCATGAAGTTATTTCTAGGAGTTGGACACATACCAAGTTTAGCTCAGTTCTGGGCATCTTTGAAATACCTATACAAACTTGTTCCTACATAGTAACTTGCATCTTTGAATGAGAATGTGCTTGCTTACAGCAACGTGCTATATGTTCTGAATGCCCGAATTGGGAATCTGTGTCAAAACTTTGTTAGGAATTATGTGATCCTTACTAGTTGGAAGAAAGGGAGATGGGGCATGAAGTTATTTCTAGGAGTTGGACACATACCAAGTTTAGCTCAGTTCTGGGCATCTTTGAAATACCTATACAAACTTGTTCCTACATAGTAACTTGCGTCTTTGAATGAGAATGTGCTTGCTTACAGCAACGTGCTATATGTTCTGAATGCCCGAATTGGGAATCTGTGTCAAAACTTTGTTAGGAATTATGTGATCCTTACTAGCTGGAAGTAAGGGAGATGGGGCATGAAGTTATTTCTAGGAGTTGGACACATACCAAGTTTAGCTCAGTTCTGTGCATCTTTGAAATACCTATACAAACTTGTTCCTACATAGTAACTTGCATCGTTGAATGAGAATGTGCTTGCTTACAGCAACGTGCTATATGTTCTGAATGCCCGAATTGGGAATCTGTGTCAAAACTTTGTTAGGAATTATGTGATCCTTACTAGCTGGAAGTAAGGGAGATGGGGCATGAAGTTATTTCTAGGAGTTGGACACATACCAAGTTTAGCTCAGTTCTGGGCATCTTTGAAATACCTATACAAACTTGTTCCTACATAGTAACTTGCATCTTTGAATGAGAATGTGCTTGCTTACAGCAACGTGCTATATGTTCTGAATGCCCGAATTGGCAATCTGTGTCAAAACTTTGTTAGGAATTATGTGATCCTTACTAGCTGGAAGTAAGGGAGATGGGGCATGAAGTTATTTCTAGGAGTTGGACACATACCAAGTTTAGCTCAGTTCTGGGCATCTTTGAAATACCTATACAAACTTGTTGCTACATAGTAACTTGCATCATTAATGAGAATCTGCTTGCTTACAGCAATGTGCTATATGTTCTGAATGCCCGAATTGGGAATCTGTGTCAAAACTTTGTTAGGAATTATGTGATCCTTACTAGCTGGAAGTAAGGGAGATGGGGCATGAAGTTATTTCTAGGAGTTGGACACATACCAAGTTTAGCTCAGTTCTGGGCATCTTTGAAATACCTATACAAACTTGTTCCTACATAGTAACTTGCAACTTTGAATGAGAATGTGCTTGCTTACAGCAACGTGCTATATGTTCTGAATGCCCGAATTGGGAATCTGTGTCAAAACTTTGTTAGGAATTATGTGATCCTTACTGGCTGGAAGTAAGGGAGATGGGGCATGAAGTTATTTCTAGGAGTTGGACACATACCAAGTTTAGCTCAGTTCTGGGCATCTTTGAAATACCTATACAAACTTGTTCCTACATAGTAACTTGCATCTTTGAATGAGAATGTGCTTGCTTACAGCAACGTGCTATATGTTCTGAATGCCCGAATTGGGAATCTGTGTCAAAACTTTGTTAGGAATTATGTGATCCTTACTAGCTGGAAGTAAGGGAGATGGGGCATGAAGTTATTTCTAGGAGTTGGACACATACCAAGTTTAGCTCAGTTATGGGCATCTTTGAAATACCTATACAAACTTGTTCCTACATAGTAACTTGCATCTTTGAATGAGAATGTGCTTGCTTACAGCAACGTGCTATATGTTCTGAATGCCCGAATTGGGAATCTGTGTCAAAACTTTGTTAGGAATTATGTGATCCTTACTAGCTGGAAGTAAGGGAGATGGGGCATGAAGTTATTTCTAGGAGTTGGACACATACCAAGTTTAGCTCAGTTCTGGGCATCTTTGAAATACCTATACAAACTTGTTCCTACATAGTAACTTGCATCTTTGAATGAGAATGTGCTTGCTTACAGCAACGTGCTATATGTTCTGAATGCCCGAATTGGGAATCTGTGTCAAAACTTTGTTAGGAAATATGTGATCCTTACTGGCTGGAAGTAAGTGAGATGGAGCATGAAGTTATTTCTAGGAGTTGGACACATACCAAGTTTAGCTCAGTTCTGGGCATCTTTGAAATACCTATACAAACTTGTTCCTACATAGTGAGTTGCATCTTTGAATGAGAATGTGCTTGCTTACAGCAACGTGCTATATGTTCTGATTGCCCGAATTGGCAATCTGTGTCAAAACTTTGTTAGGAATTATGTGATCCTTACTAGCTGGAAGTAAGGGAGATGGGGCATGAAGTTATTTCTAGGAGTTGGACACATACCAAGTTTAGCTCAGTTCTGGGCATCTTTGAAATACCTATACAAACTTGTTCCTACATAGTAACTTGCATCTTTAATGAGAATCTGCTTGCTTACAGCAACGTGCTATATGTTCTGAATGCCCGAATTGGGAATCTGTGTCAAAACTTTGTTAGGAATTATGTGATCCTTACTAGCTGGAAGTAAGGGAGATGGGGCATGAAGTTATTTCTAGGAGTTGGACACATACCAAGTTTTGCTCAGTTCTGGGCATCTTTGAAATACCTATACAAACTTGTTCCTACATAGTAACTTGCAACTTTGAATGAGAATGTGCTTTCTTACAGCAACGTGCTATATGTTCTGAATGCCCGAATTGGGAATCTGTGTCAAAACTTTGTTAGGAATTATGTGATCCTTACTAGCTGGAAGTAAGGGAGATGGGGCATGAAGTTATTTCTAGGAGTTGGACACATACCAAGTTTAGCTCAGTTCTGGGCATCTTTGAAATACCTATACAAACTTGTTCCTACATAGTAACTTGCAACTTTGAATGAAAATGTGCTTGCTTACAGCAACGTGCTATATGTTCTGAATGCCCGAATTGGGAATCTGTGTCAAAACTTTGTTAGGAATTATGTGATCCTTACTAGCTGGAAGTAAGGGAGATGGGGCATGAAGTTATTTCTAGGAGTTGGACACATACCAAGTTTAGCTCAGTTCTGGGCATCTTTGAAATACCTATACAAACTTGTTCCTACATAGTAACTTGCATCTTTGAATGAGAATCTGCTTGCTTACAGCAACGTGCTATATGTTCTGAATGCCCGAATTGGGAATCTGTGTCAAAACTTTGTTAGGAATTATGTGATCCTTACTAGCTGGAAGTAAGGGCAAAGGGGCATGAAGTTATTTCTAGGAGTTGGACACATACCAAGTTTAGCTCAGTTCTGGGCATCTTTGAAATACCTATACAAACTTGTTCCTACATAGTAACTTGCAACTTTGAATGAGAATGTGCTTGCTTACAGCAACGTGCTATATGTTCTGAATGCCCGAATTGGGAATCTGTGTCAAAACTTTGTTAGGAATTATGTGATCCTTACTAGCTGGAAGTAAGGGAGATGGGGCATGAAGTTATTTCTTGGAGTTGGACACATACCAAGTTTAGCTCAGTTCTGGGAATCTTTGAAATACCTATACAAACTTGTTCCTACATAGTAACTTGCAACTTTGAATGAGAATGTGCTTGCTTACAGCAACGTGCTATATGTTCTGAATGCCCGAATTGGGAATCTGTGTCAAAACTTTGTTAGGAATTATGTGATCCTTACTAGCTGGAAGTAAGGGAGATGGGGCATGAAGTTATTTCTAGGAGTTGGACACATACCAAGTTTAGCTCAGTTCTGGGCATCTTTGAAATACCTATACAAACTTGTTCCTAAATAGTAACTTGCAACTTTGAATGAGAATGTGCTTGCTTACAGCAACGTGCTATATGTTCTGAATGCCCGAATATGGAATCTGTGTCAAAACTTTGTTAGCAATTATGTGATCCTTACTAGCTGGAAGTAAGGGAGATGGGGCATGAAGTTATTTCTAGGAGTTGGACACATACCAAGTTTAGCTCAGTTCTGGGCATCTTTGAAATACCTATACAAACTTGTTCCTACATAGTAACTTGCAACTTTGAATGAGAATGTGCTTGCTTGCAGCAACGTGCTATATGTTCTGAATGCCCGAATTGGGAATCTGTGTCAAAACTTTGTTAGGAATTATGTGATCCTTACTAGCTGGAAGTAAGGGAGATGGGGCATGAAGTTATTTCTAGGAGTTGGACACATACCAAGTTTAGCTCAGTTCTGGGCATCTTTGAAATACCTATACAAACTTGTTCCTACATAGTAACTTGCATCTTTGAATGAGAATGTGCTTGCTTACAGCAACGTGCTATATATCTGAATGCCCGAATTGGGAATCTGTGTCAAAACTTTGTTAGGAATTATGTGATCCTTACTAGCTGGAAGTAAGGGAGATGGGGCATGAAGTTATTTCTAGGAGTTGGACACATACCAAGTTTAGCTCAGTTCTGGGCATCTTTGAAATACCTATACAAACTTGTTCCTACATAGTAACTTGCAACTTTGAATGAAAATGTGCTTGCTTACAGCAACGTGCTATATGTTCTGAATGCCCGAATTGGCAATCTGTGTCAAAACTTTGTTAGGAATTATGTGATCCTTACTAGCTGGAAGTAAGGGAGATGGGGCATGAAGTTATTTCTAGGAGTTGGACACATACCAAGTTTAGCTCAGTTCTGGGCATCTTTGAAATACCTATACAAACTTGTTGCTACATAGTAACTTGCATCATTAATGAGAATGTGCTTGCTTACAGCAACGTGCTATATGTTCTGAATGCCCGAATTGGGAATCTGTGTCAAAACTTTGTTAGGAATTATGTGATCCTTACTAGCTGGAAGTAAGGGAGATGGGGCATGAAGTTATTTCTAGGAGTTGGACACATACCAAGTTTAGCTCAGTTCTGGGCATCTTTGAAATACCTATACAAACTTGTTCCTACATAGTAACTTGCATCTTTGAATGAGAATGTGCTTGCTTACAGCAACGTGCTATATGTTCTGAATGCCCGAATTGGGAATCTGTGTCAAAACTTTGTTAGGAATTATGTGATCCTTACTAGCTGGAAGTAAGGGAGATGGGGCATGAAGTTATTTCTAGGAGTTGGACACATACCAAGTTTAGCTCAGTTATGGGCATCTTTGAAATACCTATACAAACCTGTTCCTACATAGTGACTTGCATATTTGAATGAGAATGTGCTTGCTTACAGCAATGTGCTATATGTTCTGATTGCCCGAATTGGCAATCTGTGTCAAAACTTTGTTAGGAATTATGTGATCCTTACTAGCTGGAAGTGAGGGAGATGGGGCATGAAGTTATTTCTAGGAGTTGGACACATACCAAGTGTAGCTCAGTTCTGGGCATCTTTGAAATACCTATAGAAACTTGTTCCTACATAGTAACTTGCATCTTTGAATGAGAATCTGCTTGCTTACCGCAACGTGCTATATGTTCTGAATGCCCGAATTGGGAATCTGTGTCAAAACTTTGTTAGGAATTATGTGATCCGTACTAGCTGGAAGTAAGGGAGATGGGGCATGAAGTTATTTCTAGGAGTTGGACACATACCAAGTTTAGCTCAGTTCTGGGCATCTTTGAAATACCTATACAAACTTGTTCCTACATAGTAACTTGCATATTTGAATGAGAATGTGCTTGCTTACAGCAACGTGCTATATGTTCTGAATGCCCGAAAAGGGAATCTGTGTCAAAACTTTCTTAGGAATTATGTGATCCTTACTAGCTGGAAGTAAGGGAGATGGGGCATGAAGTTATTTCTAGGAGTTGGACACATACCAAGTTTAGCTCAGTTCTGGGCATCTTTGAAATACCTATACAAACTTGTTGCTGCATAGTAACTTGCATCATTAATGAGAATCTGCTTGCCTACAGCCACGTTCTATATGTTCTGATTGCCCGAATTGGGAATCTGTGTCAAAACTTTGTTAGGAATTATGTGATCCTTACTAGCTGGAAGTAAGGGAGATGGGGCATGACGTTATTTCTAGGAGTTGGACACATACCAAGTTTAGCTCAATTCTGGGCATTTTTGAAATACCTATACAAACTTGTTCCTACATAGTAACTTGCAACTTTGAATGAGAATGTGCTTGCTTACAGCAACGTGCTATATGTTCTGAATGCCCGAATTGGGAATCTGTGTCAAAACTTTGTTAGGAATTATGTGATCCTTACTAGCTGGAAGTAAGGGAGATGGGGCATGAAGTTACTTCTAGGAGTTGGACACATACCAAGTTTTGCTCAGTTCTGGGCATCTTTGAAATACCTATACAAACTTGTTCCTACATAGTAACTTGCATCTTTGAATGAGAATGTGCTTGCTTACAGCAACGTGCTATATGTTCTGAATGCCCGAATTGGGAATCTGTGTCAAAACTTTGTTAGGAATTATGTGATCCTTACTAGTTGGAAGTAAGGGAGATGGGGCATGAAGTTATTTCTAGGAGTTGGACACATACCAAGTTTAGCTCAGTTCTGGGCATCTTTGAAATACCTATACAAACTTGTTCCTACATAGTAACTTGCATCTTTGAATGAGAATGTGCTTGCTTACAGCAACGTGCTATATGTTCTGAATGCCCGAATTGGGAATCTGTGTCAAAACTTTGTTAGGAATTATGTGATCCTTACTAGCTGGAAGTAAGGGAGATGGGGCATGAAGTTATTTCTAGGAGTTGGACACATACCAAGTTTAGCTCAGTTCTGGGCATCTTTGAAATACCTATACAAACTTGTTCCTACATAGTAACTTGCATCTTTGAATGAGAATGTGCTTGCTTACAGCAACGTGCTATATGTTCTGAATGCCCGAATTGGGAATCTGTGTCAAAACTTTGTTAGGAATTATGTGATCCTTACTAGCTGGAAGTAAGGGAGATGGGGCATGAAGTTATTTCTAGGAGTTGGACACATACCAAGTTTAGCTCAGTTCTGGGCATCTTTGAAATACCTATACAAACTTGTTCCTACATAGTAACTTGCATCTTTGAATGAGAATCTGCTTGCTTACAGCAACGTGCTATATGTTCTGAATGCCCGAATTGGGAATCTGTGTCAAAACTTTGTTAGGAACTATGTGATCCTTACTGGCTGGAAGTAAGGGAGATGGAGCATGAAGTTATTTCTAGGAGTTGGACACATACCAAGTTTAGCTCAGTTCTGGGCATCTTTGAAATACCTATACAAACTTGTTCCTACATAGTGACTTGCATCTTTGAATGAGAATGTGCTTGCTTACAGCAACGTGCTATATGTTCTGATTGCCCGAATTGGGAATCTGTGTCAAAACTTTGTTAGGAATTATGTGATCCTTACTAGCTGGAAGTAAGGGAGATGGGGCATGAAGTTATTTCTAGGAGTTGGACACATACCAAGTTTAGCTCAGTTCTGGGCATCTTTGAAATACCTATACAAACTTGTTCCTAAATAGTAACTTGCAACTTTGAATGAGAATGTGCTTGCTTACAGCAACGTGCTATATGTTCTGAATGCCCGAATATGGAATCTGTGTCAAAACTTTGTTAGCAATTATGTGATCCTTACTAGCTGGAAGTAAGGGAGATGGGGCATGAAGTTATTTCTAGGAGTTGGACACATACCAAGTTTAGCTCAGTTCTGGGCATCTTTGAAATACCTATACAAACTTGTTCCTACATAGTAACTTGCAACTTTGAATGAGAATGTGCTTGCTTGCAGCAACGTGCTATATGTTCTGAATGCCCGAATTGGGAATCTGTGTCAAAACTTTGTTAGGAATTATGTGATCCTTACTAGCTGGAAGTAAGGGAGATGGGGCATGAAGTTATTTCTAGGAGTTGGACACATACCAAGTTTAGCTCAGTTCTGGGCATCTTTGAAATACCTATACAAACTTGTTCCTACATAGTAACTTGCATCTTTGAATGAGAATCTGCTTGCTTACAGCAACGTGCTATATGTTCTGAATGCCCGAATTGGGAATCTGTGTCAAAACTTTGTTAGGAATTATGTGATCCTTACTAGCTGGAAGTAAGGGAGATGGGGCATGAAGTTATTTCTAGGAGTTGGACACATACCAAGTTTAGCTCAGTTCTGGGCATCTTTGAAATACCTATACAAACTTGTTCCTACATAGTAACTTGCAACTTTGAATGAGAATGTGCTTGCTTACAGCAACGTGCTATATGTTCTGAATGCCCGAATTGGGAATCTGTGTCAAAACTTTGTTAGGAATTATGTGATCCTTACTAGCTGGAAGTAAGGGAGATGGGGCATGAAGTTATTTCTAGGAGTTGGACACATACCAAGTTTAGCTCAGTTCTGGGCATCTTTGAAATACCTATACAAACTTGTTCCTACATAGTAACTTGCATCTTTGAATGAGAATGTGCTTGCTTGCAGCAACGTGCTATATGTTCTGAATGCCCGAATAGGGAATCTGTGTCAAAACTTTGTTAGGAATTATGTGATCCTTACTAGCTGGAAGTAAGGGAGATGGGGCATGAAGTTATTTCTAGGAGTTGGACACATACCAAGTTTAGCTCAGTTCTGGGCATCTTTGAAATACCTATACAAACTTGTTCCTACATAGTAACTTGCATCTTTGAAGGAGAATGTGCTTGCTTACAGCAACGTGCTATATGTTCTGAATGCCCGAATTGGCAATCTGTGTCAAAACTTTGTTAGGAATTATGTGATCCTTACTAGCTGGAAGTAAGGGAGATGGGGCATGAAGTTATTTCTAGGAGTTGGACACATACCAAGTTTAGCTCAGTTCTGGGCATCTTTGAAATACCTATACAAACTTGTTCCTACATAGTAACTTGCAACTTTGAATGAGAATGTGCTTGCTTACAGCAACGTGCTATATGTTCTGAATGCCCGAATTGGGAATCTGTGTCAAAACTTTGTTAGGAATTATGTGATCCTTACTAGCTGGAAGTAAGGGAGATGGGGCATGAAGTTATTTCTAGGAGTTGGACACATACCAAGTTTAGCTCAGTTCTGGGCATCTTTGAAATACCTATACAAACTTGTTCCTAAATAGTAACTTGCAACTTTGAATGAGAATGTGCTTGCTTGCTGCAACGTGCTATATGTTCTGAATGCCCGAATAGGGAATCTGTGTCAAATCTTTGTTAGGAATTATGTGATCCTTACTAGCTGGAAGTAAGGGAGTTGGGGCATGATGTTATTTCTAGGAGTTGGACACATACCAAGTTTAGCTCAGTTCTGGGCATCTTTGAAATACCTATACAAACTTGTTCCTACATAGTAACTTGCATCTTTGAATGAGAATGTGCTTGCTTGCAGCAACGTGCTATATGTTCTGAATGCCCGAATAGGGAATCTGTGTCAAAACTTTGTTAGGAATTATGTGATCCTTACTAGCTGGAAGTAAGGGAGATGGGGCATGAAGTTATTTCTAGGAGTTGGACACATACCAAGTTTAGCTCAGTTCTGGGCATCTTTGAAATACCTGTACAAACTTGTTCCTACATAGTAATTTGCATCTTTGAATGAGAATCTGCTTGCTTACAGCAACGTGCTATATGTTCTGAATGCCCGAATTGGGAATCTGTGCCAAAACTTTGTTAGGAATTATGTGATCCTTACTAGCTGGAAGTAAGGGAGATGGGGCATGAAGTTATTTCTAGGAGTTGGACACATACCAAGTTTAGCTCAGTTCGGGGCATCTTTGAAATACCTGTACAAACTTGTTCCTACATAGTAACTTGCAACTTTGAATGAGAATGTGCTTGCTTACAGCAACGTGCTATATGTTCTGAATGCCCGAATTGGAAATCTGTGTCAAAACTTTGTTAGGAATTATGTGATCCTTACTAGCTGGAAGTAAGGGAGATGGGGCATGAAGTTATTTCTAGGAGTTGGACACATACCAAGTTTAGCTCAGTTCGGGGCATCTTTGAAATACCTGTACAAACTTGTTCCTACATAGTAACTTGCAACTTTGAATGAAAATGTGCTTGCTTACAGCAACGTGCTATATGTTCTGAATGCCCGAATTGGGAATCTGTGTCAAAACTTTGTTAGGAATTATGTGATCCTTACTAGCTGGAAGTAAGGGAGATGGGGCATGAAGTTATTTCTAGGAGTTGGACACATACCAAGTTTAGCTCAGTTCTGGGCATCTTTGAAATACCTATACAAACTTGTTCCTACATAGTAACTTGCAACTTTGAATGAAAATGTGCTTGCTTACAGCAACGTGCTATATGTTCTGAATGCCCGAATTGGGAATCTGTGTCAAAACTTTGTTAGGAATTATGTGATCCTTACTAGCTGGAAGTAAGGGAGATGGGGCATGAAGTTATTTCTAGGAGTTGGACACATACCAAGTTTAGCTCAGTTCTGGGCATCTTTGAAATACCTATACAAACTTGTTCCTACATAGTAACTTGCATCTTTGAATGAGAATGTGCTTGCTTACAGCAACGTGCTATATGTTCTGAATGCCCGAATTGAGAATCTGTGTCAAAACTTTGTTAGGAATTATGTGATCCTTACTAGCTGGAAGTAAGGGAGATGGGGCATGAAGTTATTTCTAGGAGTTGGACACATACCAAGTTTAGCTCAGTTCTGGGCATCTTTGAAATACCTATACAAACTTGTTCCTACATAGTAACTTGCAACTTTGAATGAAAATGTGCTTGCTTACAGCAACGTGCTATATGTTCTGAATGCCCGAATTGGGAATCTGTGTCAAAACTTTGTTAGGAATTATGCGATCCTTACTAGCTGGAAGTAAGGGAGATGGGGCATGAAGTTATTTCTAGGAGTTGGACACATACCAAGTTTAGCTCAGTTCTGGGCATCTTTGAAATACCTATACAAACTTTTTCCTACATAGTAACTTGCAACTTTGAATGAGAATGTGCTTGCTTACAGCAAGGTGCTATATGTTCTAAATGCCCGAATTGGGAATCTGTGTCAAAACTTTGTTAGGAATTATGCGATCCTTACTAGCTGGAAGTAAGGGAGATGGGGCATGAAGTTATTTCTAGGAGTTGGACACATACCAAGTTTAGCTCAGTTCTGGGCATCTTTGAAATACCTATACAAACTTGTTCCTACATAGTAACTTGCAACTTTGAATGAGAATGTGCTTGCTTGCAGCAACGTGCTATATGTTCTGAATGCCCGAATAGTGAATCTGTGTCAAAACTTTGTTAGGAATTATGCGATCCTTACTTGCTGGAAGTAAGGGAGATGGGGCATGAAGTTATTTCTAGGAGTTGGACACATACCAAGTTTAGCTCAGTTCTGGGCATCTTTGAAATACCTATACAAACTTGTTCCTACATAGTAACTTGCAACTTTGAATGAGAATCTGCTTGCTTACAGCAACGTGCTATATGTTCTGAATGCCCGAATTGGGAATCTGTGTCAAAACTTTCTTAGGAATTATGTGATCCTTACTAGCTGGAAGTAAGGGAGATGGGGCATGAAGTTATTTCTAGGAGTTGGACACATACCAAGTTTCGCTCAGTTCTGGGCATCTTTGAAATACCTATACAAAATTGTTGCTACATAGTAACTTGCATCATTAATGAGAATCTGCTTGCTTACAGCCACGTGCTATATGTTCTGAATGCCCGAATTGGGAATCTGTGTCAAAACTTTGTTAGGAATTATGTGATCCTTACTAGCTGGAAGTAAGGGAGATGGGGCATGAAGTTATTTCTAGGAGTTGGACACATACCAATTTTAGCTCAATTCTGGGCATATTTGAAATACCTATACAAACTTGTTCCTACATAGTAACTTGCAACTTTGAATGAAAATGTGCTTGCTTACAGCAACGTGCTATATGTTCTCAATGCCCGAATTGGGAATCTGTGTCAAAACTTTGTTAGGAATTATGTGATCCTTACTAGCTGGAAGTAAGGGAGATGGGGCATGAAGTTATTTCTAGGAGTTGGACACATACCAAGTTTAGCTCAGTTCTGGGCATCTTTGAAATACCTATACAAACTTGTTCCTACATAGTAACTTGCATCTTTGAATGAGAATGTGCTTGCTTACAGGACGTGCTATATGTTCTGAATGCCCGAATTGGGAATCTGTGTCAAAACTTTGTTAGGAATTATGTGATCCTTACTAGCTGGAAGTAAGGGAGATGGGGCATGAAGTTATTTCTAGGAGTTGGACACATACCAAGTTTAGCTCAGTTCTGGGCATCTTTGAAATACTTATACAAACTTGTTCCTACATAGTAACTTGCAACTTTGAATGAGAATGTGCTTGCTTACAGCAACGTGCTATATGTTCTGAATGCCCGAATTGGGAATCTGTGTCAAAACTTTGTTAGGAATTGTGTGATCCTTACTAGCTGGAAGTAAGGGAGATGGGGCATGAAGTTATTTCTAGGAGTTGGACACATACCAAGTTTAGCTCAGTTCTGGGCATCTTTGAAATACCTATACAAACTTGTTCCTTCCTAGTAACTTGCATCTTTGAATGAGAATGTGCTTGCTTACAGCAACGTGCTATATGTTCTGAATGCCCGAATTGGGAATCTGTGTCAAAACTTTGTTAGGAATTATGTGATCCTTACTAGCTGGAAGTAAGGGAGATGGGGCATGAAGTTATTTCTAGGAGTTGGACACATACCAAGTTTAGCTCAGTTCTGGGCATCTTTGAAATACCTATACAAACTTGTTCCTACATAGTAACTTGCAACTTTGAATGAAAATGTGCTTGCTTACAGCAACGTGCTATATGTTCTGAATGCCCGAATTGGGAATCTGTGTCAAAACTTTGTTAGGAATTATGTGATCCTTACTAGCTGGAAGTAAGGGAGATGGGGCATGAAGTTATTTCTAGGAGTTGGACACATACCAAGTTTAGCTCAGTTCTGGGCATCTTTGAAATACCTATACAAACTTGTTCCTACCTAGTAACTTGCATCTTTGAATGAGAATCTGCTTGCTTACAGCAACGTGCTATATGTTCTGAATGCCCGAATTGGGAATCTGTGTCAAAACTTTGTTAGGAATTATGTGATCCTTACTAGCTGGAAGTAAGGGAGATGGGGCATGAAGTTATTTCTAGGAGTTGGACACATACCAAGTTTAGCTCAGTTCTGGGCATCTTTGAAATACCTATACAAACTTGTTCCTACATAGTAACTTGCAACTTTGAATGAGAATGTGCTTGCTTACAGCAACGTGCTATATGTTCTGAATGCCCGAATTGGGAGTCTGTGTCAAAACTTTGTTAGGAATTATGTGATCCTTACTAGTTGGAAGTAAGGGAGATGGGGCATGAAGTTATTTCTAGCAGTTGGACACATACCAAGTTTAGCTCAGTTATGGGCATCTTTGAAATACCTATACAAACTTGTTCCTACATAGTAACTTGCATCTTTGAATGAGAATCTGCTTGCTTACAGCAACGTGCTATATGTTCTGAATGCCCGAATTGGGAATCTGTGTCAAAACTTTGTTAGGAATTATGTGATCCTTACTGGCTGGAAGTAAGGGAGATGGGGCATGAAGTTATTTCTAGGAGTTGGACACATACCAAGTTTAGCTCAGTTCTGGGCATCTTTGAAATACCTATACAAACTTGTTCCTACATAGTAACTTGCATCTTTGAATGAGAATGTGCTTGCTTACAGCAACGTGCTATATGTTCTGAATGCCCGAATTGGGAATCTGTGTCAAAACTTTGTTAGGAATTATGTGATCCTTGCTAGCTGGAAGTAAGGGAGATGGGGCATGAAGTTATTTCTAGGAGTTGGACACATACCAAGTTTAGCTCAGTTCTGGGCATCTTTGAAATACCTATACAAACTTGTTCCTACATAGTAACTTGCATCTTTGAATGAGAATGTGCTTGCTTACAGCAACGTGCTATATGTTCTGAATGCCCGAATTGGGAATCTGTGTCAAAACTTTGTTAGGAATTATGTGATCCTTACTAGTTGGAAGAAAGGGAGATGGGGCATGAAGTTATTTCTAGGAGTTGGACACATACCAAGTTTAGCTCAGTTCTGGGCATCTTTGAAATACCTATACAAACTTGTTCCTACATAGTAACTTGCATCTTTGAATGAGAATGTGCTTGCTTACAGCAACGTGCTATATGTTCTGAATGCCCGAATTGGGAATCTGTGTCAAAACTTTGTTAGGAATTATGTGATCCTTACTAGCTGGAAGTAAGGGAGATGGGGCATGAAGTTATTTCTAGGAGTTGGACACATACCAAGTTTAGCTCAGTTCTGTGCATCTTTGAAATACCTATACAAACTTGTTCCTACATAGTAACTTGCATCGTTGAATGAGAATGTGCTTGCTTACAGCAACGTGCTATATGTTCTGAATGCCCGAATTGGGAATCTGTGTCAAAACTTTGTTAGGAATTATGTGATCCTTACTAGCTGGAAGTAAGGGAGATGGGGCATGAAGTTATTTCTAGGAGTTGGACACATACCAAGTTTAGCTCAGTTCTGGGCATCTTTGAAATACCTATACAAACTTGTTCCTACATAGTAACTTGCATCTTTGAATGAGAATGTGCTTGCTTACAGCAACGTGCTATATGTTCTGAATGCCCGAATTGGCAATCTGTGTCAAAACTTTGTTAGGAATTATGTGATCCTTACTAGCTGGAAGTAAGGGAGATGGGGCATGAAGTTATTTCTAGGAGTTGGACACATACCAAGTTTAGCTCAGTTCTGGGCATCTTTGAAATACCTATACAAACTTGTTGCTACATAGTAACTTGCATCATTAATGAGAATCTGCTTGCTTACAGCAACGTGCTATATGTTCTGAATGCCCGAATTGGGAATCTGTGTCAAAACTTTGTTAGGAATTATGTGATCCTTACTAGCTGGAAGTAAGGGAGATGGGGCATGAAGTTATTTCTAGGAGTTGGACACATACCAAGTTTAGCTCAGTTCTGGGCATCTTTGAAATACCTATACAAACTTGTTCCTACATAGTAACTTGCAACTTTGAATGAGAATGTGCTTGCTTACAGCAACGTGCTATATGTTCTGAATGCCCGAATTGGAAATCTGTGTCAAAACTTTGTTAGGAATTATGTGATCCTTACTGGCTGGAAGTAAGGGAGATGGGGCATGAAGTTATTTCTAGGAGTTGGACACATACCAAGTTTAGCTCAGTTATGGGCATCTTTGAAATACCTATACAAACTTGTTCCTACATAGTAACTTGCAACTTTGAATGAGAATGTGCTTGCTTACAGCAACGTGCTATATGTTCTGAATGCCCGAATTGGGAATCTGTGTCAAAACTTTGTTAGGAATTATGTGATCCTTACTGGCTGGAAGTAAGGGAGATGGGGCATGAAGTTATTTCTAGGAGTTGGACACATACCAAGTTTAGCTCAGTTCTGGGCATCTTTGAAATACCTATACAAACTTGTTCCTACATAGTAACTTGCATCTTTGAATGAGAATCTGCTTGCTTACAGCAACGTGCTATATGTTCTGAATGCCCGAATTGGGAATCTGTGTCAAAACTTTGTTAGGAATTATGTGATCCTTACTGGCTGGAAGTAAGGGAGATGGGGCATGAAGTTATTTCTAGGAGTTGGACACATACCAAGTTTAGCTCAGTTCTGGGCATCTTTGAAATACCTATACAAACTTGTTCCTACATAGTAACTTGCATCTTTGAATGAGAATGTGCTTGCTTACAGCAACGTGCTATATGTTCTGAATGCCCGAATTGGGAATCTGTGTCAAAACTTTGTTAGGAATTATGTGATCCTTACTAGTTGGAAGAAAGGGAGATGGGGCATGAAGTTATTTCTAGGAGTTGGACACATACCAAGTTTAGCTCAGTTCTGGGCATCTTTGAAATACCTATACAAACTTGTTCCTACATAGTAACTTGCATCTTTGAATGAGAATGTGCTTGCTTACAGCAACGTGCTATATGTTCTGAATGCCCGAATTGGGAATCTGTGTCAAAACTTTGTTAGGAATTATATGATCCTTACTAGCTGGAAGTAAGGGAGATGGGGCATGAAGTTATTTCTAGGAGTTGGACACATACCAAGTTTAGCTCAGTTCTGTGCATCTTTGAAATACCTATACAAACTTGTTCCTACATAGTAACTTGCATCGTTGAATGAGAATGTGCTTGCTTACAGCAACGTGCTATATGTTCTGAATGCCCGAATTGGGAATCTGTGTCAAAACTTTGTTAGGAATTATGTGATCCTTACTAGCTGGAAGTAAGGGAGATGGGGCATGAAGTTATTTCTAGGAGTTGGACACATACCAAGTTTAGCTCAGTTCTGGGCATCTTTGAAATACCTATACAAACTTGTTCCTACATAGTAACTTGCATCTTTGAATGAGAATGTGCTTGCTTACAGCAACGTGCTATATGTTCTGAATGCCCGAATTGGCAATCTGTGTCAAAACTTTGTTAGGAATTATGTGATCCTTACTAGCTGGAAGTAAGGGAGATGGGGCATGAAGTTATTTCTAGGAGTTGGACACATACCAAGTTTAGCTCAGTTCTGGGCATCTTTGAAATACCTATACAAACTTGTTGCTACATAGTAACTTGCATCATTAATGAGAATCTGCTTGCTTACAGCAATGTGCTATATGTTCTGAATGCCCGAATTGGGAATCTGTGTCAAAACTTTGTTAGGAATTATGTGATCCTTACTAGCTGGAAGTAAGGGAGATGGGGCATGAAGTTATTTCTAGGAGTTGGACACATACCAAGTTTAGCTCAGTTCTGGGCATCTTTGAAATACCTATACAAACTTGTTCCTACATAGTAACTTGCAACTTTGAATGAGAATGTGCTTGCTTACAGCAACGTGCTATATGTTCTGAATGCCCGAATTGGGAATCTGTGTCAAAACTTTGTTAGGAATTATGTGATCCTTACTGGCTGGAAGTAAGGGAGATGGGGCATGAAGTTATTTCTAGGAGTTGGACACATACCAAGTTTAGCTCAGTTCTGGGCATCTTTGAAATACCTATACAAACTTGTTCCTACATAGTAACTTGCATCTTTGAATGAGAATGTGCTTGCTTACAGCAACGTGCTATATGTTCTGAATGCCCGAATTGGGAATTTGTGTCAAAACTTTGTTAGGAATTATGTGATCCTTACTAGTTGGAAGTAAGGGAGATGGGGCATGAAGTTATTTCTAGGAGTTGGACACATACCAAGTTTAGCTCAGTTATGGGCATCTTTGAAATACCTATACAAACTTGTTCCTACATAGTAACTTGCATCTTTGAATGAGAATGTGCTTGCTTACAGCAACGTGCTATATGTTCTGAATGCCCGAATTGGGAATCTGTGTCAAAACTTTGTTAGGAATTATGTGATCCTTACTAGCTGGAAGTAAGGGAGATGGGGCATGAAGTTATTTCTAGGAGTTGGACACATACCAAGTTTAGCTCAGTTCTGGGCATCTTTGAAATACCTATACAAACTTGTTCCTACATAGTAACTTGCATCTTTGAATGAGAATGTGCTTGCTTACAGCAACGTGCTATATGTTCTGAATGCCCGAATTGGGAATCTGTGTCAAAACTTTGTTAGGAAATATGTGATCCTTACTGGCTGGAAGTAAGTGAGATGGAGCATGAAGTTATTTCTAGGAGTTGGACACATACCAAGTTTAGCTCAGTTCTGGGCATCTTTGAAATACCTATACAAACTTGTTCCTACATAGTGAGTTGCATCTTTGAATGAGAATGTGCATGCTTACAGCAACGTGCTATATGTTCTGATTGCCCGAATTGGCAATCTGTGTCAAAACTTTGTTAGGAATTATGTGATCCTTACTAGCTGGAAGTAAGGGAGATGGGGCATGAAGTTATTTCTAGGAGTTGGACACATACCAAGTTTAGCTCAGTTCTGGGCATCTTTGAAATACCTATACAAACTTGTTCCTACATAGTAACTTGCAACTTTGAATGAAAATGTGCTTGCTTACAGCAACGTGCTATATGTTCTGAATGCCCGAATTGGGAATCTGTGTCAAAACTTTGTTAGGAATTATGTGATCCTTACTAGCTGGAAGTAAGGGAGATGGGGCATGAAGTTATTTCTAGGAGTTGGACACATACCAAGTTTAGCTCAGTTCTGGGCATCTTTGAAATACCTATACAAACTTGTTCCTACATAGTAACTTGCATCTTTGAATGAGAATCTGCTTGCTTACAGCAACGTGCTATATGTTCTGAATGCCCGAATTGGGAATCTGTGTCAAAACTTTGTTAGGAATTATGTGATCCTTACTAGCTGGAAGTAAGGGCAAAGGGGCATGAAGTTATTTCTAGGAGTTGGACACATACCAAGTTTAGCTCAGTTCTGGGCATCTTTGAAATACCTATACAAACTTGTTCCTACATAGTAACTTGCAACTTTGAATGAGAATGTGCTTGCTTACAGCAACGTGCTATATGTTCTGAATGCCCGAATTGGGAATCTGTGTCAAAACTTTGTTAGGAATTATGTGATCCTTACTAGCTGGAAGTAAGGGAGATGGGGCATGAAGTTATTTCTTGGAGTTGGACACATACCAAGTTTAGCTCAGTTCTGGGAATCTTTGAAATACCTATACAAACTTGTTCCTACATAGTAACTTGCAACTTTGAATGAGAATGTGCTTGCTTACAGCAACGTGCTATATGTTCTGAATGCCCGAATTGGGAATCTGTGTCAAAACTTTGTTAGGAATTATGTGATCCTTACTAGCTGGAAGTAAGGGAGATGGGGCATGAAGTTATTTCTAGGAGTTGGACACATACCAAGTTTAGCTCAGTTCTGGGCATCATTGAAATACCTATACAAACTTGTTCCTACATAGTAACTTGCATATTTGAATGAGAATGTGCTTGCTTACAGCAACGTGCTATATGTTGTGAATGCCCGAATTGGCAATCTGTGTCAAAACTTTGTTAGGAATTATGTGATCCTTACTAGCTGGAAGTAAGGCAGATGGGGCATGAAGTTATTTCTAGGAGTTGGACACATACCAAGTTTAGCTCAGTTCTGGGCATCTTTGAAATACCTATACAAACTTGTTCCTACATAGTAACTTGCAACTTTGAATGAAAATCTGCTTGCTTACAGCTACGTGCTATATGTTCTGAATGCCCGAATTGTCAATCTGTGTCAAAACTTTGTTAGGAATTATATGATCCTTACTAGCTGGAAGTAAGGGAGATGGGGCATGAAGTTATTTCTAGGAGTTGGACACATACCAAGTTTAGCTCAGTTCTGGGCATCTTTGAAATACCTATACAAACTTGTTCCTACATAGTAACTTGCAACTTTGAATGAAAATGTGCTTGCTTACAGCAACGTGCTATATGTTCTGAATGCCCGAATTGGGAATCTGTGTCAAAACTTTGTTAGGAATTATGTGATCCTTACTAGCTGGAAGTAAGGGAGATGGGGCATGAAGTTATTTCTAGGAGTTGGACACATACCAAGTTTAGCTCAGTTCTGGGCATCTTTGAAATACCTATACAAACTTGTTCCTACATAGTAACTTGCATCTTTGAATGAGAATGTGCTTGCTTACAGCAACGTGCTATATGTTCTGAATGCCCGAATTGGGAATCTGTGTCAAAACTTTGTTAGGAAATATGTGATCCTTACTGGCTGGAAGTAAGTGAGATGGAGCATGAAGTTATTTCTAGGAGTTGGACACATACCAAGTTTAGCTCAGTTCTGGGCATCTTTGAAATACCTATACAAACTTGTTCCTACATAGTGAGTTGCATCTTTGAATGAGAATGTGCTTGCTTACAGCAACGTGCTATATGTTCTGATTGCCCGAATTGGCAATCTGTGTCAAAACTTTGTTAGGAATTATGTGATCCTTACTAGCTGGAAGTAAGGGAGATGGGGCATGAAGTTATTTCTAGGAGTTGGACACATACCAAGTTTAGCTCAGTTCTGGGCATCTTTGAAATACCTATACAAACTTGTTCCTACATAGTAACTTGCATCTTTAATGAGAATCTGCTTGCTTACAGCAACGTGCTATATGTTCTGAATGCCCGAATTGGGAATCTGTGTCAAAACTTTGTTAGGAATTATGTGATCCTTACTAGCTGGAAGTAAGGGAGATGGGGCATGAAGTTATTTCTAGGAGTTGGACACATACCAAGTTTTGCTCAGTTCTGGGCATCTTTGAAATACCTATACAAACTTGTTCCTACATAGTAACTTGCAACTTTGAATGAGAATGTGCTTTCTTACAGCAACGTGCTATATGTTCTGAATGCCCGAATTGGGAATCTGTGTCAAAACTTTGTTAGGAATTATGTGATCCTTACTAGCTGGAAGTAAGGGAGATGGGGCATGAAGTTATTTCTAGGAGTTGGACACATACCAAGTTTAGCTCAGTTCTGGGCATCTTTGAAATACCTATACAAACTTGTTCCTACATAGTAACTTGCAACTTTGAATGAAAATGTGCTTGCTTACAGCAACGTGCTATATGTTCTGAATGCCCGAATTGGGAATCTGTGTCAAAACTTTGTTAGGAATTATGTGATCCTTACTAGCTGGAAGTAAGGGAGATGGGGCATGAAGTTATTTCTAGGAGTTGGACACATACCAAGTTTAGCTCAGTTCTGGGCATCTTTGAAATACCTATACAAACTTGTTCCTACATAGTAACTTGCATCTTTGAATGAGAATCTGCTTGCTTACAGCAACGTGCTATATGTTCTGAATGCCCGAATTGGGAATCTGTGTCAAAACTTTGTTAGGAATTATGTGATCCTTACTAGCTGGAAGTAAGGGCAAAGGGGCATGAAGTTATTTCTAGGAGTTGGACACATACCAAGTTTAGCTCAGTTCTGGGCATCTTTGAAATACCTATACAAACTTGTTCCTACATAGTAACTTGCATCTTTGAATGAGAATGTGCTTGCTTACAGCAACGTGCTATATGTTCTGAATGCCCGAATTGGGAATCTGTGTCAAAACTTTGTTAGGAAATATGTGATCCTTACTGGCTGGAAGTAAGTGAGATGGAGCATGAAGTTATTTCTAGGAGTTGGACACATACCAAGTTTAGCTCAGTTCTGGGCATCTTTGAAATACCTATACAAACTTGTTCCTACATAGTGAGTTGCATCTTTGAATGAGAATGTGCTTGCTTACAGCAACGTGCTATATGTTCTGATTGCCCGAATTGGCAATCTGTGTCAAAACTTTGTTAGGAATTATGTGATCCTTACTAGCTGGAAGTAAGGGAGATGGGGCATGAAGTTATTTCTAGGAGTTGGACACATACCAAGTTTAGCTCAGTTCTGGGCATCTTTGAAATACCTATACAAACTTGTTCCTACATAGTAACTTGCATCTTTAATGAGAATCTGCTTGCTTACAGCAACGTGCTATATGTTCTGAATGCCCGAATTGGGAATCTGTGTCAAAACTTTGTTAGGAATTATGTGATCCTTACTAGCTGGAAGTAAGGGAGATGGGGCATGAAGTTATTTCTAGGAGTTGGACACATACCAAGTTTTGCTCAGTTCTGGGCATCTTTGAAATACCTATACAAACTTGTTCCTACATAGTAACTTGCAACTTTGAATGAGAATGTGCTTTCTTACAGCAACGTGCTATATGTTCTGAATGCCCGAATTGGGAATCTGTGTCAAAACTTTGTTAGGAATTATGTGATCCTTACTAGCTGGAAGTAAGGGAGATGGGGCATGAAGTTATTTCTAGGAGTTGGACACATACCAAGTTTAGCTCAGTTCTGGGCATCTTTGAAATACCTATACAAACTTGTTCCTACATAGTAACTTGCAACTTTGAATGAAAATGTGCTTGCTTACAGCAACGTGCTATATGTTCTGAATGCCCGAATTGGGAATCTGTGTCAAAACTTTGTTAGGAATTATGTGATCCTTACTAGCTGGAAGTAAGGGAGATGGGGCATGAAGTTATTTCTAGGAGTTGGACACATACCAAGTTTAGCTCAGTTCTGG
Source organism: Diceros bicornis minor (assembly GCF_020826845.1). Taxonomy (NCBI): domain Eukaryota; kingdom Metazoa; phylum Chordata; class Mammalia; order Perissodactyla; family Rhinocerotidae; genus Diceros; species Diceros bicornis. Next base: position 117,097 of record NW_026691180.1, on the reverse strand, counting down.
GCATCTTTGAAATACCTATACAAACTTGTTCCTACATAGTAACTTGCATCTTTGAATGAGAATCTGCTTGCTTACAGCAACGTGCTATATGTTCTGAATGCCCGAATTGGGAATCTGTGTCAAAACTTTGTTAGGAATTATGTGATCCTTACTAGCTGGAAGTAAGGGCAAAGGGGCATGAAGTTATTTCTAGGAGTTGGACACATACCAAGTTTAGCTCAGTTCTGGGCATCTTTGAAATACCTATACAAACTTGTTCCTACATAGTAACTTGCAACTTTGAATGAGAATGTGCTTGCTTACAGCAACGTGCTATATGTTCTGAATGCCCGAATTGGGAATCTGTGTCAAAACTTTGTTAGGAATTATGTGATCCTTACTAGCTGGAAGTAAGGGAGATGGGGCATGAAGTTATTTCTTGGAGTTGGACACATACCAAGTTTAGCTCAGTTCTGGGAATCTTTGAAATACCTATACAAACTTGTTCCTACATAGTAACTTGCAACTTTGAATGAGAATGTGCTTGCTTACAGCAACGTGCTATATGTTCTGAATGCCCGAATTGGGAATCTGTGTCAAAACTTTGTTAGGAATTATGTGATCCTTACTAGCTGGAAGTAAGGGAGATGGGGCATGAAGTTATTTCTAGGAGTTGGACACATACCAAGTTTAGCTCAGTTCTGGGCATCATTGAAATACCTATACAAACTTGTTCCTACATAGTAACTTGCATATTTGAATGAGAATGTGCTTGCTTACAGCAACGTGCTATATGTTGTGAATGCCCGAATTGGCAATCTGTGTCAAAACTTTGTTAGGAATTATGTGATCCTTACTAGCTGGAAGTAAGGCAGATGGGGCATGAAGTTATTTCTAGGAGTTGGACACATACCAAGTTTAGCTCAGTTCTGGGCATCTTTGAAATACCTATACAAACTTGTTCCTACATAGTAACTTGCAACCCTGAATGAAAATCTGCTTGCTTACAGCTACGTGCTATATGTTCTGAATGCCCGAATTGTCAATCTGTGTCAAAACTTTGTTAGGAATTATATGATCCTTACTAGCTGGAAGTAAGGGAGATGGGGCATGAAGTTATTTCTAGGAGTTGGACACATACCAAGTTTAGCTCAGTTCTGGGCATCTTTGAAATACCTATACAAACTTGTTCCTACATAGTAACTTGCAACTTTGAATGAAAATGTGCTTGCTTACAGCAACGTGCTATATGTTCTGAATGCCCGAATTGGGAATCTGTGTCAAATCTTTGTTAGGAATTATATGATCCTTACTAGCTGGAAGTAAGGGAGATGGGGCATGAAGTTATTTCTAGGAGTTGGACACATACCAAGTTTAGCTCAGTTCTGGGCATCTTTGAAATACCTATACAAACTTGTTCCTACATAGTAACTTGCATCTTTGAATGAGAATGTGCTTGCTTACAGCAACGTGCTATATGTTCTGAATGCCCGAATTGGGAATCTGTGTCAAAACTTTGTTAGGAATTATGTGATCCTTACTAGCTGGAAGTAAGGGAGATGGGGCATGAAGTTATTTCTAGGAGTTGGACACATACCAAGTTTAGCACAATTCTGGGCATCTTTGAAATACCTATACAAACTTGTTCCTACATAGTAACTTGCATCTTTGAATGAGGATCTGCTTGCTTACGGCAACGTGCTATATGTTCTGAATGCCCGAATTGGGAATCTGTGTCAAAACTTTCTTAGGAATTATGTGATCCTTACTAGCTGGAAGTAAGGGAGATGGGGCATGAAGTTATTTCTAGGAGTTGGACACATACCAAGTTTAGCTCAGTTCTGGGCTTCTTTGAAATACCTATACAAACTTGTTCCTACATAGTAACTTGCAACTTTGAATGAGAATGTGCTTGCTTACGGCAACGTGCTATATGTTCTGAATGCCCGAAAAGGGAATCTGTGTCAAAACTTTGTTAGGAATTATGTGATCCTTACTAGCTGGAAGTAAGGGAGATGGGGCATGAAGTTATTTCTAGGAGTTGGACACATACCAAGTTTAGCTCCGTTCTGGGCATCTTTGAAATACCTATACAAACTTGTTCCTACATAGTAACTTGCATCTTTGAATGAGAATCTGCTTGCTTACGGCAACGTGCTATATGTTCTGAATGCCCGAATTGGGAATCTGTGTCAAAACTTTGTTAGGAATTATGTGATCCTTACTAGCTGGAAGTAAGGGAGATGGGGCATGAAGTTATTTCTAGGAGTTGGACACATACCAAGTTTAGCTCAGTTCTGGGCATCTTTGAAATACCTATACAAACTTGTTCCTACATAGTAACTTGCAACTTTGAATGAGAATGTGCTTGCTTACAGCAACGTGCTATATGTTCTGAATGCCCGAAAAGGGAATCTGTGTCAAAACTTTGTTAGGAATTATGTGATCCTTACTAGCTGGAAGTAAGGGAGATGGGGCATGAAGTTATTTCTAGGAGTTGGACACATACCAAGTTTAGCTCAGTTCTGGGCATCTTTGAAATACCTGTACAAACTTGTTCCTACATAGTAACTTGCATCTTTGAATGAGAATCTGCTTGCTTACAGCAACGTGCTATATGTTCTGAATTTCCGAATTGGGAATCTGTGCCAAAACTTTGTTAGGAATTATGTGATCCTTACTAGCTGGAAGTAAGGGAGATGGGGCCTGAAGTTATTTCTAGGTGTTGGACACATACCAAGTTTAGCTCATTTCTGGGCATCTTTGAAATACCTATACAAACTTGTTCCTACATAGTAACTTGCAACTTTGAATGAAAATGTGCTTGCTTACAGCAACGTGCTATATGTTCTGAATGCCCGAATTGGGAATCTGTGTCAAAACTTTGTTAGGAATTATGTGATCCTTACTAGCTGGAAGTAAGGGAGATGGGGCATGAAGTTATTTCTAGGAGTTGGACACATACCAAGTTTAGCTCAGTTCTGGGCATCTTTGAAATACCTATACAAACTTGTTCCTACATAGTAACTTGCAACTTTGAATGAAAATGTGCTTGCTTACAGCAACGTGCTATATGTTCTGAATGCCCGAATTGGGAATCTGTGTCAAAACTTTGTTAGGAATTATGTGATCCTTACTAGCTGGAAGTAAGGGAGATGGGGCATGAAGTTATTTCTAGGAGTTGGACACATACCAAGTTTAGCTCAGTTCTGGGCATCTTTGAAATACCTATACAAACTTGTTCCTACATAGAAACTTGCAACTTTGAATGAGAATGTGCTTGCTTACAGCAACGTGCTATATGTTCTGAATGCCCGAATTGGGAATCTGTGTCAAAACTTTGTTAGGAATTATGTGATCCTTACTAGCTGGAAGAAAGGGAGATGGGGCATGAAGTTATTTCTAGGAGTTGGACACATACCAAGTTTAGCTCAGTTCTGGGCATCTTTGAAATACCTATACAAACTTGTTCCTAAATAGAAACTTGCAACTTTGAATGAGAATGTGCTTGCTTGCAGCAATGTGCTATATGTTCTGAATGCCCGAATAGGGAATCTGTGTCAAATCTTTGTTAGGAATTATGTGATCCTTACTAGCTGGAAGTAAGGGAGATGGGGCATGATGTTATTTCTAGGAGTTGGACACATACCAAGTTTAGCTCAGTTCTGGGCATCTTTGAAATACCTATACAAACTTGTTCCTACATAGTAACTTGCATCTTTGAATGAGAATGTGCTTGCTTGCAGCAACGTGCTATATTTTCTGAATGCCCGAATAGGGAATCTGTGTCAAAACTTTGTTAGGAATTATGTGATCCTTACTAGCTGGAAGTAAGGGAGATGGGGCATGAAGTTATTTCTAGGAGTTGGACACATACCAAGTTTAGCTCAGTTCTGGGCATCTTTGAAATACCTGTACAAACTTGTTCCTACATAGTAATTTGCATCTTTGAATGAGAATCTGCTTGCTTACAGCAACGTGCTATATGTTCTGAATGCCCGAATTGGGAATCTGTGCCAAAACTTTGTTAGGAATTATGTGATCCTTACTAGCTGGAAGTAAGGGAGATGGGGCATGAAGTTATTTCTAGGAGTTGGACACATACCAAGTTTAGCTCAGTTCGGGGCATCTTTGAAATACCTGTACAAACTTGTTCCTACATAGTAACTTGCAACTTTGAATGAGAATGTGCTTGCTTACAGCAACGTGCTATATGTTCTGAATGCCCGAATTGGAAATCTGTGTCAAAACTTTGTTAGGAATTATGTGATCCTTACTAGCTGGAAGTAAGGGAGATGGGGCATGAAGTTATTTCTAGGAGTTGGACACATACCAAGTTTAGCTCAGTTCTGGGCATCTTTGAAATACCTATACAAACTTGTTCCTACATAGTAACTTGCAACTTTGAATGAAAATGTGCTTGCTTACAGCAACGTGCTATATGTTCTGAATGCCCGAATTGGGAATCTGTGTCAAAACTTTGTTAGGAATTATGTGATCCTTACTAGCTGGAAGTAAGGGAGATGGGGCATGAAGTTATTTCTAGGAGTTGGACACATACCAAGTTTAGCTCAGTTCTGGGCATCTTTGAAATACCTATACAAACTTGTTCCTACATAGTAACTTGCATCTTTGAATGAGAATCTGCTTGCTTACAGCAACGTGCTATATGTTCTGAATGCCCGAATTGAGAATCTGTGTCAAAACTTTGTTAGGAATTATGTGATCCTTACTAGCTGGAAGTAAGGGAGATGGGGCATGAAGTTATTTCTAGGAGTTGGACACAGACCAAGTTTAGCTCAGTTCTGGGCATCTTTGAAATACCTATACAAACTTGTTCCTACATAGTAACTTGCAACTTTGAATGAAAATGTGCTTGCTTACAGCAACGTGCTATATGTTCTGAATGCCCGAATTGGGAATCTGTGTCAAAACTTTGTTAGGAATTATGTGATCCTTACTAGCTGGAAGTAAGGGAGATGGGGCATGAAGTTATTTATAGGAGTTGGACACATACCAAGTTTAGCTCAGTTCTGGGCATCTTTGAAATACCAATACAAACTTGTTCCTACATAGTAACTTGCAACTTTGAATGAGAATGTGCTTGCTTGCAGCAACGTGCTATATGTTCTGAATGCCCGAATTGGGAATCTGTGTCAAAACTTTGTTAGGAATTATGTGATCCTTACTAGCTGGAAGTAAGGGAGATGGGGCATGAAGTTATTTCTAGGAGTTGGACACATACCAAGTTTAGCTCAGTTCTGGGCATCTTTGAAATACCTATACAAACTTGTTCCTACATAGTAACTTGCAACTTTGAATGAAAATGTGCTTGCTTACAGCAACGTGCTATATGTTCTGAATGCCCGAATTGGGAATCTGTGTCAAAACTTTGTTAGGAATTATGTGATCCTTACTAGCTGGAAGTAAGGGAGATGGGGCATGAAGTTATTTCTAGGAGTTGGACACATACCAAGTTTAGCTCAGTTCTGGGCATCTTTGAAATACCTATACAAACTTGTTCCTACATAGTAACTTGCATCTTTGAATGAGAATCTGCTTGCTTACAGCAACGTGCTATATGTTCTGAATGCCCGAATTGAGAATCTGTGTCAAAACTTTGTTAGGAATTATGTGATCCTTACTAGCTGGAAGTAAGGGAGATGGGGCATGAAGTTATTTCTAGGAGTTGGACACATACCAAGTTTAGCTCAGTTCTGGGCATCTTTGAAATACCTATACAAACTTGTTCCTACATAGTAACTTGCAACTTTGAATGAAAATGTGCTTGCTTACAGCAACGTGCTATATGTTCTGAATGCCCGAATTGGGAATCTGTGTCAAAACTTTGTTAGGAATTATGTCATCCTTACTAGCTGGAAGTAAGGGAGATGGGGCATGAAGTTATTTCTAGGAGTTGGACACATACCAAGTTTAGCTCAGTTCTGGGCATCTTTGAAATACCTATACAAACTTGTTCCTACCTAGTAACTTGCATCTTTGAATGAGAATCTGCTTGCTTACAGCAACGTGCTATATGTTCTGAATGCCCGAATTGGGAATCTGTGTCAAAACTTTGTTAGGAATTATGTCATCCTTACTAGCTGGAAGTAAGGGAGATGGGGCATGAAGTTATTTCTAGGAGTTGGACACATACCAAGTTTAGCTCAGTTCTGGGCATCTTTGAAATACCTATACAAACTTGTTCCTACATAGTAACTTGCAACTTTGAATGAAAATGTGCTTGCTTACAGCAACGTGCTATATGTTCTGAATGCCCGAATTGGGAATCTGTGTCAAAACTTTGTTAGGAATTATGTCATCCTTACTAGCTGGAAGTAAGGGAGATGGGGTATGAAGTTATTTCTAGGAGTTGGACACATACCAAGTTTAGCTCAGTTCTGGGCATCTTTGAAATACCTATACAAACTTGATCCTACATAGTAACTTGCAACTTTGAATGAGAATGTGCTTGCTTACAGCAACGTGCTATATGTTCTGAATGCCCGAATTGGGAATCTGTGTCAAAACTTTGTTAGGAATTATGTGATCCTTACTAGCTGGAAGTAAGGGAGATGGGGCATGAAGTTATTTCTAGGAGTTGGACACATACCAAGTTTAGCTCAGTTCTGGGCATCTTTGAAATACCTATACAAACTTGTTCCTGCATAGTAACTTGCATCTTTGAATGAGAATGTGCTTGCTTACAGCAACGTGCTATATGTTCTGAATGCCCGAATTGGGAATCTGTGTCAAAACTTTGTTAGGAATTATGTGATCCTTACTAGCTGGAAGTAAGGGAGATGGGGCATGAAGTTATTTCTTGGAGTTGGAGACATACCAAGTTTAGCTCAGTTCTGGGCATCTTTGAAATACCTATACAAACTTGTTCCTACATAGTAACTTGCAACTTTGAATGAGAATGTGCTTGCTTGCAGCAACGTGCTATATGTTCTGAATGCCCGAATTGGGAATCTGTGTCAAAACTTTGTTAGGAATTATGTGATCCTTACTAGCTGGAAGTAAGGGAGATGGGGCATGAAGTTATTTCCAGGAGTTGGACACATACCAAGTTTAGCTCAGTTCTGGGCATCTTTGAAATACCTATACAAACTTGTTCCTACATAGTAACTTGCATCTTTGAATGAGAATCTGCTTGCTTACAGCAACGTGCTATATGTTCTGAATGCCCGAATTGGGAATCTGTGTCAAAACTTTGTTAGGAATTATGTGATCCTTACTAGCTGGAAGTAAGGGAGATGGGGCATGAAGTTATTTCTCGGAGTTGGACACATACCAAGTTTAGCTCAGTTCTGGGCATCTTTGAAATACCTATACAAACTTGTTCCTACATAGTAACTTGCAACTTTGAATGAGAATGTGCTTGCTTACAGCAACCTGCTATATGTTCTGAATACCCGAATTGGCAATCTGTGTCAAAACTTTGTTAGGAATTATGTGATCCTTACTAGCTGGAAGTAAGGGAGATGGGGCATGAAGTTATTTCTAGGAGTTGGACACATACCAAGTTTAGCTCAGTTCTGGGCATCTTTGAAATACCTATACAAACTTGTTCCTACATAGTAACTTGCAACTTTGAATGAAAATGTGCTTGCTTACAGCAACGTGCTATATGTTCTGAATCCCCGAATTGGGAATCTGTGTCAAAACTTTGTTAGGAATTATGTGATCCTTACTAGCTGGAAGTAAGGGAGATGGGGCATGAAGTTATTTCTAGGAGTTGGACACATACCAAGTTTAGCTCAGTTCTGGGCATCTTTGAAATACCTATACAAACTTGTTCCTACATAGTAACTTGCATCTTTGAATGAGAATCTGCTTGCTTACAGCAACGTGCTATATGTTCTGAATGCCCGAATTGAGAATCTGTGTCAAAACTTTGTTAGGAATTATGTGATCCTTACTAGCTGGAAGTAAGGGAGATGGGGCATGAAGTTATTTCTAGGAGTTGGACACATACCAAGTTTAGCTCAGTTCTGGGCATCTTTGAAATACCTATACAAACTTGTTCCTACATAGTAACTTGCAACTTTGAATGAAAATGTGCTTGCTTACAGCAACGTGCTATATGTTCTGAATGCCCGAATTGGGAATCTGTGTCAAAACTTTGTTAGGAATTATGCGATCCTTACTAGCTGGAAGTAAGGGAGATGGGGCATGAAGTTATTTCTAGGAGTTGGACACATACCAAGTTTAGCTCAGTTCTGGGCATCTTTGAAATACCTATACAAACTTTTTCCTACATAGTAACTTGCAAATTTGAATGAGAATGTGCTTGCTTACAGCAACGTGCTATATGTTCTAAATGCCCGAATTGGGAATCTGTGTCAAAACTTTGTTAGGAATTATGCGATCCTTACTAGCTGGAAGTAAGGGAGATGGGGCATGAAGTTATTTCTAGGAGTTGGACACATACCAAGTTTAGCTCAGTTCTGGGCATCTTTGAAATACCTATACAAACTTGTTCCTACATAGTAACTTGCAACTTTGAATGAGAATGTGCTTGCTTGCAGCAACGTGCTATATGTTCTGAATGCCCGAATAGTGAATCTGTGTCAAAACTTTGTTAGGAATTATGCGATCCTTACTTGCTGGAAGTAAGGGAGATGGGGCATGAAGTTATTTCTAGGAGTTGGACACATACCAAGTTTAGCTCAGTTCTGGGCATCTTTGAAATACCTATACAAACTTGTTCCTACATAGTAACTTGCAACTTTGAATGAGAATCTGCTTGCTTAAAGCAACGTGCTATATGTTCTGAATGCCCGAATTGGGAAACTGTGTCAAAACTTTCTTAGGAATTATGTGATCCTTACTAGCTGGAAGTAAGGGAGATGGGGCATGAAGTTATTTCTAGGAGTTGGACACATACCAAGTTTCGCTCAGTTCTGGGCATCTTTGAAATACCTATACAAACTTGTTGCTACATAGTAACTTGCATCATTAATGAGAATCTGCTTGCTTACAGCCACGTGCTATATGTTCTGAATGCCCGAATTGGGAATCTGTGTCAAAACTTTGTTAGGAATTATGTGATCCTTACTAGCTGGAAGTAAGGGAGATGGGGCATGAAGTTATTTCTAGGAGTTGGACACATACCAAGTTTAGCTCAGTTCTGGGCATCTTTGAAATACCTATACAAACTTGTTCCTACATAGTAACTTGCATCTTTGAAGGAGAATGTGCTTGCTTACAGCAACGTGCTATATGTTCTGAATGCCCGAATTGGGAATCTGTGTCAAAACTTTGTTAGGAAATATGTGATCCTTACTGGCTGGAAGTAAGTGAGATGGAGCATGAAGTTATTTCTAGGAGTTGGACACATACCAAGTTTAGCTCAGTTCTGGGCATCTTTGAAATACCTATACAAACTTGTTCCTACATAGTGAGTTGCATCTTTGAATGAGAATGTGCTTGCTTACAGCAACGTGCTATATGTTCTGATTGCCCGAATTGGCAATCTGTGTCAAAACTTTGTTAGGAATTATGTGATCCTTACTAGCTGGAAGTAAGGGAGATGGGGCATGAAGTTATTTCTAGGAGTTGGACACATACCAAGTTTAGCTCAGTTCTGGGCATCTTTGAAATACCTATACAAACTTGTTCCTACATAGTAACTTGCATCTTTAATGAGAATCTGCTTGCTTACAGCAACGTGCTATATGTTCTGAATGCCCGAATTGGGAATCTGTGTCAAAACTTTGTTAGGAATTATGTGATCCTTACTAGCTGGAAGTAAGGGAGATGGGGCATGAAGTTATTTCTAGGAGTTGGACACATACCAAGTTTTGCTCAGTTCTGGGCATCTTTGAAATACCTATACAAACTTGTTCCTACATAGTAACTTGCAACTTTGAATGAGAATGTGCTTGCTTACAGCAACGTGCTATATGTTCTGAATGCCCGAATTGGGAATCTGTGTCAAAACTTTGTTAGGAATTATGTGATCCTTACTAGCTGGAAGTAAGGGAGATGGGGCATGAAGTTATTTCTAGGAGTTGGACACATACCAAGTTTAGCTCAGTTCTGGGCATCTTTGAAATACCTATACAAACTTGTTCCTACATAGTAACTTGCAACTTTGAATGAAAATGTGCTTGCTTACAGAAACGTGCTATATGTTCTGAATGCCCGAATTGGGAATCTGTGTCAAAACTTTGTTAGGAATTATGTGATCCTTACTAGCTGGAAGTAAGGGAGATGGGGCATGAAGTTATTTCTAGGAGTTGGACACATACCAAGTTTAGCTCAGTTCTGGGCATCTTTGAAATACCTATACAAACTTGTTCCTACATAGTAACTTGCATCTTTGAATGAGAATCTGCTTGCTTACAGCAACGTGCTATATGTTCTGAATGCCCGAATTGGGAATCTGTGTCAAAACTTTGTTAGGAATTATGTGATCCTTACTAGCTGGAAGTAAGGGCAATGGGGCATGAAGTTATTTCTAGGAGTTGGACACATACCAAGTTTAGCTCAGTTCTGGGCATCTTTGAAATACCTATACAAACTTGTTCCTACATAGTAACTTGCAACTTTGAATGAGAATGTGCTTGCTTACAGCAACGTGCTATATGTTCTGAATGCCCGAATTGGGAATCTGTGTTAAAACTTTGTTAGGAATTATGTGATCCTTACTAGCTGGAAGTAAGGGAGATGGGGCATGAAGTTATTTCTTGGAGTTGGACACATACCAAGTTTAGCTCAGTTCTGGGCATCTTTGAAATACCTATACAAACTTGTTCCTACATAGTAACTTGCAACTTTGAATGAGAATGTGCTTGCTTACAGCAACGTGCTATATGTTCTGAATGCCCGAATTGGGAATCTGTGTCAAAACTTTGTTAGGAATTATGTGATCCTTACTAGCTGGAAGTAAGGGAGATGGGGCATGAAGTTATTTCTAGGAGTTGGACACATACCAAGTTTAGCTCAGTTCTGGGCATCATTGAAATACCTATACAAACTTGTTCCTACATAGTAACTTGCATATTTGAATGAGAATGTGCTTGCTTACAGCAACGTGCTATATGTTCTGAATGCCCGAATTGGCAATCTGTGTCAAAACTTTGTTAGGAATTATGTGATCCTTACTAGCTGGAAGTAAGGCAGATGGGGCATGAAGTTATTTCTAGGAGTTGGACACATACCAAGTTTAGCTCAGTTCTGGGCATCTTTGAAATACCTATACAAACTTGTTCCTACATAGTAACTTGCAACTTTGAATGAAAATCTGCTTGCTTACAGCAACGTGCTATATGTTCTGAATGCCCGAATTGTCAATCTGTGTCAAAACTTTGTTAGGAATTATATGATCCTTACTAGCTGGAAGTAAGGGAGATGGGGCATGAAGTTATTTCTAGGAGTTGGACACATACCAAGTTTAGCTCAGTTCTGGGCATCTTTGAAATACCTATACAAACTTGTTCCTACATAGTAACTTGCAACTTTGAATGAAAATGTGCTTGCTTACAGCAACGTGCTATATGTTCTGAATGCCCGAATTGGGAATCTGTGTCAAATCTTTGTTAGGAATTATATGATCCTTACTAGCTGGAAGTAAGGGAGATGGGGCATGAAGTTATTTCTAGGAGTTGGACACATACCAAGTTTAGCTCAGTTCTGGGCATCTTTGAAATACCTATACAAACTTGTTCCTACATAGTAACTTGCATCTTTGAATGAGAATGTGCTTGCTTACAGCAACGTGCTATATGTTCTGAATGCCCGAATTGGGAATCTGTGTCAAATCTTTGTTAGGAATTATGTGATCCTTACTAGCTGGAAGTAAGGGAGATGGGGCATGAAGTTATTTCTAGGAGTTGGACACATACCAAGTTTAGCACAATTCTGGGCATCTTTGAAATACCTATACAAACTTGTTCCTACATAGTAACTTGCATCTTTGAATGAGAATCTGCTTGCTTACAGCAACGTGCTATATGTTCTGAATGCCCGAATTGGGAATCTGTGTCAAAACTTTCTTAGGAATTATGTGATCCTTACTAGCTGGAAGTAAGGGAGATGGGGCATGAAGTTATTTCTAGGAGTTGGACACATACCAAGTTTAGCTCAGTTCTGGGCTTCTTTGAAATACCTATACAAACTTGTTCCTACATAGTAACTTGCAACTTTGAATGAAAATGTGCTTGCTTACAGCAACGTGCTATATGTTCTGAATGCCCGAATTGGGAATCTGTGTCAAAACTTTGTTAGGAATTATGTCATCCTTACTAGCTGGAAGTAAGGGAGATGGGGCATGAAGTTATTTCTAGGAGTTGGACACATACCAAGTTTAGCTCAGTTCTGGGCATCTTTGAAATACCTATACAAACTTGTTCCTACATAGTAACTTGCATATTTGAATGAGAATGTGCTTGCTTACAGCAACGTGCTATATGTTCTGAATGCCCGAATTGGCAATCTGTGTCAAAACTTTCTTAGGAATTATGTGATCCTTACTAGCTGGAAGTAAGGGAGATGGGGCATGAAGTTATTTCTAGGAGTTGGACACATACCAAGTTTAGCTCAGTTCTGGGCATCTTTGAAATACCTATACAAACTTGTTCCTACATAGTAACTTGCAACTTTGAATGAAAATGTGCTTGCTTACAGCAACGTGCTATATGTTCTGAATGCCCGAATTGGGAATCTGTGTCAAAACTTTGTTAGGAATTATGCGATCCTTATTAGCTGGAAGTAAGGGAGATGGGGCATGAAGTTATTTCTAGGAGTTGGACACATACCAAGTTTAGCTCAGTTCTGGGCATCTTTGAAATACCTATACAAACTTTTTCCTACATAGTAACTTGCAACTTTGAATGAGAATGTGCTTGCTTACAGCAACGTGCTATATGTTCTAAATGCCCGAATTGGGAATCTGTGTCAAAACTTTGTTAGGAATTATGCGATCCTTACAAGCTGGAAGTAAGGGAGATGGGGCATGAAGTTATTTCTAGGAGTTGGACACATACCAAGTTTAGCTCAGTTCTGGGCATCTTTGAAATACCTATACAAACTTGTTCCTACATAGTAACTTGCAACTTTGAATGAGAATGTGCTTGCTTGCAGCAACGTGCTATATGTTCTGAATGCCCGAATAGTGAATCTGTGTCAAAACTTTGTTAGGAATTATGCGATCCTTACTTGCTGGAAGTAAGGGAGATGGGGCATGAAGTTATTTCTAGGAGTTGGACACATACCAAGTTTAGCTCAGTTCTGGGCATCTTTGAAATACCTATACAAACTTGTTCCTACATAGTAACTTGCAACTTTGAATGAGAATCTGCTTGCTTACAGCAACGTGCTATATGTTCTGAATGCCCGAATTGGGAATCTGTGTCAAAACTTTCTTAGGAATTATGTGATCCTTACTAGCTGGAAGTAAGGGAGATGGGGCATGAAGTTATTTCTAGGAGTTGGACACATACCAAGTTTCGCTCAGTTCTGGGCATCTTTGAAATACCTATACAAACTTGTTGCTACATAGTAACTTGCATCATTAATGAGAATCTGCTTGCTTACAGCAACGTGCTATATATTCTGAATGCCCGAATTGGGAATCTGTGTCAAAACTTTGTTAGGAATTATGTGATCCTTACTAGCTGGAAGTAAGGGAGATGGGGCATGAAGTTATTTCTAGGAGTTGGACACATACCAAGTTTAGCTCAGTTCTGGGCATCATTGAAATACCTATACAAACTTGTTCCTACATAGTAACTTGCATATTTGAATGAGAATGTGCTTGCTTACAGCAACGTGCTATATGTTCTGAATGCCCGAATTGGCAATCTGTGTCAAAACTTTGTTAGGAATTATGTGATCCTTACTAGCTGGAAGTAAGGGAGATGGGGCATGAAGTTATTTCTAGGAGTTGGACACATACCAAGTTTAGCTCAGTTCTGGGCATCTTTGAAATACCTATACAAACTTGTTCCTACATAGTAACTTGCATCTTTGAATGAGAATGTGCTTGCTTACAGGACGTGCTATATGTTCTGAATGCCCGAATTGGGAATCTGTGTCAAAACTTTGTTAGGAATTATGTGATCCTTACTAGCTGGAAGTAAGGGAGATGGGGCATGAAGTTATTTCTAGGAGTTGGACACATACCAAGTTTAGCTCAGTTCTGGGCATCTTTGAAATACTTATACAAACTTGTTCCTACATAGTAACTTGCAACTTTGAATGAGAATGTGCTTGCTTACAGCAACGTGCTATATGTTCTGAATGCCCGAATTGGGAATCTGTGTCAAAACTTTGTTAGAAATTGTGTGATCCTTACTAGCTGGAAGTAAGGGAGATGGGGCATGAAGTTATTTCTAGGAGTTGGACACATACCAAGTTTAGCTCAGTTCTAAGCATCTTTGAAATACCTATACAAACTTGTTCCTACATAGTAACTTGCATCTTTGAATGAGAATGTGCTTGCTTACAGCAACGTGCTATATGTTCTGAATGCCCGAATTGGGAATCTGTGTCAAAACTTTGTTAGGAATTATGTGATCCTTACTAGCTGGAAGTAAGGGAGATGGGGCATGAAGTTATTTCTAGGAGTTGGACACATACCAAGTTTAGCTCAGTTCTGGGCATCTTTGAAATACCTATACAAACTTGTTCCTACATAGTAACTTGCAACTTTGAATGAGAATGTGCTTGCTTACAGCAACGTGCTATATGTTCTGAATGCCCGAATTGGGAATCTGTGTCAAAACTTTGTTAGGAATTATGTGATCCTTACTAGTTGGAAGTAAGGGAGATGGGGCATGAAGTTATTTCTAGCAGTTGGACACATACCAAGTTTAGCTCAGTTATGGGCATCTTTGAAATACCTATACAAACTTGTTCCTACATAGTAACTTGCATCTTTGAATGAGAATCTGCTTGCTTACAGCAACGTGCTATATGTTCTGAATGCCCGAATTGGGAATCTGTGTCAAAACTTTTTTAGGAATTATGTGATCCTTACTGGCTGGAAGTAAGGGAGATGGGGCATGAAGTTATTTCTAGGAGTTGGACACATACCAAGTTTAGCTCAGTTCTGGGCATCTTTGAAATACCTATACAAACTTGTTCCTACATAGTAACTTGCATCTTTGAATGAGAATGTGCTTGCTTACAGCAACGTGCTATATGTTCTGAATGCCCGAATTGGGAATCTGCGTCAAAACTTTGTTAGGAATTATGTGATCCTTACTAGCTGGAAGTAAGGGAGATGGGGCATGAAGTTATTTCTAGGAGTTGGACACATACCAAGTTTAGCTCAGTTCTGGGCATCTTTGAAATACCTATACAAACTTGTTGCTACATAGTAACTTGCATCATTAATGAGAATCTGCTTGCTTACAGCAATGTGCTATATGTTCTGAATGCCCGAATTGGGAATCTGTGTCAAAACTTTGTTAGGAATTATGTGATCCTTACTAGCTGGAAGTAAGGGAGATGGGGCATGAAGTTATTTCTAGGAGTTGGACACATACCAAGTTTAGCTCAGTTCTGGGCATCTTTGAAATACCTATACAAACTTGTTCCTACATAGTAACTTGCAACTTTGAATGAGAATGTGCTTGCTTACAGCAACGTGCTATATGTTCTGAATGCCCGAATTGGGAATCTGTGTCAAAACTTTGTTAGGAATTATGTGATCCTTACTGGCTGGAAGTAAGGGAGATGGGGCATGAAGTTATTTCTAGGAGTTGGACACATACCAAGTTTAGCTCAGTTCTGGGCATCTTTGAAATACCTATACAAACTTGTTCCTACATAGTAACTTGCATCTTAATGAGAATCTGCTTGCTTACAGCAACGTGCTATATGTTCTGAATGCCCGAATTGGGAATCTGTGTCTGAACTTTGTTAGGAATTATGTGATCCTTACTAGCTGGAAGTAAGGGAGATGGGGCATGAAGTTATTTCTAGGAGTTGGACACACACCAAGTTTTGCTCAGTTCTGGGCATCTTTGAAATACCTATACAAACTTGTTCCTACATAGTAACTTGCAACTTTGAATGAGAATGTGCTTTCTTACAGCAACGTGCTATATGTTCTGAATGCCCGAATTGGGAATCTGTGTCAAAACTTTGTTAGGAATTATGTGATCCTTACTAGCTGGAAGTAAGGGAGATGGGGCATGAAGTTATTTCTAGGAGTTGGACACATACCAAGTTTAGCTCAGTTCTGGGCATCTTTGAAATACCTATACAAACTTGTTCCTACATAGTAACTTGCAACTTTGAATGAAAATGTGCTTGCTTGCAGCAACGTGCTATATGTTCTGAATGCCCGAATTGGGAATCTGTGTCAAAACTTTGTTAGGAATTATGTGATCCTTACTAGCTGGAAGTAAGGGAGATGGGGCATGAAGTTATTTCTAGGAGTTGGACACATACCAAGTTTAGCTCAGTTCTGGGCATCTTTGAAATACCTATACAAACTTGTTCCTACATAGTAACTTGCATCTTTGAATGAGAATCTGCTTGCTTACCGCAACGTGCTATATGTTCTGAATGCCCGAATTGGGAATCTGTGTCAAAACTTTGTTAGGAATTATGTGATCCTTACTAGCTGGAAGTAAGGGAGATGGGGCATGAAGTTATTTCTAGGAGTTGGACACATACCAAGTTTAGCTCAGGTCTGGGCATCTTTGAAATACCTATACAAACTTGTTCCTACATAGTAACTTGCATCTTTGAATGAGAATGTGCTTGCTTACAGCAACGTGCTATATGTTCTGAATGCCCGAATTGGGAATCTGTGTCAAAACTTTGTTAGGAAATATGTGATCCTTACTGGCTGGAAGTAAGTGAGATGGAGCATGAAGTTATTTCTAGGAGTTGGACACATACCAAGTTTAGCTCAGTTCTGGGCATCTTTGAAATACCTATACAAACTTGTTCCTACATAGTGAGTTGCATCTTTGAATGAGAATGTGCTTGCTTACAGCAACGTGCTATATGTTCTGATTGCCCGAATTGGCAATCTGTGTCAAAACTTTGTTAGGAATTATGTGATCCTTACTAGCTGGAAGTAAGGGAGATGGGGCATGAAGTTATTTCTAGGAGTTGGACACATACCAAGTTTAGCTCAGTTCTGGGCATCTTTGAAATACCTATACAAACTTGTTCCTACATAGTAACTTGCAACTTTGAATGAGAATGTGCTTGCTTACAGCAACGTGCTATATGTTCTGAATGCCCGAATTGGGAATCTGTGTCAAAACTTTGTTAGGAATTATGTGATCCTTACTAGCTGGAAGTAAGGGAGATGGGGCATGAAGTTATTTCTAGGAGTTGGACACATACCAAGTTTAGCTCAGTTCTGGGCATCTTTGAAATACCTATACAAACTTGTTCCTACATAGTAACTTGCAACTTTGAATGAAAATGTGCTTGCTTACAGCAACGTGCTATATGTTCTGAATGCCCGAATTGGGAATCTGTGTCAAAACTTTGTTAGGAATTATGTGATCCTTACTAGCTGGAAGTAAGGGAGATGGGGCATGAAGTTATTTCTAGGAGTTGGACACATACCAAGTTTAGCTCAGTTCTGGGCATCATTGAAATACCTATACAAACTTGTTCCTACATAGTAACTTGCATATTTGAATGAGAATGTGCTTGCTTACAGCAACGTGCTATATGTTCTGAATGCCCGAATTGGCAATCTGTGTCAAAACTTTGTTAGGAATTATGTGATCCTTACTAGCTGGAAGTAAGGCAGATGGGGCATGAAGTTATTTCTAGGAGTTGGACACATACCAAGTTTAGCTCAGTTCTGGGCATCTTTGAAATACCTATACAAACTTGTTCCTACATAGTAACTTGCAACTTTGAATGAAAATCTGCTTGCTTACAGCAACGTGCTATATGTTCTGAATGCCCGAATTGTCAATCTGTGTCAAAACTTTGTTAGGAATTATATGATCCTTACTAGCTGGAAGTAAGGGAGATGGGGCATGAAGTTATTTCTAGGAGTTGGACACATACCAAGTTTAGCTCAGTTCTGGGCATCTTTGAAATACCTATACAAACTTGTTCCTACATAGTAACTTGCAACTTTGAATGAAAATGTGCTTGCTTACAGCAACGTGCTATATGTTCTGAATGCCCGAATTGGGAATCTGTGTCAAATCTTTGTTAGGAATTATATGATCCTTACTAGCTGGAAGTAAGGGAGATGGGGCATGAAGTTATTTCTAGGAGTTGGACACATACCAAGTTTAGCTCAGTTCTGGGCATCTTTGAAATACCTATACAAACTTGTTCCTAGATAGTAACTTGCATCTTTGAATGAGAATGTGCTTGCTTACAGCAACGTGCTATATGTTCTGAATGCCCGAATTGGGAATCTGTGTCAAAACTTTGTTAGGAATTATGTGATCCTTACTAGCTGGAAGTAAGGGAGATGGGGCATGAAGTTATTTCTAGGAGTTGGACACATACCAAGTTTAGCACAATTCTGGGCATCTTTGAAATACCTATACAAACTTGTTCCTACATAGTAACTTGCATCTTTGAATGAGAATCTGCTTGCTTACGGCAACGTGCTATATGTTCTGAATGCCTGAATTGGGAATCTGCGTCAAAACTTTCTTAGGAATTATGTGATCCTTACAAGCTGGAAGTAAGGGAGATGGGGCATGAAGTTATTTCTAGGAGTTGGACACATACCAAGTTTAGCTCAGTTCTGGGCTTCTTTGAAATACCTATACAAACTTGTTCCTACATAGTAACTTGCAACTTTGAATGAAAATGTGCTTGCTTACAGCAACGTGCTATATGTTCTGAATGCCCGAATTGGGAATCTGTGTCAAAACTTTGTTAGGAATTATGTCATCCTTACTAGCTGGAAGTAAGGGAGATGGGGCATGAAGTTATTTCTAGGAGTTGGACACATACCAAGTTTAGCTCAGTTCTGGGCATCTTTGAAATACCTATACAAACTTGTTCCTACATAGTAACTTGCATATTTGAATGAGAATGTGCTTGCTTACAGCAACGTGCTATATGTTCTGAATGCCCGAATTGGCAATCTGTGTCAAAACTTTCTTAGGAATTATGTGATCCTTACTAGCTGGAAGTAAGGGAGATGGGGCATGAAGTTATTTCTAGGAGTTGGACACATACCAAGTTTCGCTCAGTTCTGGGCATCTTTGAAATACCTATACAAACTTGTTCCTACATAGTAACTTGCATCATTAATGAGAATCTGCTTGCTTACAGCCACGTGCTATATGTTCTGAATGCGCGAATTGGGAATCTGTGTCAAAACTTTGTTAGGAATTATGTGATCCTTACTAGCTGGAAGTAAGGGAGATGGGGCATGAAGTTATTTCTAGGAGTTGGACACATACCAAGTTTAGCTCAATTCTGGGCATCTTTGAAATACCAATACAAACTTGTTCCTACATAGTAACTTGCAACTTTCAATGAAAATGTGCTTGCTTACAGCAACGTGCTATATGTTCTGAATGCCCGAATTGGGAATCTGTGTCAAAACTTTGTTAGGAATTATGTGATCCTTACTAGCTGGAAGTAAGGGAGATGGGGCATGAAGTTATTTCTAGGAGTTGGACACATACCAAGTTTAGCTCAGTTCTGGGCATCTTTGAAATACCTATACAAACTTGTTCCTACATAGTAACTTGCATCTTTGAATGAGAATGTGCTTGCTTACAGCAACGTGCTATATGTTCTGAATGCCCGAATTGGGAATTTGTGTCAAAACTTTGTTAGGAATTATGTGATCCTTACTAGTTGGAAGTAAGGGAGATGGGGCATGAAGTTATTTCTAGCAGTTGGACACATACCAAGTTTAGCTCAGTTATGGGCATCTTTGAAATACCTATACAAACTTGTTCCTACATAGTAACTTGCATCTTTGAATGAGAATGTGCTTGCTTACAGCAACGTGCTATATGTTCTGAATGCCCGAATTGGGAATCTGTGTCAAACTTTGTTAGGAATTATGTGATCCTTACTAGCTGGAAGTAAGGGAGATAGGGCATGAAGTTATTTCTAGGAGTTGGACACATACCAAGTTTAGCTCAGTTCTGGGCATCTTTGAAATACCTATACAAACTTGTTCCTACATAGTAACTTGCATCGTTGAATGAGAATCTGCTTGCTTACAGCAACGTGCTATATGTTCTGAATGCCCGAATTGGGAATCTGTGTCAAAACTTTGTTAGGAATTATGTGATCCTTACTAGCTGGAAGTAAGGGAGATGGGGCATGAAGTTATTTCTAGGAGTTGGACACATACCAAGTTTAGCTCAGTTCTGGGCATCTTTGAAATACCTATACAAACTTGTTCCTACATAGTAACTTGCATCTTTGAATGAGAATGTGCTTGCTTACAGCAACGTGCTATATGTTCTGAATGCCCGAAAGGGGAATCTGTGTCAAAACTTTGTTAGGAATTATGTGATCCTTACTAGCTGGAAGTAAGGGAGATGGGGCATGAAGTTATTTCTAGGAGTTGGACACATACCAAGTTTAGCTCAGTTCTGGGCATTTTTGAAATACCTATACAAACTTGTTCCTACATAGTAACTTGCAACTTTGAATGAAAATCTGCTTGCTTACAGCAACGTGCTATATGTTCTGAATGCCCGAATTGTCAATCTGTGTCAAAACTTTGTTAGGAATTATATGATCCTTACTAGCTAGAAGAAAGGGAGATGGGGCATGAAGTTATTTCTAGGAGTTGGACACATACCAAGTTTAGCTCAGTTCTGGGCATCTTTGAAATACCTATACAAACTTGTTCCTACATAGTAACTTGCAACTTTGAATGAAAATGTGCTTGCTTACAGCAACGTGCTATATGTTCTGAATGCCCGAATTGGGAATCTGTGTCAAATCTTTGTTAGGAATTATATGATCCTTACTAGCTGGAAGTAAGGGAGATGGGGCATGAAGTTATTTCTAGGAGTTGGACACATACCAAGTTTAGCTCAGTTCTGGGCATCTTTGAAATACCTATACAAACTTGTTCCTACATAGTAACTTGCATCTTTGAATGAGAATGTGCTTGCTTACAGCAACGTGCTATATGTTCTGAATGCCCGAATTGGGAATCTGTGTCAAAACTTTGTTAGGAATTATGTCATCCTTACTAGCTGGAAGTAAGGGAGATGGGGCATGAAGTTATTTCTAGGAGTTGGACACATACCAAGTTTAGCACAATTCTGGGCATCTTTGAAATACCTATACAAACTTGTTCCTACATAGTAACTTGCATCTTTGAATGAGAATCTGCTTGCTTACGGCAACGTGCTATATGTTCTGAATGCCCGAATTGGGAATCTGTGTCAAAACTTTCTTAGGAATTATGTGATCCTTACAAGCTGGAAGTAAGGGAGATGGGGCATGAAGTTATTTCTAGGAGTTGGACACATACCAAGTTTAGCTCAGTTCTGGGCTTCTTTGAAATACCTATACAAACTTGTTCCTACATAGTAACTTGCAACTTTGAATGAAAATGTGCTTGCTTACAGCAACGTGCTATATGTTCTGAATGCCCGAATTGGGAATCTGTGTCAAAACTTTGTTAGGAATTATGTGATCCTTACTAGCTGGAAGTAAGGGAGATGGGGCATGAAGTTATTTCTAGGAGTTGGACACATACCAAGTTTAGCTCAGTTCTGGGCATCTTTGAAATACCTATACAAACTTGTTCCTACATAGTAACTTGCATATTTGAATGAGAATGTGCTTGCTTACAGCAACGTGCTATATGTTCTGAATGCCCGAATTGGCAATCTGTGTCAAAATTTTGTTAGGAATTATGTGATCCTTACTAGCTGGAAGTAAGGCAGATGGGGCATGAAGTTATTTCTAGGAGTTGGACACATACCAAGTTTAGCTCAGTTCTGGGCATCTTTGAAATACCTATACAAACTTGTTCCTACATAGTAACTTGCAACTTTGAATGAGAATGTGCTTGCTTACAGCAACGTGCTATATGTTCTGAATGCCCGAATTGTCAATCTGTGTCAAAACTTTGTTAGGAATTATATGATCCTTACTAGCTGGAAGTAAGGGAGATGGGGCATGAAGTTATTTCTAGGAGTTGGACACATACCAAGTTTAGCTCAGTTCTGGGCATCTTTGAAATACCTATACAAACTTGTTCCTACATAGTAACTTGCAACTTTGAATGAAAATGTGCTTGCTTACAGCAACGTGCTATATGTTCTGAATGCCCGAATTGGGAATCTGTGTCAAATCTTTGTTAGGAATTATATGATCCTTACTAGCTGGAAGTAAGGGAGATGGGGCATGAAGTTATTTCTAGGAGTTGGACACATAGCAAGTTTAGCTCAGTTCTGGGCATCTTTGAAATACCTATACAAACTTGTTCCTAGATAGTAACTTGCATCTTTGAATGAGAATGTGCTTGCTTACAGCAACGTGCTATATGTTCTGAATGCCCGAATTGGGAATCTGTGTCAAAACTTTGTTAGGAATTATGTGATCCTTACTAGCTGGAAGTAAGGGAGATGGGGCATGAAGTTATTTCTAGGAGTTGGACACATACCAAGTTTAGCACAATTCTGGGCATCTTTGAAATACCTATACAAACTTGTTCCTACATAGTAACTTGCATCTTTGAATGAGAATCTGCTTGCTTACGGCAACGTGCTATATGTTCTGAATGCCCGAATTGGGAATCTGTGTCAAAACTTTCTTAGGAATTATGTGATCCTTACAAGCTGGAAGTAAGGGAGATGGGGCATGAAGTTATTTCAAGGAGTTGGACACATACCAAGTTTAGCTCAGTTCTGGGCTTCTTTGAAATACCTATACAAACTTGTTCCTACATAGTAACTTGCAACTTTGAATGAAAATGTGCTTGCTTACAGCAACGTGCTATATGTTCTGAATGCCCGAATTGGGAATCTGTGTCAAAACTTTGTTAGGAATTATGTCATCCTTACTAGCTGGAAGTAAGGGAGATGGGGCATGAAGTTATTTCTAGGAGTTGGACACATACCAAGTTTATCTCAGTTCTGGGCATCTTTGAAATACCTATACAAACTTGTTCCTACATAGTAACTTGCATATTTGAATGAGAATGTGCTTGCTTACAGCAACGTGCTATATGTTCTGAATGCCCGAATTGGCAATCTGTGTCAAAACTTTGTTAGGAATTATGTGATCCTTACTAGCTGGAAGTAAGGGAGATGGGGCATGAAGTTATTTCTAGGAGTTGGACACATACCAAGTTTAGCTCAGTTCTGGGCATCTTTGAAATACCTATACAAACTTGTTCCTACATAGTAACTTGCATCTTTGAATGAGAATGTGCTTGCTTACAGCAACGTGCTATATGTTCTGAATGCCCGAATTGGGAATTTGTGTCAAAACTTTGTTAGGAATTATGTGATCCTTACTAGTTGGAAGTAAGGGAGATGGGGCATGAAGTTATTTCTAGGAGTTGGACACATACCAAGTTTAGCTCAGTTATGGGCATCTTTGAAATACCTATACAAACTTGTTCCTACATAGTAACTTGCATCTTTGAATGAGAATGTGCTTGCTTACAGCAACGTGCTATACGTTCTGAATGCCCGAATTGGTAATCTGTGTCAAACTTTGTTAGGAATTATGTGATCCTTACTAGCTGGAAGTAAGGGAGATAGGGCATGAAGTTATTTCTAGGAGTTGGACACATACCAAGTTTAGCTCAGTTCTGGGCATCTTTGAAATACCTATACAAACTTGTTCCTACATAGTAACTTGCATCTTTGAATGAGAATGTGCTTGCTTACAGCAACGTGCTATATGTTCTGAATGCCCGAATTGGGAATCTGTGTCAAAACTTTGTTAGGAATTATGTGATCCTTACTAGCTGGAAGTAAGGGAGATGGGGCATGAAGTTATTTCTAGGAGTTGGACACATACCAAGTTTAGCTCAGTTCTGGGTATCTTTGAAATACCTATACAAACTTGTTGCTACATAGTAACTTGCATCATTAATGAGAATCTGCTTGCTTACAGCAACGTGCTATATGTTCTGAATGCCCGAATTGGGAATCTGTGTCAAAACTTTGTTAGGAATTATGTGATCCTTACTAGCTGGAAGTAAGGGAGATGGGGCATGAAGTTATTTCTAGGAGTTGGACACATACCAAGTTTAGCTCAGTTCTGGGCATCTTTGAAATACCTATACAAACTTGTTCCTACATAGTAACTTGCAACTTTGAATGAGAATGTGCTTGCTTACAGCAACGTGCTATATGTTCTGAATGCCCGAATTGGGAATCTGTGTCAAAACTTTGTTAGGAATTATGTGATCCTTACTAGTTGAAAGTAAGGGAGATGGGGCATGAAGTTATTTCTAGCAGTTGGACACATACCAAGTTTAGCTCAGTTATGGGCATCTTTGAAATACCTATACAAACTTGTTCCTACATAGTAACTTGCATCTTTGAATGAGAATGTGCTTGATTACAGCAACGTGCTATATGTTCTGAATGCCCGAATTGGGAATCTGTGTCAAAACTTTGTTAGGAATTATGTGATCCTTACTGGCTGGAAGTGAGGGAGATGGGGCATGAAGTTATTTCTAGGAGTTGGACACATACCAAGTTTAGCTCAGTTCTGGGCATCTTTGAAATACCTATACAAACTTGTTCCTACATAGTAACTTGCATCTTTGAATGAGAATGTGCTTGCTTACAGCAACGTGCTATATGTTCTGAATGCCCGAATGGGGAATCTGTGTCAAAACTTTGTTAGGAATTATGTGATCCTTACTAGCTGGAAGTAAGTGAGATGGGGCATGAAGTTATTTCTAGGAGTTGGACACATACCAAGTTTAGCTCAGTTCTGGGCATCTTTGAAATACCTATACAAACTTGTTCCTACATAGTAACTTGCAACTTTGAATGAAAATCTGCTTGCTTACAGCAACGTGCTATATGTTCTGAATGCCCGAATTGTCAATCTGTGTCAAAACTTTTTTAGGAATTATATGATCCTTACTAGCTAGAAGAAAGTGAGATGGGGCATGAAGTTATTTCTAGGAGTTGGACACATACCAAGTTTAGCTCAGTTCTGGGCATCTTTGAAATACCTATACAAACTTGTTCCTACATAGTAACTTGCAACTTTGAATGAAAATGTGCTTGCTTGCAGCAACGTGCTATATGTTCTGAATGCCCGAATTGGGAATCTGTGTCAAATCTTTGTTAGGAATTATATGATCCTTACTAGCTGGAAGTAAGGGAGATGGGGCATGAAGTTATTTCTAGGAGTTGGACACATACCAAGTTTAGCTCAGTTCTGGGCATCTTTGAAATACCTATACAAACTTGTTCCTACATAGTAACTTGCATCTTTGAATGAGAATGTGCTTGCTTACAGCAACGTGCTATATGTTCTGAATGCCCGAATTGTGAATCTGTGTCAAATCTTTGTTAGGAATTATGTGATCCTTACTAGCTGGAAGTAAGGGAGATGGGGCATGAAGTTATTTCTAGGAGTTGGACACATACCAAGTTTAGCACAATTCTGGGCATCTTTGAAATACCTATACAAACTTGTTCCTACATAGTAACTTGCATCTTTGAATGAGAATCTGCTTGCTTACGGCAACGTGCTATATGTTCTGAATGCCCGAATTGGGAATCTGTGTCAAAACTTTCTTAGGAATTATGTGATCCTTACAAGCTGGAATTAAGGGAGATGGGGCATGAAGTTATTTCTAGGAGTTGGACACATACCAAGTTTAGGTCAGTTCTGGGCTTCTTTGAAATACCTATACAAACTTGTTCCTACATAGTAACTTGCAACTTTGAATGAAAATGTGCTTGCTTACAGCAACGTGCTATATGTTCTGAATGCCCGAATTGGGAATCTGTGTCAAAACTTTGTTAGGAATTATGTCATCCTTACTAGCTGGAAGTAAGGGAGATGGGGCATGAAGTTATTTCTAGGAGTTGGACACATACCAAGTTTAGCTCAGTTCTGGGCATCTTTGAAATACCTATACAAACTTGTTCCTACATAGTAACTTGCATATTTGAATGAGAATGTGCTTGCTTACAGCAACGTGCTATATGTTCTGAATGCCCGAATTGGCAATCTGTGTCAAAACTTTCTTAGGAATTATGTGATCCTTACTAGCTGGAAGTAAGGGAGATGGGGCATGAAGTTATTTCTAGGAGTTGGACACATACCAAGTTTAGCTCAGTTCTGGGTATCTTTAAAATACCTATACAAACTTGTTGCTACATAGTAACTTGCATCATTAATGAGAATCTGCTTGCTTACAGCAACGTGCTATATGTTCTGAATGCCCGAATTGGGAATCTGTGTCAAAACTTTGTTAGGAATTATGTGATCCTTACTAGCTGGAAGTAAGGGAGATGGGGCATGAAGTTATTTCTAGGAGTTGGACACATACCAAGTTTAGCTCAGTTCTGGGCATCTTTGAAATACCTATACAAACTTGTTCCTACATAGTAACTTGCAACTTTGAATGAGATTGTGCTTGCTTACAGCAACGTGCTATATGTTCTGAATGCCCGAATTGGGAATCTGTGTCAAAACTTTGTTAGGAATTATGTGATCCTTACTAGTTGGAAGTAAGGGAGATGGGGCATGAAGTTATTTCTAGCAGTTGGACACATACCAAGTTTAGCTCAGTTATGGGCATCTTTGAAATACCTATACAAACTTGTTCCTACATAGTAACTTGCATCTTTGAATGAGAATGTGCTTGCTTACAGCAACGTGCTATATGTTCTGAATGCCCGAATTGGGAATCTGTGTCAAAACTTTTTTAGGAATTATGTGATCCTTACTGGCTGGAAGTAAGGGAGATGGGGCATGAAGTTATTTCTAGGAGTTGGACACATACCAAGTTTAGCTCAGTTCTGGGCATCTTTGAAATACCTATACAAACTTGTTCCTACATAGTAACTTGCATCTTTGAATGAGAATGTGCTTGCTTACAGCAACGTGCTATATGTTCTGAATGCCCGAATGGGGAATCTGTGTCAAAACTTTGTTAGGAATTATGTGATCCTTACTAGCTGGAAGTAAGGGAGATGGGGCATGAAGTTATTTCTAGGAGTTGGACACATACCAAGTTTAGCTCAGTTCTGGGCATCTTTGAAATACCTATACAAACTTGTTCCTACATAGTAACTTGCATCTTTGAATGAGAATGTGCTTGCTTACAGCAACGTGCTATATGTTCTGAATGCCCGAATTGGGAATCTGTGTCAAAACTTTGTTAGGATTTATGTGATCCTTACTAGTAGGAAGAAAGGGAGATGGGGCATGAAGTTATTTCTAGGAGTTGGACACATACCAAGTTTAGCTCAGTTCTGGGCATCTTTGAAATACCTATACAAACTTGTTCCTACATAGTAACTTGCATCTTTGAATGAGAATGTGCTTGCTTACAGCAACGTGCTATATGTTCTGAATGCCCGAATAGGGAATCTGTGTCAAAACTTTGTTAGGAATTATGTGATCCTTACTAGCTGGAAGTAATGGAGATGGGGCATGAAGTTATTTCTAGGAGTTGGACACATACCAAGTTTAGCTCAGTTCTGGGCATCTTTGAAATACCTATACAAACTTGTTCCTACATAGTAACTTGCATCGTTGAATGAGAATGTGCTTGCTTACAGCAACGTGCTATATGTTCTGAATGCCCGAATTGGGAATCTGTGTCAAAACTTTGTTAGGAATTATGTGATCCTTACTAGCTGGAAGTAAGGGAGATGGGGCATGAAGTTATTTCTAGGAGTTGGACACATACCATGTTTAGCTCAGTTCTGGGCATCTTTGAAATACCTATACAAACTTGTTCCTACATAGTAACTTGCATCTTTGAATGAGAATGTGCTTGCTTACAGCAACGTGCTATAGGTTCTGAATGCCCGAATTGGCAATCTGTGTCAAAACTTTGTTAGGAATTATGTGATCCTTACTAGCTGGAAGTAAGGGAGATGGGGCATGAAGTTATTTCTAGGAGTTGGACACATACCAAGTTTAGCTCAGTTCTGGGCATCTTTGAAATACCTATACAAACTTGTTGCTACATAGTAACTTGCATCATTAATGAGAATCTGCTTGCTTACAGCAACGTGCTATATGTTCTGAATCCCCGAATTGGGAATCTGTGTCAAAACTTTGTTAGGAATTATGTGATCCTTACTAGCTGGAAGTAAGGGAGATGGGGCATGAAGTTATTTCTAGGAGTTGGACACATACCAAGTTTAGCTCAGTTCTGGGCATCTTTGAAATACCTATACAAACTTGTTCCTACATAGTAACTTGCAACTTTGAATGAGAATGTGCTTGCTTACAGCAACGTGCTATATGTTCTGAATGCCCGAATTGGGAATCTGTGTCAAAACTTTGTTAGGAATTATGTGATCCTTACTGGCTGGAAGTAAGGGAGATGGGGCATGAAGTTATTTCTAGGAGTTGGACACATACCAAGTTTAGCTCAGTTCTGGGCATCTTTGAAATACCTATACAAACTTGTTCCTACATAGTAACTTGCATCTTTGAATGAGAATGTGCTTGCTTACAGCAACGTGCTATATGTTCTGAATGCCCGAATTGGGAATTTGTGTCAAAACTTTGTTAGGAATTATGTGATCCTTACTAGTTGGAAGTAAGGGAGATGGGGCATGAAGTTATTTCTAGGAGTTGGACACATACCAAGTTTAGCTCAGTTATGGGCATCTTTGAAATACCTATACAAACTTGTTCCTACATAGTAACTTGCATCTTTGAATGAGAATGTGCTTGCTTACAGCAACGTGCTATATGTTCTGAATGCCCGAATTGGGAATCTGTGTCAAAACTTTGTTAGGAATTATGTGATCCTTACTAGCTGGAAGTAAGGGAGATGGGGCATGAAGTTATTTCTAGGAGTTGGACACATACCAAGTTTAGCTCAGTTCTGGGCATCTTTGAAATACCTATACAAACTTGTTCCTACATAGTAACTTGCATCTTTGAATGAGAATCTGCTTGCTTACAGCAACGTGCTATATGTTCTGAATGCCCGAATTGGGAATCTGTGTCAAAACTTTGTTAGGAATTATGTGATCCTTACTGGCTGGAAGTAAGGGAGATGGAGCATGAAGTTATTTCTAGGAGTTGGACACATACCAAGTTTAGCTCAGTTCTGGGCATCTTTGAAATACCTATACAAACTTGTTCCTACATAGTGACTTGCATCTTTGAATGAGAATGTGCTTGCTTACAGCAACGTGCTATATGTTCTGATTGCCCGAATTGACAATCTGTGTCAAAACTTTGTTAGGAATTATGTGATCCTTACTAGCTGGAAGTAAGGGAGATGGGGCATGAAGTTATTTCTAGGAGTTGGACACATACCAAGTTTAGCTCAGTTCTGGGCATCTTTGAAATACCTATACAAACTTGTTCCTACATAGTAACTTGCATCTTTAATGAGAATCTGCTTGCTTACAGCAACGTGCTATATGATCTGAATGCCCGAATTGGGAATCTGTGTCAAAACTTTGTTAGGAATTATGTGATCCTTACTAGCTGGAAGTAAGGGAGATGGGGCATGAAGTTATTTCTAGGAGTTGGACACATACCAAGTTTAGCTCAGTTCTGGGCATCTTTGAAATACCTATACAAACTTGTTCCTACATAGTAACTTGCAACTTTGAATGAGAATGTGCTTTCTTACAGCAACGTGCTATATGTTCTGAATGCCCGAATTGGGAATCTGTGTCAAAACTTTGTTAGGAATTATGTGATCCTTACTAGCTGGAAGTAAGGGAGATGGGGCATGAAGTTATTTCTAGGAGTTGGACACATACCAAGTTTAGCTCAGTTCTGGGCATCTTTGAAATACCTATACAAACTTGTTCCTACATAGTAACTTGCAACTTTGAATGAAAATGTGCTTGCTTACAGCAACGTGCTATATGTTCTGAATGCCCGAATTGGGAATCTGTGTCAAAACTTTGTTAGGAATTATGTGATCCTTACTAGCTGGAAGTAAGGGAGATGTGGCATGAAGTTATTTCTAGGAGTTGGACACATACCAAGTTTAGCTCAGTTCTGGGCATCTTTGAAATACCTATACAAACTTGTTCCTACATAGTAACTTGCATCTTTGAATGAGAATCTGCTTGCTTACAGCAACGTGCTATATGTTCTGAATGCCCGAATTGGGAATCTGTGTCAAAACTTTGTTAGGAATTATGTGATCCTTACTAGCTGGAAGTAAGGGCAATGGGGCATGAAGTTATTTCTAGGAGTTGGACACATACCAAGTTTAGCTCAGTTCTGGGCATCTTTGAAATACCTATACAAACTTGTTCCTACATAGTAACTTGCAACTTTGAATGAGAATGTGCTTGCTTACAGCAACGTGCTATATGTTCTGAATGCCCGAATTGGGAATCTGTGTCAAAACTTTGTTAGGAATTATGTGATCCTTACTAGTTGGAAGTAAGGGAGATGGGGCATGAAGTTATTTCTAGGAGTTGGACACATACCAAGTTTAGCTCAGTTATGGGCATCTTTGAAATACCTATACAAACTTGTTCCTACATAGTAACTTGCATCTTTGAATGAGAATGTGCTTGCTTACAGCAACGTGCTATATGTTCTGAATGCCCGAATTGGGAATCTGTGTCAAAACTTTGTTAGGAATTATGTGATCCTTACTAGCTGGAAGTAAGGGAGATGGGGCATGAAGTTATTTCTAGGAGTTGGACACATACCAAGTTTAGCTCAGTTCTGGGCATCTTTGAAATACCTATACAAACTTGTTCCTACATAGTAACTTGCATCTTTGAATGAGAATCTGCTTGCTTACGGCAACGTGCTATATGTTCTGAATGCCCGAATTGGGAATCTGTGTCAAAACTTTGCTAGGAATTATGTGATCCTTACTAGCTGGAAGTAAGGGAGATGGGGCATGAAGTTATTTCTAGGAGTTGGACACATACCAAGTTTAGCTCATTTCTGGGCATCTTTGAAATACCTATACAAACTTGTTCCTACATAGTAACTTGCAACTTTGAATGAAAATGTGCTTGCTTACAGCAACGTGCTATATGTTCTGAATGCCCGAATTGGGAATCTGTGTCAAAACTTTGTTAGGAATTATGTCATCCTTACTAGCTGGAAGTAAGGGAGATGGGGCATGAAGTTATTTCTAGGAGTTGGACACATACCAAGTTTAGCTCAGTTCTGGGCATCTTTGAAATACCTATACAAACTTGTTGCTACATAGTAACTTGCGTCTTTGAATGAGAATCTGCTTGCTTACGGCAACGTGCTATATGTTCTGAATGCCCGAATTGGGAATCTGTGTCAAAACTTTGTTAGGAATTATGTGATCCTTACTAACTGGAAGTAAGGGAGATGGGGCATGAAGTTATTTCTAGGAGTTGGACACATACCAAGTTTAGCTCAGTTCTGGGCATCTTTGAAATACCTATACCACCTTGTTCCTACATAGTAACTTGCATATTTGAATGAGAATGTGCTTGCTTACAGCAACGTGCTATATGTTCTGAATGCCCGAATTGGCAATCTGTGTCAAAACTTTGTTAGGAATTATGTGATCCTTACTAGCTGGAAGTAAGGGAGATGGGGCATGAAGTTATTTCTAGGAGTTGGACACATACCAAGTTTCGCTCAGTTCTGGGCATCTTTGAAATACCTATACAAACTTGTTGCTACATAGTAACTTGCATCATTAATGAGAATCTGCTTGCTTACAGCCACGTGCTATATGTTCTGAATGCCCGAATTGGGAATCTGTGTCAAAACTTTGTTAGGACTTATGTGATCCTTACTAGCTGGAAGTAAGGGAGATGGGGCATGAAGTTATTTCTAGGAGTTGGACACATACCAAGTTTAGCTCAATTCTGGGCATCTTTGAAATACCTATACAAACTTGTTCCTACATAGTAACTTGCAACTTTGAATGAGAATGTGCTTGCTTACAGCAACGTGCTATATGTTCTGAATGCCCGAATTGGGAATCTGTGTCAAAACTTTGTTAGGAATTATGTGATCCTTAATAGCTGGAAGTAAGGGAGATGGGGCATGAAGTTATTTCTAGGAGTTGGACACATACCAAGTTTAGCTCAGTTCTGGGCATCTTTGAAATACCTATACAAACTTGTTCCTACATAGTAACTTGCATCTTTGAATGAGAATGTGCTTGCTTACAGCAACGTGCTATATGTTCTGAATGCCCGAATTGGGAATCTGTGTCAAAACTTTGTTAGGAATTATGTGATCCTTACTAGTTGGAAGTAAGGGAGATGGGGCATGAAGTTATTTCTAGGAGTTGGACACATACCAAGTTTAGCTCAGTTATGGGCATCTTTGAAATACCTATACAAACTTGTTCCTACATAGTAACTTGCATCTTTGAATGAGAATGTGCTTGCTTACAGCAACGTGCTATATGTTCTGAATGCCCGAATTGGGAATCTGTGTCAAAACTTTGTTAGGAATTATGTGATCCTTACTGGCTGGAAGTAAGGGAGATGGGGCATGAAGTTATTTCTAGGAGTTGGACACATACCAAGTTTAGCTCAGTTCTGGGCATCTTTGAAATACCTATACAAACTTGTTCCTACATAGTAACTTGCATCTTTGAATGAGAATCTGCTTGCTTACAGCAACGTGCTATATGTTCTGAATGCCCGAATTGGGAATCTGTGTCAAAACTTTGTTAGGAATTATGTGATCCTTACTGGCTGGAAGTAAGGGAGATGGAGCATGAAGTTATTTCTAGGAGTTGGACACATACCAAGTTTAGCTCAGTTCTGGGCATCTTTGAAATACCTATACAAACTTGTTCCTACATAGTGACTTGCATCTTTGAATGAGAATGTGCTTGCTTACAGCAACGTGCTATATGTTCTGATTGCCCGAATTGGCAAACTGTGTCCAAACTTTGTTAGGAATTATGTGATCCTTACTAGCTAGAAGTAAGGGAGATGGGGCATGAAGTTATTTCTAGGAGTTGGACACATACCAAGTTTAGCTCAGTTCTGGGCATCTTTGAAATACCTATACAAACTTGTTCCTACATAGTAACTTGCATCTTTAATGAGAATCTGCTTGCTTACAGCAACGTGCTATATGTTCTGAATGCCCGAATTGGGAATCTGTGTCAAAACTTTGTTAGGAATTATGTGATCCTTACTAGCTGGAAGTAAGGGAGATGGGGCATCAAGTTATTTCTAGGAGTTGGACACATACCAAGTTTAGCTCAGTTCTGGGCATCTTTGAAATACCTATACAAACTTGTTCCTACATAGTAACTTGCAACTTTGAATGAGAATGTGCTTGCTTACAGCAACGTGCTATATGTTCTGAATGCCCGAATTGGGAATCTGTGTCAAAACTTTGTTAGGAATTATGTGATCCTTACTAGCTGGAAGTAAGGGAGATGGGGCATGAAGTTATTTCTAGGAGTTGGACACATACCAAGTTTAGCTCAGTTCTGGGCATCTTTGAAATACCTTTACAAACTTGTTCCTACATAGTAACTTGCAACTTTGAATGAGAATGTGCTTGCTTGCAGCAACCTGCTATATGTTCTGTATGCCCGAATTGGGAATCTGTGTCAAAACTTTGTTAGGAATTATGTGATCCTTACTAGCTGGAAGTAAGGGAGATGGGGCATGAAGTTATTTCTAGGAGTTGGACACATACCAAGTTTAGCTCAGTTCTGGGCATCTTTGAAATACCTATACAAACTTGTTCCTACATAGTAACTTGCATCTTTGAATGAGAATGTGCTTGCTTACAGCAACGTGCTATATGTTCTGAATGCCCGAATTGGCAATCTGTGTCAAAACTTTGTTAGGAATTATGTGATCCTTACTAGCTGGAAGTAAGGGAGATGGGGCATGAAGTTATTTCTAGGAGTTGGACACATACCAAGTTTAGCTCAGTTCTGGGCATCTTTGAAATACCTATACAAACTTGTTCCTACATAGTAACTTGCATCTTTGAATGAGAATGTGCTTGCTTACAGCAACGTGCTATATGTTCTGAATGCCCGAATTGGGAATCTGTGTCAAAACTTTGTTAGGAATTATGTGATCCTTACTAGCTGGAAGTAAGGGAGATGGGGCATGAAGTTATTTCTAGGAGTTGGACACATACCAAGTTTAGCTCAGTTCTGGGCATCTTTGAAATACCTATACAAACTTGTTCCTACATAGTAACTTGCAACTTTGAATGAGAATGTGCTTGCTTACAGCAACGTGCTATATGTTCTGAATGCCCGAATTGGGAATCTGTGTCAAAACTTTGTTAGGAATTATGTGATCCTTACTAGCTGGAAGTAAGGGAGATGGGGCATGAAGTTAACTCTAGGAGTTGGACACATACCAAGTTTAGCTCAGTTCTGGGCATCTTTGAAATACCTATACAAACTTGTTCCTACATAGTATCTTGCATCATTAATGAGAATGTGCTTGCTTACAGCAACGTGCTATATGTTCTGAATGCCCGAATTGGGAATCTGTGTCAAAACTTTGTTAGGAATTATGTGATCCTTACTAGCTGGAAGTAAGGGAGATGGGGCATGAAGTTATTTCTAGGAGTTGGACACATACCAAGTTTAGCTCAGTTCTGGGCATCTTTGAAATACCTATACAAACTTGTTCCTACATAGTAACTTGCATCTTTGAATGAGAATGTGCTTGCTTACAGCAACGTGCTATATGTTCTGAATGCCCGAATTGGGAATCTGTGTCAAAACTTTGTTAGGAATTATGTGATCCTTACTAGCTGGAAGTAAGGGAGATGGGGCATGAAGTTATTCCTAGGAGTTGGACACATACCAAGTTTAGCTCAGTTCTGGGCATCTTTGAAATACCTATACAAACTTGTTCCTACATAGTGACTTGCATCTTTGAATGAGAATGTGCTTGCTTACAGCAACGTGCTATATGTTCTGATTGCCCGAATTGGCAAACTGTGTCCAAACTTTGTTAGGAATTATGTGATCCTTACTAGCTAGAAGTAAGGGAGATGGGGCATGAAGTTATTTCTAGGAGTTGGACACATACCAAGTTTAGCTCAGTTCTGGGCATCTTTGAAATACCTATACAAACTTGTTCCTACATAGTAACTTGCATCTTTAATGAGAATCTGCTTGCTTACAGCAACGTGCTATATGTTCTGAATGCCCGAATTGGGAATCTGTGTCAAAACTTTGTTAGGAATTATGTGATCCTTACTAGCTGGAAGTAAGGGAGATGGGGCATCAAGTTATTTCTAGGAGTTGGACACATACCAAGTTTAGCTCAGTTCTGGGCATCTTTGAAATACCTATACAAACTTGTTCCTACATAGTAACTTGCAACTTTGAATGAGAATGTGCTTGCTTACAGCAACGTGCTATATGTTCTGAATGCCCGAATTGGGAATCTGTGTCAAAACTTTGTTAGGAATTATGTGATCCTTACTAGCTGGAAGTAAGGGAGATGGGGCATGAAGTTATTTCTAGGAGTTGGACACATACCAAGTTTAGCTCAGTTCTGGGCATCTTTGAAATACCTTTACAAACTTGTTCCTACATAGTAACTTGCAACTTTGAATGAGAATGTGCTTGCTTGCAGCAACCTGCTATATGTTCTGTATGCCCGAATTGGGAATCTGTGTCAAAACTTTGTTAGGAATTATGTGATCCTTACTAGCTGGAAGTAAGGGAGATGGGGCATGAAGTTATTTCTAGGAGTTGGACACATACCAAGTTTAGCTCAGTTCTGGGCATCTTTGAAATACCTATACAAACTTGTTCCTACATAGTAACTTGCATCTTTGAATGAGAATGTGCTTGCTTACAGCAACGTGCTATATGTTCTGAATGCCCGAATTGGCAATCTGTGTCAAAACTTTGTTAGGAATTATGTGATCCTTACTAGCTGGAAGTAAGGGAGATGGGGCATGAAGTTATTTCTAGGAGTTGGACACATACCAAGTTTAGCTCAGTTCTGGGCATCTTTGAAATACCTATACAAACTTGTTCCTACATAGTAACTTGCATCTTTGAATGAGAATGTGCTTGCTTACAGCAACGTGCTATATGTTCTGAATGCCCGAATTGGGAATCTGTGTCAAAACTTTGTTAGGAATTATGTGATCCTTACTAGCTGGAAGTAAGGGAGATGGGGCATGAAGTTATTTCTAGGAGTTGGACACATACCAAGTTTAGCTCAGTTCTGGGCATCTTTGAAATACCTATACAAACTTGTTCCTACATAGTAACTTGCAACTTTCAATGAAAATGTGCTTGCTTACAGCAACGTGCTATATGTTCTGAATGCCCGAATTGGGAATCTGTGTCAAAACTTTGTTAGGAATTATGTGATCCTTACTAGCTGGAAGTAAGGGAGATGGGGCATGAAGTTATTTCTAGGAGTTGGACACATACCAAGTTTAGCTCAGTTCTGGGCATCTTTGAAATACCTATACAAACTTGTTCCTACATAGTATCTTGCATCATTAATGAGAATGTGCTTGCTTACAGCAACGTGCTATATGTTCTGAATGCCCGAATTGGGAATCTGTGTCAAAACTTTGTTAGGAATTATGTGATCCTTACTAGCTGGAAGTAAGGGAGATGGGGCATGAAGTTATTTCTAGGAGTTGGACACATACCAAGTTTAGCTCAGTTCTGGGCATCTTTGAAATACCTATACAAACTTGTTCCTACATAGTAACTTGCATCTTTGAATGAGAATGTGCTTGCTTACAGCAACGTGCTATATGTTCTGAATGCCCGAATTGGGAATCTGTGTCAAAACTTTGTTAGGAATTATGTGATCCTTACTAGCTGGAAGTAAGGGAGATGGGGCATGAAGTTATTCCTAGGAGTTGGACACATACCAAGTTTAGCTCAGTTCTGGGCATCTTTGAAATACCTATACAAACTTGTTCCTAAATAGTAACTTGCAACTTTGAATGAGAATGTGCTTGCTTGCAGCAACGTGCTATATATTCTGAATGCCCGAATAGGGAATCTGTGTCAAAACTTTGTTAGGAATTATGTGATCCTTACTAGCTGGAAGTAAGGGAGATGGGGCATGAAGTTATTTCTAGGAGTTGGACACATACCAAGTTTAGCTCAGTTCTGGGCATCTTTGAAATACCTATACAAACTTGTTCCTACATAGTAACTTGCAACTTTGAATGAAAATGTGCTTGCTTACAGCAACGGGCTATATGTTCTGAATGCCCGAATTGGGAATCTGTGTCAAAACTTTGTTAGGAATTATGTGATCCTTACTAGCTGGAAGTAAGGGAGATGGGGCATGAAGTTATTTCTAGGAGTTGGACACATACCAAGTTTAGCTCAGTTCTGGGCATCTTTGAAATACCTATACAAACTTGTTCCTGAATAGTAACTTGCATCTTTGAATGAGAATGTGCTTGCTTACAGCAACGTGCTATATGTTCTGAATGCCCGAATTGGGAATCTGTGTCAAAACTTTGTTAGGAATTATGTGATCCTTACTAGCTGGAAGTAAGGGAGATGGGGCATGAAGTTATTTCTAGGAGTTGGACACATACCAAGTTTAGCTCAGTTCTTGGCATTTTTGAAATACCTATACAAACTTGTTCCTACATAGTAACTTGCAACTTTGAATGAGAATGTGCTTGCTTGCAGCAACGTGCTATATGTTCTGAATGCCCGAATTGGGAATCTGTGTCAAAACTTTGTTAGGAATTATGTGATCCTTACTAGCTGGAAGTAAGGGAGATGGGGCATGAAGTTATTTCTAGGAGTAGGACACATACCAAGTTTAGCTCAGTTCTGCGCATCTTTGAAATACCTATACAAACTTGTTCCTACATAGTAACTTGCATCTTTGAATGAGAATCTGCTTGCTTACAGCAACGTGCTATATGTTCTGAATGCCCGAATTGGGAATCTGTGTCAAAACTTTGTTAGGAATTATGTGATCCTTACTAGCTGGAAGTAAGGGAGATGGGGCATGAAGTTATTTCTAGGAGTTGGACACATACCAAGTTTAGCTCAGTTCTGGGCATCTTTGAAATACCTATACAAACTTGTTCCTACATAGTAACTTGCAACTTTGAATGAGAATGTGCTTGCTTACAGCAACGTGCTATATGTTCTGAATGCCCGAATTGGGAATCTGTGTCAAAACTTTGTTAGGAATTATGTGATCCTTACTAGCTGGAAGTAAGGGAGATGGGGCATGAAGTTATTTCTAGGAGTTGGACACATACCAAGTTTAGCTCAGTTCTGGGCATCTTTGAAATACCTATACAAACTTGTTCCTACATAGTAACTTGCAACTTTGAATGAAAATGTGCTTGCTTACAGCAACGTGCTATATGTTCTGAATGCCCGAATTGGGAATCTGTGTCAAAACTTTGTTAGGAATTATGTGATCCTTACTAGCTGGAAGTAAGGGAGATGGGGCATGAAGTTATTTCTAGGAGTTGGACACATACCAAGTTTAGCTCAGTTCTGGGCATCTTTGAAATACCTATACAAACTAGTTCCTACATAGTAACTTGCATCTTTGAATGAGAATCTGCTTGCTTACAGCAACGTGCTATATGTTCTGAATGCCCGAATTGAGAATCTGTGTCAAAACTTTGTTAGGAATTATGTGATCCTTACTAGCTGGAAGTAAGGGAGATGGGGCATGAAGTTATTTCTAGGAGTTGGACACATACCAAGTTTAGCTCAGTTCTGGGCATCTTTGAAATACCTATACAAACTTGTTCCTACATAGTAACTTGCAACTTTGAATGAAAATGTGCTTGCTTACAGCAACGTGCTATATGTTCTGAATGCCCGAATTGGGAATCTGTGTCAAAACTTTGTTAGGAATTATGTGATCCTTACTAGCTGGAAGTAAGGGAGATGGGGCATGAAATTATTTCTAGGAGTTGGACACATACCAAGTTTAGCTCAGTTCTGGGCATCTTTGAAATACCTATACAAACTTTTTCCTACATAGTAACTTGCAACATTCAATGAGAATGTGCTTGCTTACAGGACGTGCTATATGTTCTGAATGCCCGAATTGGCAATCTGTGTCAAAACTTTGTTAGGAATTATGTGATCCTTACTAACTGGAAGTAAGGGAGATGGGGCATGAAGTTATTTCTAGGAGTTGGACAAATACCATGTTTAGCTCAGTTCTGGGCATCTTTGAAATACCTATACAAACTTGTTCCTACATAGTAACTTGCAACTTTGAATGAAAATGTGCTTGCTTACAGCAACGTGCTATATGTTCTGAATGCCCGAATTGGGAATCTGTGTCAAAACTTTGTTAGGAATTATGTGATCCTTACTAGCTGGAAGTAAGGGAGATGGGGCATGAAGTTATTTCTAGGAGTTGGACACATACCAAGTTTAGCTCAGTTCTGGGCATCTTTTAAATACCTATACAAACTTGTTCCTACCTAGTAACTTGCATCTTTGAATGAGAATGTGCTTGCTTACAGCAACGTGCTATATGTTCTGAATGCCCGAATTGGGAATCTGTGTCAAAACTTTGTTCGGAATTATGTGATCCTTACTAGCTGGAAGTAAGGGAGATGGGGAATGAAGTTATTTCTAGGAGTTGGACACATACCAAGTTTAGCTCAGTTCTGGGCATCTTTGAAATACCTATACAAACTTGTTCCTACATAGTAACTTGCAACTTTGAATGAAAATGTGCTTGCTTACAGCAACGTGCTATATGATCTGAATGCCCGAATTGGGAATCTGTGTCAAATCTTTGTTAGGAATTATGTGATCCTTACTAGCTGGAAGTAAGGGAGATGGGGCATGAAGTTATTTCTAGGAGTTGGACACATACCAAGTTTAGCTCAGTTCTGGGCATCTTTGAAATACCTATACAAACTTGTTCCTACCTAGTAACTTGCATCTTTGAATGAGAATCTGCTTGCTTACAGCAACGTGCTATATGTTCTGAATGCCCGAATTGGGAATCTGTGTCAAAACTTTGTTAGGAATTATGTGATCCTTAGTAGCTGGAAGTAAGGGAGATGGGGCATGAAGTTATTTCTAGGAGTTGGACACATACCAAGTTTAGCTCAGTTCTGGGCATCTTTGAAATACCTATACAAACTTGTTCCTACATAGTAACTTGCATCTTTGAATGAGAATGTGCTTGCTTACAGCTACGTGCTATATGTTCTGAATGCCCGAATTGGGAATCTGTGTCAAAACTTTGTTAGGAATTATGTGATCCTTACTAGTTGGAAGTAAGGGAGATGGGGCATGAAGTTATTTCTAGGAGTTGGACACATACCAAGTTTAGCTCAGTTATGGGCATCTTTGAAATACCTATACAAACTTGTTCCTACATAGTAACTTGCATCTTTGAATGAGAATGTGCTTGCTTACAGCAACGTGCTATATGTTCTGAATGCCCGAATTGGGAATCTGTGTCAAAACTTTGTTAGGAATTATGTGATCCTTACTAGCTGGAAGTAAGGGAGATGGGGCATGAAGTTATTTCTAGGAGTTGGACACATACCAAGTTTAGCTCAGTTCTGGGCATCTTTGAAATACCTATACAAACTAGTTCCTACATAGTAACTTGCATCTTTGAATGAGAATCTGCTTGCTTACAGCAACGTGCTATATGTTCTGAATGCCCGAATTGAGAATCTGTGTCAAAACTTTGTTAGGAATTATGTGATCCTTACTAGCTGGAAGTAAGGGAGATGGGGCATGAAGTTATTTCTAGGAGTTGGACACATACCAAGTTTAGCTCAGTTCTGGGCATCTTTGAAATACCTATACAAACTTGTTCCTACATAGTAACTTGCAACTTTGAATGAAAATGTGCTTGCTTACAGCAACGTGCTATATGTTCTGAATGCCCGAATTGGGAATCTGTGTCAAAACTTTGTTAGGAATTATGTGATCCTTACTAGCTGGAAGTAAGGGAGATGGGGCATGAAATTATTTCTAGGAGTTGGACACATACCAAGTTTAGCTCAGTTCTGGGCATCTTTGAAATACCTATACAAACTTTTTCCTACATAGTAACTTGCAACTTTGAATGAGAATGTGCTTGCTTACAGGACGTGCTATATGTTCTGAATGCCCGAATTGGCAATCTGTGTCAAAACTTTGTTAGGAATTATGTGATCCTTACTAACTGGAAGTAAGGGAGATGGGGCATGAAGTTATTTCTAGGAGTTGGACAAATACCATGTTTAGCTCAGTTCTGGGCATCTTTGAAATACCTATACAAACTTGTTCCTACATAGTAACTTGCAACTTTGAATGAAAATGTGCTTGCTTACAGCAACGTGCTATATGTTCTGAATGCCCGAATTGGGAATCTGTGTCAAAACTTTGTTAGGAATTATGTGATCCTTACTAGCTGGAAGTAAGGGAGATGGGGCATGAAGTTATTTCTAGGAGTTGGACACATACCAAGTTTAGCTCAGTTCTGGGCATCTTTTAAATACCTATACAAACTTGTTCCTACCTGGTAACTTGCATCTTTGAATGAGAATGTGCTTGCTTACAGCAACGTGCTATATGTTCTGAATGCCCGAATTGGGAATCTGTGTCAAAACTTTGTTCGGAATTATGTGATCCTTACTAGCTGGAAGTAAGGGAGATGGGGAATGAAGTTATTTCTAGGAGTTGGACACATACCAAGTTTAGCTCAGTTCTGGGCATCTTTGAAATACCTATACAAACTTGTTCCTACATAGTAACTTGCAACTTTGAATGAAAATGTGCTTGCTTACAGCAACGTGCTATATGATCTGAATGCCCGAATTGGGAATCTGTGTCAAATCTTTGTTAGGAATTATGTGATCCTTAGTAGCTGGAAGTAAGGGAGATGGGGCATGAAGTTATTTCTAGGAGTTGGACACATACCAAGTTTCGCTCAGTTCTGGGCATCTTTGAAATACCTATACAAACTTGTTCCTACATAGTAACTTGCATCTTTGAATGAGAATGTGCTTGCTTACAGCTACGTGCTATATGTTCTGAATGCCCGAATTGGGAATCTGTGTCAAAACTTTGTTAGGAATTATGTGATCCTTACTAGTTGGAAGTAAGGGAGATGGGGCATGAAGTTATTTCTAGGAGTTGGACACATACCAAGTATAGCTCAGTTATGGGCATCTTTGAAATACCTATACAAACTTGTTCCTACATAGTAACTTGCATCTTTGAATGAAAATGTGCTTGCTTACAGCAACGGGCTATATGTTCTGAATGCCCGAATTGGGAATCTGTGTCAAAACTTTGTTAGGAATTATGTGATCCTTACTGGCTGGAAGTAAGGGAGATGGGGCATGAAGTTATTTCTAGGAGTTGGACACATACCAAGTTTAGCTCAGTTCTGGGCATCTTTGAAATACCTATACAAACATGTTCCTACATAGTGACTTGCATCTTTGAATGAGAATGTGCTTGCTTACAGCAATGTGCTATATGTTCTGATTGCCCGAATTGGCAATCTGTGTCAAAACTTTGTTAGGAATTATGTGATCCTTACTAGCTGGAAGTAAGGGAGATGGGGCATGAAGTTATTTCTAGGAGTTGGACACATACCAAGTTTAGCTCAGTTCTGGGCATCTTTGAAATACCTATACAAACTTGTTCCTACATAGTGACTTGCATCTTTAATGAGAATCTGCTTTCTTACAGCAACGTGCTATATGTTCTGAATGCCCGAATTGGGAATCTGTGTCAAAACTTTGTTAGGAATTATGTGATCCTTACTAGCTGGAAGTAAGGGAGATGGGGCATGAAGTTATTTCTAGGAGTTGGACACATACCAAGTTTAGCTCAGTTCTGGGCATCTTTGAAATACCTATACAAACTTGTTCCTACATAGTAACTTGCAACTTTGAATGAGAATGTGCTTTCTTACAGCAACGTGCTATATGTTCTGAATGCCCGAATTGGGAATCTGTGTCAAAACTTTGTTAGGAATTATGTGATCCTTACTAGCTGGAAGTAAGGGAGATGGGGCATGAAGTTATTTCTAGGAGTTGGACACATACCAAGTTTAGCTCAGTTCTGGGCATCTTTGAAATACCTATACAAACTTGTTCCTACATAGTAACTTGCAACTTTGAATGAAAATGTGCTTGCTTACAGCAACGTGCTATATGTTCTGAATGCCCGAATTGGCAATCTGTGTCAAAACTTTGTTAGGAATTATGTGATCCTTACTAGCTGGAAGTAAGGGAGATGGGGCATGAAGTTATTTCTAGGAGTTGGACACATACCAAGTTTAGCTCAGTTCTGTGCATCTTTGAAATACCTATACAAACTTGTTCCTACAAAGTAACTTGCAACTTTGAATGAGAATGTGCTTGCTTACAGCAACGTGCTATATGTTCTGAATGCCCGAATTGGGAATCTGTGTCAAAACTTTGTTAGGAATTATGTGATCCTTACTAGCTGGAAGTAAGGGAGATGGGGCATGAAGTTATTTCTAGGAGTTGGACACATACCAAGTTTAGCTCAGTTCTGGGCATCTTTGAAATACCTATACAAACTTGTTCCTACATAGTAACTTGCAACTTTGAATGAGAATGTGCTTGCTTACAGCAACGTGCTATATGTTCTGAATGAATGCCCGAATTGGGAATCTGTGTCAAAACTTTGTTAGGAATTATGTGATCCTTACTAGCTGGAAGTAAGGGAGATGGGGCATGAAGTTATTTCTAGGAGTTGGACACATACCAACTTTAGCTCAGTTCTGGGCATCTTTGAAATACCTATACAAACTTGTTCCTACATAGTAACTTGCAACTTTGAATGAGAATGTGCTTGCTTACAGCAACGTGCTATATGTTCTGAATGCCCGAATTGGGAATCTGTGTCAAAACTTTGTTAGGAATTATGTGATCCTTACTAGCTGGAAGTAAGGGAGATGGGGCATGAAGTTATTTCTAGGAGTTGGACACATACCAAGTTTAGCTCAGTTCTGGGCCTCTTTGAAATACCTATACAAACTTGTTCCTACATAGTAACTTGCATCTTTGAATGAGAATGTGCTTGCTTACAGCAACGTGCTATATG
Source organism: Diceros bicornis minor (assembly GCF_020826845.1). Classification (NCBI taxonomy): domain Eukaryota; kingdom Metazoa; phylum Chordata; class Mammalia; order Perissodactyla; family Rhinocerotidae; genus Diceros; species Diceros bicornis. Next base: position 73,020 of record NW_026691180.1, on the reverse strand, counting down.
TTCTGAATGCCCGAATTGGGAATCTGTGTCAAAACTTTGTTAGGAATTATGTGATCCTTACTAGTTGGAAGTAAGGGAGATGGGGCATGAAGTTATTTCTAGGAGTTGGACACATACCAAGTTTAGCTCAGTTATGGGCATCTTTGAAATACCTATACAAACTTGTTCCTACACAGTAACTTGCATCTTTGAATGAGAATGTGCTTGCTTACAGCAACGTGCTATATGTTCTGAATGCCCGAATTGGGAATCTGTGTCAAAACTTTGTTAGGAATTATGTGATCCTTACTGGCTGGAAGTAAGGGAGATGGGGCATGAAGTTATTTCTAGGAGTTGGACACATACCAAGTTTAGCTCAGTTCTGGGCATCTTTGAAATACCTATACAAACTTGTTCCTACATAGTAACTTGCATCTTTGAATGAGAATGTGCTTGCTTACAGCAACGTGCTATATGTTCTGAATGAATGCCCGAATTGGGAATCTGTGTCAAAACTTTGTTAGGAATTATGTGATCCTTACTAGCTGGAAGTAAGGGAGATGGGGCATGAAGTTATTTCTAGGAGTTGGACACATACCAAGTTTAGCTCAGTTCTGGGCATCTTTGAAATACCTATACAAACTAGTTCCTACACAGTAACTTGCAACTTTGAATGAGAATGTGCTTGCTTACAGCAACGTGCTATATGTTCTGAATGCCCGAATTGGGAATCTGTGTCAAAACTTTGTTAGGAATTATGTGATCCTTACTAGCTGGAAGTAAGGGAGATGGGGCATGAAGTTATTTCTAGGAGTTGGACACATACCAAGTTTAGCTCAGTTCTGGGCATCTTTGAAATACCTATACAAACTTGTTCCTACATAGTAACTTGCATCTTTGAATGAGAATGTGCTTGCTTACAGCAACGTGCTATATGTTCTGAATGCCCGAATTGGGAATCTGTGTCAAAACTTTGTTAGGAATTATGTGATCCTTACTAGTTGGAAGTAAGGGAGATGGGGCATGAAGTTATTTCTAGGAGTTGGACACATACCAAGTTTAGCTCAGTTCTGGGCATCTTTGAAATACCTATACAAACTTGTTCCTACACAGTAACTTGCATCTTTGAATGAGAATGTGCTTGCTTACAGCAGCGTGCTATATGTTCTGAATGCCCGAATTGGGAATCTGTGTCAAAACTTTGTTAGGAATTATGTGATCATTACTGGCTGGAAATAAGGGAGATGGGGCATGAAGTTATTTCTAGGAGTTGGACACATACCAAGTTTAGCTCAGTTCTGGGCATCTTTGAAATACCTATACAAACTTGTTCCTACATAGTGACTTGCATCTTTGAATGAGAATGTGCTTGCTTACAGCAATGTGCTATATGTTCTGATTGCCCGAATTGGCAATCTGTGTCAAAACTTTGTTAGGAATTATGTGATCCTTACTAGCTGGAAGTAAGGGAGATGGGGCATGAAGTTATTTCTAGGAGTTGGACACATACCAAGTTTAGCTCAGTTCTGGGCATCTTTGAAATACCTATACAAACTTGTTCCTACATAGTAACTTGCATCTTTAATGAGAATGTGCTTGCTTACAGCAACGTGCTATATGTTCTGAATGCCCGAATTGGGAATCTGTGTCAAAACTTTGTTAGGAATTATGTGATCCTTACTAGCTGGAAGTAAGGGAGATGGGGCATGAAGTTATTTCTAGGAGTTGGACACATACCAAGTTTAGCTCAGTTCTGGGCATCTTTGAAATACCTATACAAACTTGTTCCTACATAGTAACTTGCAACTTTGAATGAAAATGTGCTTGCTTACAGCAACGTGCTATATGTTCTGAATGCCCGAATTGGGAATCTGTGTCAAAACTTTGTTAGGAATTATGTGATCCTTACTAGCTGGAAGTAAGGGAGATGGGGCATGAAGTTATTTCTAGGAGTTGGACACATACCAAGTTTAGCTCAGTTCTGGGCATCTTTGAAATACCTATACAAACTTGTTCCTACATAGTAACTTGCATCTTTGAATGAGAATCTGCTTGCTTACAGCAACGTGCTATATGTTCTGAATGCCCGAATTGGGAATCTGTGTCAAAACTTTGTTAGGAATTATGTGATCCTTACTAGCTGGAAGTAAGGGAGATGGGGCATGAAGTTATTTCTAGGAGTTGGACACATACCAAGTTTAGCTCAGTTCTGGGCATCTTTGAAATACCTATACAAACTTGTTCCTACATAGTAACTTGCAACTTTGAATGAGAATGTGCTAGCTTACAGCAACGTGCTATATGTTCTGAATGCCCAAATTGGGAATCTGTGTCAAAACTTTGTTAGGAATTATGTGATCCTTACTAGCTGGAAGTAAGGGAGATGGGGCATGAAGTTATTTCTAGGAGTTGGACACATACCAAGTTTAGCTCAGTTCTGGGCATCTTTGAAATACCTATACAAACTTGTTCCTACATAGTAACTTGCAACTTTGAATGAGAATGTGCTTGCTTACAGCAACGTGCTATATGTTCTAAATGCCCGAATTGGGAATCTGTGTCAAATCTTTGTTAGGAATTATGTGATCCTTACTAGCTGGAAGTAAGGGAGATGGGGCATGAAGTTATTTCTAGGAGTTGGACACATACCAAGTTTAGCTCAGTTCTGGGCATCTTTGAAATACCTATACAAACTTTTTCCTACATAGTAACTTGCATCTTTGAATGAGAATGTGCTTGCTTGCAGCAACGTGCTATATGTTCTGAATGCCCGAATAGGGAATCTGTGTCAAAACTTTGTTAGGAATTATGTGATCCTTACTAGCTGGAAGTAAGGGAGATGGGGCATGAAGTTATTTCAAGGAGTTGGACACGTACCAAGTTTAGCTCAGTTCTGGGCATCTTTGAAATACCTATACAAACTTGTTCCTACATAGTAACTTGCATCTTTGAAGGAGAATGTGCTTGCTTACAGCAACGTGCTATATGTTCTGAATGCCCGAATTGGCAATCTGTGTCAAAACTTTGTTAGGAATTATGTGATCCTTACTGGCTGGAAGTAAGGGAGATGGGGCATGAAGTTATTTCTAGGAGTTGGACACATACCAAGTTTAGCTCAGTTCTGGGCATCTTAGAAATACCTATACAAACTTGTTCCTACATAGTAACTTGCAACTTTGAATGAGAATGTGCTTGCTTACAGCAACGTGCTATATGTTCTGAATGCCCGAAAAGGGAATCTGTGTCAAAACTTTGTTAGGAATTATGTGATCCTTACTAGCTGGAAGTAAGGGAGATGGGGCATGAAGTTATTTCTAGGAGTTGGACACATACCAAGTTTAGCTCAGTTCTGGGCATCTTTGAAATACCTGTACAAACTTGTTCCTACATAGTAACTTGCATCTTTGAATGAGAATCTCTTGCTTACAGCAACGTGCTATATGTTCTGAATGCCCGAATTGGGAATCTGTGTCAAAACTTTGTTAGGAATTATGTGATCCTTACTAGCTGCAAGTAAGGGAGATGGGGCATGAAGTTATTTCTAGGAGTTGGACAGATACCAAGTTTAGCTCATTTCTGGGCATCTTTGAAATACCTATACAAACTTGTTCCTACATAGTAACTTGCAACTTTGAATGAAAATGTGCTTGCTTACAGCAACGTGCTATATGTTCTGAATGCCCGAATTGGGAATCTGTGTCAAAACTTTGTTAGGAATTATGTGATCCTTACTAGCTGGAAGTAAGGGAGATGGGGCATGAAGTTATTTCTAGGAGTTGGACACATACCAAGTTTAGCTCAGTTCTGGGCATCTTTGAAATACCTATACAAACTTGTTCCTACATAGTAACTTGCAACTTTGAATGAAAATGTGCTTGCTTACAGCAACGTGCTATATGTTCTGAATGCCCGAATTGGGAATCTGTGTCAAAACTTTGTTAGGAATTATGTGATCCTTACTAGCTGGAAGTAAGGGAGATGGGGCATGAAGTTATTTCTAGGAGTTGGACACATACCAAGTTTAGCTCAGTTCTGGGCATCTTTGAAATACCTATACAAACTTGTTCCTACATAGTAACTTGCAACTTTGAATGAGAATGTGCTTGCTTACAGCAACGTGCTATATGTTCTGAATGCCCGAATAGGGAATCTGTGTCAAATCTTTGTTAGGAATTATGTGATCCTTACTAGCTGGAAGTAAGGGAGATGGGGCATGATGTTATTTCTTGGAATTGGACACATACCAAGTTTAGCTCAGTTCTGGGCATCTTTGAAATACCTATACAAACTTGTTCCTACATAGTAACTTGAAACTTTGAATGAGAATGTGCTTGCTTGCAGCAACGTGCTATATGTTCTGAATGCCCGAATTGGGAATCTGTGTCAAAACTTTGTTAGGAATTATGTGGTCCTTACTAGCTGGAAGTAAGGGAGATGGAGCAGGAAGTTATTTCTAGGAGTTGGACACATACCAAGTTTAGCTCAGTTCTGGGCATCTTTGAAATACCTATACAAACTTGTTCCTACATAGTAACTTGCAACTTTGAATGAGAATGTGCTTGCTTACAGCAACGTGCTATATGTTCTGAATGAATGCCCGAATTGGGAATCTGTGTCAAAACTTTGTTAGGAATTATGTGATCCTTACTAGCTGGATGTAAGGGAGATGGGGCATGAAGTTATTTCTAGGAGTTGGACACATACCAAGTTTAGCTCAGTTCTGGGCATCTGTGAAATACCTATACAAACTTGTTCCTACATAGTAACTTGCAACTTTGAATGAGAATGTGCTTGCTTACAGCAACGTGCTATATGTTCTGAATGCCCGAATTGGGAATCTGTGTCAAAACTTTGTTAGGAATTATGTGATCCTTACTAGCTGGAAGTAAGGGAGATGGGGCATGAAGTTATTTCTAGGAGTTGGACACATACCAAGTTTAGCTCAGTTCTGGGCATCTTTGAAATACCTATACAAACTTGTTCCTACATAGTAACTTGCATCTTTGAATGAGAATGTGCTTGCTTACAGCAACGTGCTATATGTTCTGAATGCCCGAATTGGGAATCTGTGTCAAAACTTTGTTAGGAATTATGTGATCCTTACTAGTTGGAAGTAAGGGAGATGGGGCATGAAGTTATTTCTAGGAGTTTGACACATACCAAGTTTAGCTCAGTTATGGGCATCTTTGAAATACCTATACAAACTTGTTCCTACACAGTAACTTGCATCTTTGAATGAGAATGTGCTTGCTTACAGCAACGTGCTATATGTTCTGAATGCCCGAATTGGGAATCTGTGTCAAAACTTTGTTAGGAATTATGTGATCCTTACTGGCTGGAAATAAGGGAGATGGGGCATGAAGTTATTTCTAGGAGTTGGACACATACCAAGTTTAGCTCAGTTCTGGGCATCTTTGAAATACCTATACAAACTTGTTCCTACATAGTGACTTGCATCTTTGAATGAGAATGTGCTTGCTTACAGCAATGTGCTATATGTTCTGATTGCCCGAATTGGCAATCTGTGTCAAAACTTTGTTAGGAATTATGTGATCCTTACTAGCTGGAAGTAAGGGAGATGGGGCATGAAGTTATTTCTAGGAGTTGGACACATACCAAGTTTAGCTCAGTTCTGGGCATCTTTGAAATACCTATACAAACTTGTTCCTACATAGTAACTTGCATCTTTAATGAGAATGTGCTTGCTTACAGCAACGTGCTATATGTTCTGAATGCCCGAATTGGGAATCTGTGTCAAAACTTTGTTAGGAATTATGTGATCCTTACTAGCTGGAAGTAAGGGAGATGGGGCATGAAGTTATTTCTAGGAGTTGGACACATACCAAGTTTAGCTCAGTTCTGGGCATCTTTGAAATACCTATACAAACTTGTTCCTACATAGTAACTTGCATCTTTGAATGAGAATCTGCTTGCTTACAGCAACGTGCTATATGTTCTGAATGCCCGAATTGGGAATCTGTGTCAAAACTTTGTTAGGAATTATGTGATCCTTACTAGCTGGAAGTAAGGGAGATGGGGCATGAAGTTATTTCTAGGAGTTGGACACATACCAAGTTTAGCTCAGTTCTGGGCATCTTTGAAATACCTATACAAACTTGTTCCTACATAGTAACTTGCAACTTTGAATGAGAATGTGCTAGCTTACAGCAACGTGCTATATGTTCTGAATGCCCAAATTGGGAATCTGTGTCAAAACTTTGTTAGGAATTATGTGATCCTTACTAGCTGGAAGTAAGGGAGATGGGGCATGAAGTTATTTCTAGGAGTTGGACACATACCAAGTTTAGCTCAGTTCTGGGCATCTTTGAAATACCTATACAAACTTGTTCCTACATAGTAACTTGCAACTTTGAATGAGAATGTGCTTGCTTACAGCAACGTGCTATATGTTCTAAATGCCCGAATTGGGAATCTGTGTCAAATCTTTGTTAGGAATTATGTGATCCTTACTAGCTGGAAGTAAGGGAGATGGGGCATGAAGTTATTTCAAGGAGTTGGACACATACCAAGTTTAGCTCAGTTCTGGGCATCTTTGAAATACCTATACAAACTTGTTCCTACATAGTAACTTGCATCTTTGAAGGAGAATGTGCTTGCTTACAGCAACGTGCTATATGTTCTGAATGCCCGAATTGGCAATCTGTGTCAAAACTTTGTTAGGAATTATGTGATCCTTACTGGCTGGAAGTAAGGGAGATGGGGCATGAAGTTATTTCTAGGAGTTGGACACATACCAAGTTTAGCTCAGTTCTGGGCATCTTAGAAATACCTATACAAACTTGTTCCTACATAGTAACTTGCAACTTTGAATGAGAATGTGCTTGCTTACAGCAACGTGCTATATGTTCTGAATGCCCGAAAAGGGAATCTGTGTCAAAACTTTGTTAGGAATTATGTGATCCTTACTAGCTGGAAGTAAGGGAGATGGGGCATGAAGTTATTTCTAGGAGTTGGACACATACCAAGTTTAGCTCAGTTCTGGGCATCTTTGAAATACCTGTACAAACTTGTTCCTACATAGTAACTTGCATCTTTGAATGAGAATCTCTTGCTTACAGCAACGTGCTATATGTTCTGAATGCCCGAATTGGGAATCTGTGCCAAAACTTTGTTAGGAATTATGTGATCCTTACTAGCTGCAAGTAAGGGAGATGGGGCATGAAGTTATTTCTAGGAGTTGGACAGATACCAAGTTTAGCTCATTTCTGGGCATCTTTGAAATACCTATACAAACTTGTTCCTACATAGTAACTTGCAACTTTGAATGAAAATGTGCTTGCTTACAGCAACGTGCTATATGTTCTGAATGCCCGAATTGGGAATCTGTGTCAAAACTTTGTTAGGAATTATGTGATCCTTACTAGCTGGAAGTAAGGGAGATGGGGCATGAAGTTATTTCTAGGAGTTGGACACATACCAAGTTTAGCTCAGTTCTGGGCATCTTTGAAATACCTATACAAACTTGTTCCTACATAGTAACTTGCAACTTTGAATGAAAATGTGCTTGCTTACAGTAACGTGCTATATGTTCTGAATGCCCGAATTGGGAATCTGTGTCAAAACTTTGTTAGGAATTATGTGATCCTTACTAGCTGGAAGTAAGGGAGATGGGGCATGAAGTTATTTCTAGGAGTTGGACACATACCAAGTTTAGCTCAGTTCTGGGCATCTTTGAAATACCTATACAAACTTGTTCCTACATAGTAACTTGCAACTTTGAATGAGAATGTGCTTGCTTACAGCAACGTGCTATATGTTCTGAATGCCCGAATTGGGAATCTGTGTCAAAACTTTGTTAGGAATTATGTGATCCTTACTAGCTGGAAGTAAGGGAGATGGGGCATGAAGTTATTTCTAGGAGTTGGACACATACCAAGTTTAGCTCAGTTCTGGGCATCTTTGAAATACCTATACAAACTTGTTCCTAAATAGTAACTTGCAACTTTGAATGAGAATGTGCTTGCTTGCAGCAACGTGCTATATGTTCTGAATGCCCGAATAGGGAATCTGTGTCAAATCTTTGTTAGGAATTATGTGATCCTTACTAGCTGGAAGTAAGGGAGATGGGGCATGATGTTATTTCTTGGAGTTGGACACATACCAAGTTTAGCTCAGTTCTGGGCATCTTTGAAATACCTATACAAACTTGTTCCTACATAGTAACTTGCAACTTTGAATGAGAATGTGCTTGCTTGCAGCAACGTGCTATATGTTCTGAATGCCCGAATTGGGAATCTGTGTCAAAACTTTGTTAGGAATTATGTGATCCTTACTAGCTGGAAGTAAGGGAGATGGAGCAGGAAGTTATTTCTAGGAGTTGGACACATACCAAGTTTAGCTCAGTTCTGGGCATCTTTGAAATACCTATACAAACTTGTTCCTACATAGTAACTTGCATCATTGAATGAGAATGTGCTTGCTTACAGCAACGTGCTATATGTTCTGAATGCCCGAATATGGAATCTGTGTCAAAACTTTGTTAGGAATTATGTGATCCTTACAAGCTGGAAGTAAGGGAGATGGGGCATGAAGTTATTTCTAGGAGTTGGACACATACCAAGTTTAGCTCCGTTCTGGGCATCTTTGAAATACCTATACAAACTTGTTCCTACATAGTAACTTGCATCTTTGAATGAGAATGTGCTTGCTTACAGCAGCGTGCTATATGTTCTGAATGCCCGAATTGGGAATCTGTGTCAAAACTTTGTTAGGAATTATGTGATCCTTACTAGCTGGAAGTAAGGCAGATGGGGCATGAAGTTATTTCTAGGAGTTGGACACATACCAAGTTTAGCTCAGTTCTGGGCATCTTGGAAATACCTATACAAACTTGTTCCTACATAGTAACTTGCAACTTTGAATGAGAATGTGCTTGCTTACAGCAACGTGCTATATGTTCTGAATGCCCGAATTGGGAATCTGTGTCAAAACTTTGTTAGGAATTATGTGATCCGTACTAGCTGGAAGTAAGGGAGATGGGGCATGAAGTTATTTCTAGGAGTTGGACACATACCAAGTTTAGCTCAGTTCTGGGCATCTTTGAAATACCTATACAAACTTGTTCCTACATAGTAACTTGCAACTTTGAATGAGAATGTGCTTGCTTACAGCAACCTGCTATATGTTCTGAATGCCCGAATTGGGAATCTGTGTCAAAACTTTGTTAGGAATTATGTGATCCTTACTAGCTGGAAGTAAGGGAGATGGGGCATGAAGTTATTTCTAGGAGTTGGACACATACCAAGTTCAGCTCAGTTCTGGGCATCTTTGAAATACCTATACAAACTTGTTCCTACATAGTAACTTGCATCTTTGAATGAAAATGTGCTTGCTTGCAGCAACGTACTATATGTTCTGAATGCCCGAATTGGGAATCTGTGTCAAAACTTTGTTAGGAATTATGTGATCCTTACTAGCTGGAAGTAAGGGAGATGGGGCATGAAGTTATTTCTAGGAGTTGGACACATACCAAGTTTAGCTCAGCTCTGGGCATCTTTGAAATACCTATACAAACTTGTTCCTACATAGTAACTTGCAACTTTGAATGAGAATGTGCTTGCTTGCAGCAACGTGCTATATGTTCTGAATGCCCGAATTGGGAATCTGTGTCAAAACTTTGTTAGGAATTATGTGATCCTTACTAGCTGGAAGTAAGGGAGATGGGGCATGAAGTTATTTCTAGGAGTTGGACACATACCAAGTTTAGCTCAGTACTGGGCATCTTTGAAATACCTATACAACTTGTTCCTACATAGTAACTTGCAACTTTGAATGAAAATGTGCTTGCTTACAGCAACGTGCTATATGTTCTGAATTCCCGAATTGGGAATCTGTGTCAAAACTTTGTTAGGAATTATGTGATCCTTACTAGTTGGAAGTAAGGGAGATGGGGCATGAAGTTATTTCTAGGAGTTGGACACATACCAAGTTTAGCTCAGTTCTGGGCATCTTTGAAATACCTATACAAACTTGTTCCTACCTAGTAACTTGCATCTTTGAATGAGAATCTGCTTGGTTACAGCAACGTGCTATATGTTCTGAATGCCCGAATTGGGAATCTGTGTCAAAACTTTGTTAGGAATTATGTGATCCTTACTAGCTGGAAGTAAGGGAGATGGGGCATGAAGTTATTTCTAGGAGTTGGACACATACCAAGTTTAGCTCAGTTCTGGGCATCTTTGAAATACCTATACAAACTTGTTCCTACATAGTAACTTGCATCTTTGAATGAGAATGTGCTGGCTTACAGGACGTGCTATATGTTCTGAATGCCCGAATTGGCAATCTGTGTCAAAACTTTGTTAGGAATTATGTGATCCTTACTAGCTGGAAGTAAGGGAGATGGGGCATGAAGTTATTTCTAGGAGTTGGACAAATACCATGTTTAGCTCAGTTCTGGGCATCTTTGAAATACCTATACAAACTTGTTCCTACATAGTAACTTGCAACTTTGAATGAAAATGTGCTTGCTTACAGCAACGTGCTATATGTTCTGAATGCCCGAATTGGGAATCTGTGTCAAAACTTTGTTAGGAATTATGTGATCCTTACTAGCTGGAAGTAAGGGAGATGGGGCATGAAGTTATTTCTAGGAGTTGGACACATACCAAGTTTAGCTCAGTTCTGGGCATCTTTTAAATACCTATACAAACTTGTTCCTACCTAGTAACTTGCATCTTTGAATGAGAATGTGCTTGCTTACAGCAACGTGCTATATGTTCTGAATGCCCGAATTGGGAATCTGTGTCAAAACTTTGTTAGGAATTATGTGATCCTTACTAGCTGGAAGTAAGGGAGATGGGGCATGAAGTTATTTCTAGGAGTTGGACACATACCAAGTTTAGCTCAGTTCTGGGCATCTTTGAAATACCTATACAAACTTGTTCCTACCTAGTAACTTGCATCTTTGAATGAGAATCTGCTTGCTTACAGCAACGTGCTATATGTTCTGAATACCCGAATTGGGAATCTGTGTCTAAACTTTGTTAGGAATTATGTCATCCTTACTAGCTGGAAGTAAGGGAGATGGGGCATGAAGTTATTTCTAGGAGTTGGACACATACCAAGTTTAGCTCAGTTCTGGGCATCTTTGAAATACCTATACAAACTTGTTCCTACATAGTAACTTGCATCTTTGAATGAGAATCTGCTTGCTTACAGCAACGTGCTATATGTTCTGAATGCCCGAATTGGGAATCTGTGTCAAAACTTTGTTAGGAATTATGTGATCCTTACTAGCTGGAAGTAAGGGAGATGGGGCATGAAGTTATTTCTAGGAGTTGGACACATACCAAGTTTAGCTCAGTTCTGGGCATCTTTGAAATACCTATACAAACTTGTTCCTACATAGTAACTTGCATCTTTGAATGAGAATCTGCTTGCTTACAGCAACGTGCTATATGTTCTGAATGCCCGAATTGGGAATCTGTGTCAAAACTTTGTTAGGAATTATGTCATCCTTACTAGCTGGAAGTAAGGGAGATGGGGCATGAAGTTATTTCTAGGAGTTGGACACATACCAAGTTTAGCTCAGTTCTGGGCATCTTTGAAATACCTATACAAACTTGTTCCTACATAGTAACTTGCAACTTTGAATGAGAATGTGCTTGCTTACAGCAACGTGCTATATGTTCTGAATGCCCGAATTGGGAATCTGTGTCAAAACTTTGTTAGGAATTATGTGATCCTTACTAGCTGGAAGTAAGGGAGATGGGGCATGAAGTTATTTCTAGGAGTTGGACACATACCAAGTTTAGCTCAGTTCTGGGCATCTTTGAAATACCTATACAAACTTGTTCCTACATAGTAACTTGCAACTTTGAATGAGAATGTGCTTGCTTACAGCAACGTGCTATATGTTCTGAATGCCCGAATAGTGAATCTGTGTCTAAACTTTGTTAGGAATTATGCGATCCTTACTAGCTGGAAGTAAGGGAGATGGGGCATGAAGTTATTTCTAGGAGTTGGACACATACCAAGTTTAGCTCAGTTCTGGGCATCTTTGAAATACCTATACAAACTTGTTCCTACATAGTAACTTGCATCTTTGAATGAGAATGTGCTTGCTTACAGCAACCTGCTATATGTTCTGAATGCCCGAATTGGCAATCTGTGTCAAAACTTTGTTAGGAATTATGTGATCCTTACTAGCTGGAAGTAAGGGAGATGGGGCATGAAGTTATTTCTACGAGTTGGACACATACCAAGTTTAGCTCAGTTCTGGGCATCTTTGAAATACCTATACAAACTTGTTCCTACATAGTAACTTGCAACTTTGAATGAAAATGTGCTTGCTTACAGCAACGTGCTATATGTTCTGAATGCCCGAATTGGGAATCTGTGTCAAAACTTTGTTAGGAATTATGTGATCCTTACTAGCTGGAAGTAAGGGAGATGGGGCATGAAATTATTTCTAGGAGTTGGACACATACCATGTTTAGCTCAGTTCTGGGCATCTTTGAAATACCTATACAAACTTGTTCCTACATAGTAACTTGCATCTTTGAATGAGAATGTGCTTGCTTACAGCAACGTGCTATATGTTCTGAATGCCCGAATTGGGAATCTGTGTCAAAACTTTGTTAGGAATTATGTGATCCTTACTAGCGGGAAGTAAGGGAGATGGGGCATGAAGTTATTTCTAGGAGTTGGACACATACCAAGTTTTGCTCAGTTCTGGGCATCTTTGAAATACCTATACAAACTTGTTCCTACATAGTAACTTGCATCTTTGAATGAGAATCTGCTTGCTTACAGCAACGTGCTATATGTTCTGAATGCCCGAATTGGGAATCTGTGTCAAAACTTTGTTAGGAATTATGTGATCCTTACTAGCTGGAAGTAAGGGAGATGGGGCATGAAGTTATTTCTAGGAGTTGGACACATACCAAGTTTAGCTCAGTTCTGGGCATCTTTGAAATACCTATACAAACTTGTTCCTACATAGTAACTTCCAACTTTGAATGAGAATGTGCTTGCTTACAGCAACGTGCTATATGTTCTGAATGCCCGAATTGGGAATCTGTGTCAAAACTTTGTTAGGAATTATGTCATCCTTACAAGCTGGAAGTAAGGGAGATGGGGCATGAAGTTATTTCTAGGAGTTGGACACATACCAAGTTTAGCTCAGTTCTGGGCATCTTTGAAATACCTATACAAACTTGTTCCTACATAGTAACTTTCAACTTTGAATGAGAATGTGCTTGCTTACAGCAACGTGCTATATGTTCTGAATGCCCGAATTGGGAATCTGTGTCAAAACTTTGTTAGGAATTATGTGATCCTTTCTAGCTGGAAGTAAGGGAGATGGCTCATGAAGTTATTTCTAGGAGTTGGACACATACCAAGTTTAGCTCAGTTCTGGGCATCTTTGAAATACCTATACAAACTTGTTCCTACATAGTAACTTGCAACTTTGAATGAGAATGTGCTTGCTTGCAGCAACGTGCTATATGTTCTGAATGCCCGAATAGTGAATCTGTGTCAAAACTTTGTTAGGAATTATGCGATCCTTACTAGCTGGAAGTAAGGGAGATGGGGCATGAAGTTATTTCTAGGAGTTGGACACATACCAAGTTTAGCTCAGTTCTGGGCATCTTTGAAATACCTATACAAACTTGTTCCTACATAGTAACTTGCATCTTTGAATGAGAATCTGCTTGCTTACAGCAACGTGCTATATGTTCTGAATGCCCGAATTGGGAATCTGTGTCAAAACTTTGTTAGGAATTATGTGATCCTTACTAGCTGGAAGTAAGGGAGATGGGGCATGAAGTTATTTCTAGGAGTTGGACACATAGCAAGTTTAGCTCAGTTCTGGGCATCTTTGAAATACCTATACAAACTTGTTCCTACATAGTAACTTGCATCTTTGAATGAGAATCTGCTTGCTTACAGCAACGTGCTATATGTTCTGAATGCCCGAATTGGGAATCTGTGTCAAAACTGTTAGGAATTATGTGATCCTTACTAGCTGGAAGTAAGGGAGATGGGGCATGAAGTTATTTCTAGGAGTTGGACACATACCAAGTTTAGCTCAGTTCTGGGCATCTTTAAAATACCTATACAAACTTGTTCCTACATAGTAACTTGCAACTTTGAATGAAAATGTGCTTGCTTACAGCAACGTGCTGTATGTTCTGAATGCCCGAATTGGGAATCTGTGTCAAAACTTTGTTAGGAATTATGTGATCCTTACTAGCTGGAAGTAAGGGAGATGGGGCATGAAGTTATTTCTAGGAGTTGGACACATACCAAGTTTAGCTCAGTTCTGGGCATCTTTGAAATACCTATACAAACTTGTTCCTACATAGTAACTTGCATCTTTGAATGAGAATCTGCTTGCTTACAGCAACGTGCTATATGTTCTGAATGCCCGAATTGAGAATCTGTGTCAAAACTTTGTTAGGAATTATGTGATCCTTACTAGCTGGAAGTAAGGGAGATGGGGCATGAAGTTATTTCTAGGAGTTGGACACATACCAAGTTTAGCTCTGTTCTGGGCATCTTTGAAATACCTATACAAACTTGTTCCTACATAGTAACTTGCATCTTTGAATGAGAATGTGCTTGCTTACAGCAACCTGCTATATGTTCTGAATGCCCGAATTGGCAATCTGTGTCAAAACTTTGTTAGGAATTATGTGATCCTTACTAGCTGGAAGTATGGGAGATGGGGCATGAAGTTATTTCTAGGAGTTGGACACATACCAAGTTTAGCTCAGTTCTGGGCATCTTTGAAATACCTATACAAACTTGTTCCTGCATAGTAACTTGCATCTTTGAATGAGAATGTGCTTGCTTACAGCAACCTGCTATATGTTCTGAATGCCCGAATTGGGAATCTGTGTCAAAACTTTGTTAGGAATTATGTCATCCTTACTAGCTGGAAGTAAGGGAGATGGGGCATGAAGTTATTTCTAGGAGTTGGACACATACCAAGTTTAGCTCAGTTCTGGGCATCTTTGAAATACCTATACAAACTTGTTCCTACATAGTAACTTGCAACTTTGAATGAGAATGTGCTTGCTTACAGCAACGTGCTATATGTTCTGAATGCCCGAATTGGCAATCTGTGTCAAAACTTTGTTAGGAATTATGTGATCCTTACTAGCTGGAAGTAAGGGAGATGGGGCATGAAGTTATTTCTAGGAGTTGGACACATACCAAGTTTAGCTCAGTTCTGGGCATCTTTGAAATACCTATACAAACTTGTTCCTGCATAGTAACTTGCATCTTTGAATGAGAATGTGCTTGCTTACAGCAACGTGCTATATGTTCTGAATGCCCGAATTGGGAATCTGTGTCAAAACTTTGTTAGGAATTATGTGATCCTTACTAGCTGGAAGTAAGGGAGATGGGGCATGAAGTTATTTCTAGGAGTTGGACACATACCAAGTTTAGCTCAGTTCTGGGCATCTTTGAAATACCTATACAAACTTGTTCCTGCATAGTAACTTGCATCTTTGAATGAGAATGTGCTTGCTTACAGCAACCTGCTATATGTTCTGAATGCCCGAATTGGCAATCTGTGTCAAAACTTTGTTAGGAATTATGCGATCCTTACTAGCTGGAAGTAAGGGAGATGGGGCATGAAGTTATTTCTAGGAGTTGGACACATACCAAGTTCAGCTCAGTTCTGGGCATCTTTGAAATACCTATACAAACTTGTTCCTACATAGTAACTTGCAACTTTGAATGAGAATGTGCTTGCTTACAGCAACGTGCTATATGTTCTGAATGCCCGAATTGGCAATCTGTGTCAAAATTTTTTAGGAATTATGTGATCCTTACTAGCTGGAAGTAAGGGAGATGGGGCATGAAGTTATTTCTAGGAGTTGGACACATACCAAGTTTAGCTCAGTTCTGGGCATCTTTGAAATACCTATACAAACTTGTTCCTACATAGTAACTTGCAACTTTGAATGAGAATGTGCTTGCTTACAGCAACGTGCTATATGTTCTGAATGCCCGAATTGGGAATCTGTGTCAAAACTTTGTTAGGAATTATGTGATCCTTACTAGCTGGAAGTAAGGGAGATGGGGCATGAAGTTATTTATAGGAGTTGGACACATACCAAGTTTAGCTCAGTTCTGGGCATCTTTGAAATACCTATACAAACTTGTTCCTGCATAGTAACTTGCATCTTTGAATGAGAATGTGCTTGCTTACAGCAACGTGCTATATGTTCTGAATGCCCGAATTGGGAATCTGTGTCAAAACTTTGTTAGGAATTATGAGATCCTTACTAGCTGGAAGTAAGGGAGATGGGGCATGAAGTTATTTCTAGGAGTTGGACACATACCAAGTTTAGCTCAGTTCTGGGCATCTTTGAAATACCTATACAAACTTGTTCCTGCATAGTAACTTGCATCTTTGAATGAGAATGTGCTTGCTTACAGCAACCTGCTATATGTTCTGAATGCCCGAATTGGCAATCTGTGTCAAAACTTTGTTAGGAATTATGCGATCCTTACTAGCTGGAAGTAAGGGAGATGGGGCATGAAGTTATTTCTAGGAGTTGGACACATACCAAGTTTAGCTCAGTTCTGGGCATCTTTGAAATACCTATACAAACTTGTTCCTACATAGTAACTTGCAACTTTGAATGAGAATGTGCTTGCTTACAGCAACGTGCTATATGTTCTGAATGCCCGAATTGGCAATCTGTGTCAAAACTTTGTTAGGAATTATGTCATCCTTACTAGCTGGAAGTAAGGGAGATGGGGCATGAAGTTATTTCTAGGAGTTGGACACATACCAAGTTTAGCTCAGTTCTGGGCATCTTTGAAATACCTATACAAACTTGTTCCTACCTAGTAACTTGCATCTTTGAATGAGAATCTGCTTGCTTACAGCAACGTGCTATATGTTCTGAATGCCCGAATTGGGAATCTGTGTCAAAACTTTGTTAGGAATTATGTCATCCTTACTAGCTGGAAGTAAGGGAGATGGGGCATGAAGTTATTTCTAGGAGTTGGACACATACCAAGTTTAGCTCAGTTCTGGGCATCTTTGAAATACCTATACAAACTTGTTCCTACATAGTAACTTGCAACTTTGAATGAGAATGTGCTTGCTTACAGCAACGTGCTATATGTTCTGAATGCCCGAATTGGCAATCTGTGTCAAAACTTTGTTAGGAATTATGTGATCCTTACTAGCTGGAAGTAAGGGAGATGGGGCATGAAGTTATTTCCAGGAGTTGGACACATACCAAGTTTAGCTCAGTTCTGGGCATCTTTGAAATACCTATACAAACTTGTTCCTACATAGTAACTTGCAACTTTGAATGAGAATGTTCTTGCTTGCAGCAACGTGCTATATGTTCTGAATGCCCGAATTGGGAATCTGTGTCAAAACTTTGTTAGGAATTATGTGATCCTTACTAGCTGGAAGTAAGGGAGATGGGGCATGAAGTTATTTCTAGGAGTTGGACACATACCAAGTTTAGCTCAGTTCTGGGCATCTTTGAAATACCTATACAAACTTGTTCCTACATAGTAACTTGCAACTTTGAATGAAAATGTGCTTGCTTACAGCAACGTGCTATATGTTCTGAATGCCCGAATTGGGAATCTGTGTCAAAACTTTGTTAGGAATTATGTGATCCTTACTAGCTGGAAGTAAGGGAGATGGGGCATGAAGTTATTTCTAGGAGTTGGACACATACCAAGTTTAGCTCAGTTCTGGGCATCTTTGAAATACCTATACAAACTTGTTCCTACATAGTAACTTGCATCTTTGAATGAGAATCTGCTTGCTTACAGCAACGTGCTATATGTTCTGAATGCCCGAATTGAGAATCTGTGTCAAAACTTTGTTAGGAATTATTTGATCCTTACTAGCTGGAAGTAAGGGAGATGGGGCATGAAGTTATTTCTAGGAGTTGGACACATACCAAGTTTAGCTCAGTTCTGGGCATCTTTGAAATACCTATACAAACTTGTTCCTACATAGTAACTTGCAACTTTGAATGAAAATGTGCTTGCTTACAGCAACGTGCTATATGTTCTGAATGCCCGAATTGGGAATCTGTGTCAAAACTTTGTTAGGAATTATGTGATCCTTACTAGCTGGAAGTAAGGGAGATGGGGCATGAAGTTATTTATATGAGTTGGACACATACCAAGTTTAGCTCAGTTCTGGGCATCTTTGAAATACCTATACAAACTTGTACCTACATAGTAACTTGCAACTTTGAATGAGAATGTGCTTGCTTGCAGCAACGTGCTATATGTTCTGAATGCCCGAATAGGGAATCTGTGTCAAAACTTTGTTAGGAATTATGTGATCCTTACTAGCTGGAAGTAAGGGAGATGGGGCATGAAGTTATTTCTAGGTGTTGGACACATACCAAGTTTAGCTCAGTTCTGGGCATCTTTGAAATACCTATAAAAACTTGTTCCTACATAGTAACTTGCATCTTTGAATGAGAATGTGCTTGCTTACAGCAACGTGCTATATGTTCTGAATGCCCGAATAGGGAATCTGTGTCAAAACTTTCTTAGGAATTATGTGATCCTTACAAGCTGGAAGTAGGGGAGATGGGGCATGAAGTTATTTCTAGGAGTTGGACACATACCAAGTTTAGCTCAGTTCTGGGCATCTTTGAAATACCTATACAAACTTGTTCCTACATAGTAACTTGCATCTTTGAATGAGAATCTGCTTGCTTACAGCAACGTGCTATATGTTCTGAATGCCCGAATTGGGAATCTGTGTCAAAACTTTGTTAGGAATTATGTCATCCTTACTAGCTGGAAGTAAGGGAGATGGGGCATGAAGTTATTTCTAGGAGTTGGACTCATACCAAGTTTAGCTCAGTTCTGGGCATCTTTGAAATACCTATACAAACTTTTTCCTACATAGTAACTTGCAACTTTGAATGAGAATGTGCTTGCTTACAGCAACGTGCTATATGTTCTAAATGCCCGAATTGGGAATCTGTGTCAAAACTTTGTTAGGAATTATGTGATCCTTACTAGCTGGAAGTAAGGGAGATGGGGCATGAAGTTATTTCTAGGAGTTGGACACATACCAAGTTTCGCTCAGTTCTGGGCATCTTTGAAATACCTATACAAACTTGTTCCTACATAGTAACTTGCAACTTTGAATGAGAATGTGCTTGCTTGCAGCAACGTGCTATATGTTCTGAATGCCCGAATAGTGAATCTGTGTCAAAATTTGTTAGGAATTATGCGATACTTACTAGCTGGAAGTAAGGGAGATGGGGCATGAAGTTATTTCTAGGAGTTGGACACATACCAAGTTTAGCTCAGTTCTGAGCATCTTTGAAATACCTATACAAACTTGTTCCTACATAGTAACTTACATCTTTGAATGAGAATGTGCTTGCTTACAGCAACGTGCTATATGTTCTGAATGCCCGAATTGGCAATCTGTGTCAAAACTTTGTTAGGAATTATGTGATCCTTACTAGCTGGAAGTAAGGGAGATGGGGCATGAAGTTATTTCTAGGAGTTGGACACGTACCAAGTTTAGCTCAGTTCTGGGCATCTTTGAAATACCTATACAAACTTGTTCCTACCTAGTAACTTGCATCTTTGAATGAGAATCTGCTTGCTTACAGCAACGTGCTATATGTTCGGAATGCCCGAATTGGGAATCTGTGTCAAAACTTTGTTAGGAATTATGTCATCCTTACTAGCTGGAAGTAAGGGAGATGGGGCATGAAGTTATTTCTAGGAGTTGGACACATACCAAGTTTAGCTCAGTTCTGGGCATCTTTGAAATACCTATACAAACTTGTTCCTACATAGTAACTTGCATCTTTGAATGAGAATCTGCTTGCTTACAGCAACGTGCTATATGTTCTGAATGCCCGAATTGAGAATCTGTGTCAAAACTTTGTTAGGAATTATGTGATCCTTACTAGCTGGAAGTAAGGGAGATGGGGCATGAAGTTATTTCTAGGAGTTGGACACATACCAAGTTTAGCTCAGTTCTGGGCATCTTTGAAATACCTATACAAACTTGTTCCTACATAGTAACTTGCAACTTTGAAATAAAATGTGCTTGCTTACAGCAACGTGCTATATGTTCTGAATGCCCGAATTGGGAATCTGTGTCAAAACTTTGTTAGGAATTATGTGATCCTTACTAGCTGGAAGTAAGGGAGATGGGGCATGAAGTTATTTATATGAGTTGGACACATACCAAGTTTAGCTCAGTTCTGGGCATCTTTGAAATACCTATACAAACTTGTTCCTACATAGTAACTTGCAACTTTGAATGAGTATGTGCTTGCTTGCAGCAACGTGCTATATGTTCTGAATGCCCGAATAGGGAATCTGTGTCAAAACTTTGTTAGGAATTATGTGATCCTTACTAGCTGGAAGTAAGGGAGATGGGGCATGAAGTTATTTCTAGGTGTTGGACACATACCAAGTTTAGCTCAGTTCTGGGCATCTTTGAAATACCTATACAAACTTGTTCCTACCTAGTAACTTGCATCTTTGAATGAGAATGTGCTTGCTTACAGCAACGTGCTATATGTTCTGAATGCCCGAATAGGGAATCTGTGTCAAAACTTTCTTAGGAATTATGTGATCCTTACAAGCTGGAAGTAAGGGAGATGGGGCATGAAGTTATTTCTAGGAGTTGGACACATACCAAGTTTAGCTCAGTTCTGGGCATCTTTGAAATACCTATACAAACTTGTTCCTACATAGTAACTTGCATCTTTGAATGAGAATCTGCTTGCTTACAGCAACGTGCTATATGTTCTGAATGCCCGAATTGGGAATCTGTGTCAAAACTTTGTTAGGAATTATGTCATCCTTACTAGCTGGAAGTAAGGGAGATGGGGCATGAAGTTATTTCTAGGAGTTGGACACATACCAAGTTTAGCTCAGTTCTGGGCATCTTTGAAATACCTATACAAACTTTTTCCTACATAGTAACTTGCAACTTTGAATGAGAATGTGCTTGCTTACAGCAACGTGCTATATGTTCTAAACGCCCGAATTGGGAATCTGTGTCAAAACTTTGTTAGGAATTATGTGATCCTTACTAGCTGGAAGTAAGGGAGATGGGGCATGAAGTTATTTCTAGGAGTTGGACACATACCAAGTTTCGCTCAGTTCTGGGCATCTTTGAAATACCTATACAAACTTGTTCCTACATAGTAACTTGCAACTTTGAATGAGAATGTGCTTGCTTGCAGCAACGTGCTATATGTTCTGAATGCCCGAAGAGTGAATCTGTGTCAAAACTTTGTTAGGAATTATGCGATACTTACTAGCTGGAAGTAAGGGAGATGGGGCATGAAGTTATTTCTAGGAGTTGGACACATACCAAGTTTAGCTCAGTTCTGGGCATCTTTGAAATACCTATACAAACTTGTTCCTACATAGTAACTTTCATCTTTGAATGAGAATGTGCTTGCTTACAGCAACGTGCTATATGTTCTGAATGCCCGAATTGGCAATCTGTGTCAAAACTTTGTTAGGAATTATGTCATCCTTACTAGCTGGAAGTAAGGGAGATGGGGCATGAAGTTATTTCTAGGAGTTGGACACATACCAAGTTTAGCTCAGTTCTGGGCATCTTTGAAATACCTATACAAACTTGTTCCTACCTAGTAACTTGCATCTTTGAATGAGAATCTGCTTGCTTACAGCAACGTGCTATATGTTCTGAATGCCCGAATTGGGAATCTGTGTCAAAACTTTGTTAGGAATTATGTCATCCTTACTAGCTGGAAGTAAGGGAGATGGGGCATGAAGTTATTTCTAGGAGTTGGACACATACCAAGTTTAGCTCAGTTCTGGGCATCTTTGAAATACCTATACAAACTTGTTCCTACATAGTAACTTGCAACTTTGAATGAGAATGTTCTTGCTTGCAGCAACGTGCTATATGTTCTGAATGCCCGAATTGGGAATCTGTGTCAAAACTTTGTTAGGAATTATGTGATCCTTACTAGCTGGAAGTAAGGGAGATGGGGCATGAAGTTATTTCTAGGAGTTCGACACATACCAAGTTTAGCTCAGTTCTGGGCATCTTTGAAATACCTATACAAACTTGTTCCTACATAGTAACTTGCAACTTTGAATGAAAATGTGCTTGCTTACAGCAACGTGCTATATGTTCTGAATGCCCGAATTGGGAATCTGTGTCAAAACTTTGTTAGGAATTATGTGATCCTTACTAGCTGGAAGTAAGGGAGATGGGGCATGAAGTTATTTCTAGGAGTTGGACACATACCAAGTTTAGCTCAGTTCTGGGCATCTTTGAAATACCTATACAAACTTGTTCCTACATAGTAACTTGCATCTTTGAATGAGAATCTGCTTGCTTACAGCAACGTGCTATATGTTCTGAATGCCCGAATTGAGAATCTGTGTCAAAACTTTGTTAGGAATTATGTGATCCTTACTAGCTGGAAGTAAGGGAGATGGGGCATGAAGTTATTTCTAGGAGTTGGACACATACCAAGTTTAGCTCAGTTCTGGGCATCTTTGAAATACCTATACAAACTTGTTCCTACATAGTAACTTGCAACTTTGAAATAAAATGTGCTTGCTTACAGCAACGTGCTATATGTTCTGAATGCCCGAATTGGGAATCTGTGTCAAAACTTTGTTAGGAATTATGTGATCCTTACTAGCTGGAAGTAAGGGAGATGGGGCATGAAGTTATTTATATGAGTTGGACACATACCAAGTTTAGCTCAGTTCTGGGCATCTTTGAAATACCTATACAAACTTGTTCCTACATAGTAACTTGCAACTTTGAATGAGAATGTGCTTGCTTGCAGCAACGTGCTATATGTTCTGAATGCCCGAATAGGGAATCTGTGTCAAAACTTTGTTAGGAATTATGTGATCCTTACTAGCTGGAAGTAAGGGAGATGGGGCATGAAGTTATTTCTAGGTGTTGGACACATACCAAGTTTAGCTCAGTTCTGGGCATCTTTGAAATACCTATACAAACTTGTTCCTACCTAGTAACTTGCATCTTTGAATGAGAATGTGCTTGCTTACAGCAACGTGCTATATGTTCTGAATGCCCGAATAGGGAATCTGTGTCAAAACTTTCTTAGGAATTATGTGATCCTTACAAGCTGGAAGTAAGGGAGATGGGGCATGAAGTTATTTCTAGGAGTTGGACACATACCAAGTTTAGCTCAGTTCTGGGCATCTTTGAAATACCTATACAAACTTGTTCCTACATAGTAACTTGCATCTTTGAATGAGAATCTGCTTGCTTACAGCAACGTGCTATATGTTCTGAATGCCCGAATTGGGAATCTGTGTCAAAACTTTGTTAGGAATTATGTCATCCTTACTAGCTGGAAGTAAGGGAGATGGGGCATGAAGTTATTTCTAGGAGTTGGACACATACCAAGTTTAGCTCAGTTCTGGGCATCTTTGAAATACCTATACAAACTTTTTCCTACATAGTAACTTGCAACTTTGAATGAGAATGTGCTTGCTTACAGCAACGTGCTATATGTTCTAAACGCCCGAATTGGGAATCTGTGTCAAAACTTTGTTAGGAATTATGTGATCCTTACTAGCTGGAAGTAAGGGAGATGGGGCATGAAGTTATTTCTAGGAGTTGGACACATACCAAGTTTCGCTCAGTTCTGGGCATCTTTGAAATACCTATACAAACTTGTTCCTACATAGTAACTTGCAACTTTGAATGAGAATGTGCTTGCTTGCAGCAACGTGCTATATGTTCTGAATGCCCGAAGAGTGAATCTGTGTCAAAACTTTGTTAGGAATTATGCGATACTTACTAGCTGGAAGTAAGGGAGATGGGGCATGAAGTTATTTCTAGGAGTTGGACACATACCAAGTTTAGCTCAGTTCTGGGCATCTTTGAAATACCTATACAAACTTGTTCCTACATAGTAACTTTCATCTTTGAATGAGAATGTGCTTGCTTACAGCAACGTGCTATATGTTCTGAATGCCCGAATTGGCAATCTGTGTCAAAACTTTGTTAGGAATTATGTCATCCTTACTAGCTGGAAGTAAGGGAGATGGGGCATGAAGTTATTTCTAGGAGTTGGACACATACCAAGTTTAGCTCAGTTCTGGGCATCTTTGAAATACCTATACAAACTTGTTCCTACCTAGTAACTTGCATCTTTGAATGAGAATCTGCTTGCTTACAGCAACGTGCTATATGTTCTGAATGCCCGAATTGGGAATCTGTGTCAAAACTTTGTTAGGAATTATGTCATCCTTACTAGCTGGAAGTAAGGGAGATGGGGCATGAAGTTATTTCTAGGAGTTGGACACATACCAAGTTTAGCTCAGTTCTGGGCATCTTTGAAATACCTATACAAACTTGTTCCTACATAGTAACTTGCAACTTTGAATGAGAATGTGCTTGCTTACAGCAACGTGCTATATGTTCTGAATGCCCGAATTGGCAATCTGTGTCAAAACTTTGTTAGGAATTATGTGATCCTTACTAGCTGGAAGTAAGGGAGATGGGGCATGAAGTTATTTCCAGGAGTTGGACACATACCAAGTTTAGCTCAGTTCTGGGCATCTTTGAAATACCTATACAAACTTGTTCCTACATAGTAACTTGCAACTTTGAATGAAAATGTGCTTGCTTACAGCAACGTGCTATATGTTCTAAATGCCCGAATTGGGAATCTGTGTCAAAACTTTGTTAGGAATTATGCGATCCTTACTAGCTGGAAGTAAGGGAGATGGGGCATGAAGTTATTTCTAGGAGTTGGACACATACCAAGTTTAGCTCAGTTCTGGGCATCTTTGAAATACCTATACAAACTTGTTCCTACATAGTAACTTGCAACTTTGAATGAGAATGTGCTTGCTTGCAGCAACGTGCTATATGTTCTGAATGCCCGAATAGTGAATCTGTGTCAAAACTTTGTTAGGAATTATGCGATCCTTACTAGCTGGAAGTAAGGGAGATGGGGCATGAAGTTATTTCTAGGAGTTGGACACATACCAAGTTTAGCTCAGTTCTGGGCATCTTTGAAATACCTATACAAACTAGTTCCTACATAGTAACTTGCATCTTTGAATGAGAATCTGCTTGCTTACAGCAACCTGCTATATGTTCTGAATGCCCGAATTGGCAATCTGTGTCAAAACTTTGTTAGGAATTATGTGATCCTTACTAGCTGGAAGTAAGGGAGATGGGGCATGAAGTTATTTCTAGGAGTTGGACACATACCAAGTTTAGCTCAGTTCTGGGCATCTTTGAAATACCTATACAAACTTGTTCCTGCATAGTAACTTGCAACTTTGAATGAAAATGTGCTTGCTTACAGCAACGTGCTATATGTTCTGAATGCCCGAATTGGGAATCTGTGTCAAAACTTTGTTAGGAATTATGTGATCCTTACTATCTGGAAGTAAGGCAGATGGGGCATGAAGTTATTTCTAGGAGTTGGACACATACCAAGTTTAGCTCAGTTCTGGGCATCTTTGAAATACCTATACAAACTTTTTCCTACATAGTAACTTGCAACATTGAATGAGAATGTGCTTGCTTACAGCAACGTGCTATATGTTCTAAATGCCCGAATTGGGAATCTGTGTCAAAACTTTGTTAGGAATTATGCGATCCTTACTAGCTGGAAGTAAGGGAGATGGGGCATGAAGTTATTTCTAGGAGTTGGACACATACCAAGTTTAGCTCAGTTCTGGGCATCTTTGAAATACCTATACAAACTTGTTCCTACATAGTAACTTGCAACTTTGAATGAGAATGTGCTTGCTTGCAGCAACGTGCTATGTGTTCTGAATGCCCGAATAGTGAATCTGTGTCAAAACTTTGTTAGGAATTATGCGATCCTTACTTGCTGGAAGTAAGGGAGATGGGGCATGAAGTTATTTCTAGGAGTTGGACACATACCAAGTTTAGCTCAGTTCTGGGCATCTTTGAAATACCTATACAAACTTGTTCCTACATAGTAACTTACATCTTTGAATGAGAATGTGCTTGCTTACAGCAACCTGCTATATGTTCTGAATGCCCGAATTGGCAATCTGTGTCAAAACTTTGTTAGGAATTATGTGATCCTTACTAGCTGGAAGTAAGGGAGATGGGGCATGAAGTTATTTCTAGGAGTTGGACACATACCAAGTTTAGCTCAGTTCTGGGCATCTTTGAAATACCTATACAAACTTGTTCCTGCATAGTAACTTGCATCTTTGAATGAGAATGTGCTTGCTTACAGCAACCTGCTATATGTTCTGAATGCCCGAATTGGCAATCTGTGTCAAAACTTTGTTAGGAATTATGTGATCCTTACTAGCTGGAAGTAAGGGAGATGGGGCATGAAGTTATTTCTAGGAGTTGGACACATACCAAGTTTAGCTCAGTTCTGGGCATCTTTGAAATACCTATACAAACTTGTTCCTACATAGTAACTTGCAACTTTGAATGAGAATGTGCTTGCTTACAGCAACGTGCTATATGTTCTGAATGCCCGAATTGGCAATCTGTGTCAAAATTTTGTAAGGAATTATGTGATCCTTACTAGCTGGAAGTAAGGGAGATGGGGTATGAAGTTATTTCTAGGAGTTGGACACATACCAAGTTTAGCTCAGTTCTGGGCATCTTTGAAATACCTATACAAACTTGTTCCTACATAGTAACTTGCAACTTTGAATGAGAATGTGCTTGCTTACAGCAACGTGCTATATGTTCTGAATGCCCGAATTGGGAATCTGTGTCAAAACTTTGTTAGGAATTATGCGATCCTTACTTGCTGGAAGTAAGGGAGATGGGGCATGAAGTTATTTCTAGGAGTTGGACACATACCAAGTTTAGCTCAGTTCTGGGCATCTTTGAAATACCTATACAAACTTGTTCCTACATAGTAACTTGCATCTTTGAATGAGAATGTGCTTGCTTACAGCAACCTGCTATATGTTCTGAATGCCCGAATTGGCAATCTGTGTCAAAACTTTGTTAGGAATTATGTGATCCTTACTAGCTGGAAGTAAGGGAGATGGGGCATGAAGTTATTTCTAGGAGTTGGACACATACCAAGTTTAGCTCAGTTCTGGGCATCTTTGAAATACCTATACAAACTTGTTCCTGCATAGTAACTTGCATCTTTGAATGAGAATGTGCTTGCTTACAGCAACCTGCTATATGTTCTGAATGCCCGAATTGGCAATCTGTGTCAAAACTTTGTTAGGAATTATGTGATCCTTACTAGCTGGAAGTAAGGGAGATGGGGCATGAAGTTATTTCTAGGAGTTGGACACATACCAAGTTTAGCTCAGTTCTGGGCATCTTTGAAATACCTATACAAACTTGTTCCTACATAGTAACTTGCAACTTTGAATGAGAATGTGCTTGCTTACAGCAACGTGCTATATGTTCTGAATGCCCGAATTGGCAATCTGTGTCAAAATATTGTTAGGAATTATGTGATCCTTACTAGCTGGAAGTAAGGGAGATGGGGCATGAAGTTATTTCTAGGAGTTGGACACATACCAAGTTTAGCTCAGTTCTGGGCATCTTTGAAATACCTATACAAACTTGTTCCTACATAGTAACTTGCAACTTTGAATGAGAATGTGCTTGCTTACAGCAACGTGCTATATGTTCTGAATGCCCGAATTGGGAATCTGTGTCAAAACTTTGTTAGGAATTATGTCATCCTTACTAGCTGGAAGTAAGGGAGATGGGGCATGAAGTTATTTCTAGGAGTTGGACACATACCAAGTTTAGCTCAGTTCTGGGCATCTTTGAAATACCTATACAAACTTGTTCCTACATAGTAACTTGCAACTTTGAATGAGAATGTGCTTGCTTACAGCAACGTGCTATATGTTCTGAATGCCCGAATTGGGAATCTGTGTCAAAACCTTGTTAGGAATTATGTGATCCTTACTAGCTGGAAGTAAGGGAGATGGGGCATGAAGTTATTTCTAGGAGTTGGACACATACCAAGTTTAGCTCAGTTCTGGGCATCTTTGAAATACCTATACAAACTTGTTCCTACATAGTAACTTGCAACTTTGAATGAGAATGTGCTTGCTTACAGCAACGTGCTATATGTTCTGAATGCCCGAATTGGGAATCTGTGTCAAAACTTTGTTAGGAATTATGTGATCCTTACTAGCTGGAAGTAAGGGAGATGGGGCATGAAGTTATTTCTAGGAGTTGGACACATACCAAGTTTAGCTCAGTTCTGGGCATCTTTGAAATACCTATACAAACTTGTTCCTACATAGTAACTTGCATCTTTGAATGAGAATCTGCTTGCTTACAGCAACGTGCTATATGTTCTGAATGCCCGAATTGAGAATCTGTGTCAAAACCTTGTTAGGAATTATGTGATCCTTACTAGCTGGAAGTAAGGGAGATGGGGCATGAAGTTATTTCTAGGAGTTGGACACATACCAAGTTTAGCTCAGTTCTTGGCATCTTTGAAATACCTATACAAACTTGTTCCTAAATAGTAACTTGCAACTTTGAATGAAAATGTGCTTGCTTACAGCAACGTGCTATATGTTCTGAATGCCCGAATTGGGAATCTGTGTCAAAACTTTGTTAGGAATTATGCGATCCTTACTAGCTGGAAGTAAGGGAGATGGGGCATGAAGTTTTTTCTAGGAGTTGGACACATACCAAGTTTAGCTCAGTTCTGGGCATCTTTGAAATACCTATACAAACTTGTTCCTACATAGTAACATGCAACTTTGAATGAGAATGTGCTTGCTTGCAGCAACGTGCTATGTGTTCTGAATGCCCGAATAGTGAATCTGTGTCAAAACTTTGTTAGGAATTATGCGATCCTTACTTGCTGGAAGTAAGGGAGATGGGGCATGAAGTTATTTCTAGGAGTTGGACACATACCAAGTTTAGCTCAGTTCTGGGCATCTTTGAAATACCTATACAAACTTGTTCCTGCATAGTAACTTGCATCTTTGAATGAGAATGTGCTTGCTTACAGCAACCTGCTATATGTTCTGAATGCCCGAATTGGCAATCTGTGTCAAAACTTTGTTAGGAATTATGTGATCCTTACTAGCTGGAAGTAAGGGAGATGGGGCATGAAGTTATTTCTAGGAGTTGGACACATACCAAGTTTAGCTCAGTTCTGGGCATCTTTGAAATACCTATACAAACTTGTTCCTACATAGTAACTTGCATCTTTGAATGAGAATCTGCTTGCTTACAGCAACGTGCTATATGTTCTGAATGCCCGAGTTGAGAATCTGTGTCAAAACTTTGTTAGGAATTATGTGATCCTTACTAGCTGGAAGTAAGGGAGATGGGGCATGAAGTTATTTCTAGGAGTTGGACAAATACCAAGTTTAGCTCTGTTCTGGGCATCTTTGAAATACCTATACAAACTTGTTCCTACATAGTAACTTGCATCTTTGAATGAGAATGTGCTTGCTTACAGCAACCTGCTATATGTTCTGAATGCCCGAATTGGCAATCTGTGTCAAAACTTTGTTAGGAATTATGTGATCCTTACTAGCTGGAAGTAAGGGAGATGGGGCATGAAGTTATTTCTAGGAGTTGGACACATACCAAGTTTAGCTCAGTTCTGGGCATCTTTGAAATACCTATACAAACTTGTTCCTGCATAGTAACTTGCATCTTTGAATGAGAATGTGCTTGCTTACAGCAACCTGCTATATGTTCTGAATGCCCGAATTGGCAATCTGTGTCAAAACTTTGTTAGGAATTATGTGATCCTTACTAGCTGGAAGTAAGGGAGATGGGGCATGAAGTTATTTCTAGGAGTTGGACACATACCAAGTTTAGCTCAGTTCTGGGCATCTTTGAAATACCTATACAAACTTGTTCCTACATAGTAACTTGCAACTTTGAATGAGAATGTGCTTGCTTACAGCAACGTGCTATATGTTCTGAATGCCCGAATTGGGAATCTGTGTCAAAACTTTGTTAGGAATTATGTGATCCTTACTAGCTGGAAGTAAGGGAGATGGGGCATGAAGTTATTTCTAGGAGTTGGACACATACCAAGTTTAGCTCAGTTCTGGGCATCTTTGAAATACCTATACAAACTTGTTCCTACATAGTAACTTGCATCTTTGAATGAGAATCTGCTTGCTTACAGCAACGTGCTATATGTTCTGAATGCCCGAATTGAGAATCTGTGTCAAAACTTTGTTAGGAATTATGTGATCCTTACTAGCTGGAAGTAAGGGAGATGGGGCATGAAGTTATTTCTAGGAGTTGGACAAATACCAAGTTTAGCTCTGTTCTGGGCATCTTTGAAATACCTATACAAACTTGTTCCTACATAGTAACTTGCATCTTTGAATGAGAATCTGCTTGCTTACAGCAACCTGCTATATGTTCTGAATGCCCGAATTGGCAATCTGTGTCAAAACTTTGTTAGGAATTATGTGATCCTTACTAGCTGGAAGTAAGGGAGATGGGGCATGAAGTTATTTCTAGGAGTTGGAGACATACCAAGTTTAGCTCAGTTCTGGGCATCTTTGAAATACCTATACAAACTTGTTCCTGCATAGTAACTTGCATCTTTGAATGAGAATGTGCTTGCTTACAGCAACCTGCTATATGTTCTGAATGCCCGAATTGGCAATCTGTGTCAAAACTTTGTTAGGAATTATGTGATCCTTACTAGCTGGAAGTAAGGGAGATGGGGCATGAAGTTATTTCTAGGAGTTGGACACATACCAAGTTTAGCTCAGTTCTGGGCATCTTTGAAATACCTATACAAACTTGTTCCTACATAGTAACTTGCAACTTTGAATGAGAATGTGCTTGCTTACAGCAACGTG
Organism: Diceros bicornis minor; assembly: GCF_020826845.1. Lineage (NCBI taxonomy): Eukaryota > Metazoa > Chordata > Mammalia > Perissodactyla > Rhinocerotidae > Diceros > Diceros bicornis. The sequence continues at coordinate 42,249 of NW_026691180.1, read as the reverse complement.
CTATATGTTCTGAATGCCCGAATTGGCAATCTGTGTCAAAATATTGTTAGGAATTATGTGATCCTTACTAGCTGGAAGTAAGGGAGATGGGGCATGAAGTTATTTCTAGGAGTTGGACACATACCAAGTTTAGCTCAGTTCTGGGCATCTTTGAAATACCTATACAAACTTGTTCCTACATAGTAACTTGCAACTTTGAATGAGAATGTGCTTGCTTACAGCAACGTGCTATATGTTCTGAATGCCCGAATTGGGAATCTGTGTCAAAACTTTGTTAGGAATTATGTCATCCTTACTAGCTGGAAGTAAGGGAGATGGGGTATGAAGTTATTTCTAGGAGTTGGACACATACCAAGTTTAGCTCAGTTCTGGGCATCTTTGAAATACCTATACAAACTTGTTCCTACATAGTAACTTGCAACTTTGAATGAGAATGTGCTTGCTTACAGCAACGTGCTATATGTTCTGAATGCCCGAATTGGGAATCTGTGTCAAAACTTTGTTAGGAATTATGTGATCCTTACTAGCTGGAAGTAAGGGAGATGGGGCATGAAGTTATTTCTAGGAGTTGGAGACATACCAAGTTTAGCTCAGTTCTGGGCATCTTTGAAATACCTATACAAACTTGTTCCTACATAGTAACTTGCATCTTTGAATGAGAATCTGCTTGCTTACAGCAACGTGCTATATGTTCTGAATGCCCGAATTGGGAATCTGTGTCAAAACTTTGTTAGGAATTATGTGATCCTTACTAGCTGGAAGTAAGGGAGATGGGGCATGAAGTTATTTCTAGGAGTTGGACACATACCAAGTTTAGCTCAGTTCTGGGCATCTTTGAAATACCTATACAAACTTGTTCCTACATAGTAACTTGCAACTTTGAATGAGAATGTGCTTGCTTACAGCAACGTGCTATATGTTCTGAATGCCCGAATTGGGAATCTGTGTCAAAACTTTGTTAGGAATTATGTGATCCTTACTATCTGGAAGTAAGGCAGATGGGGCATGAAGTTATTTCTAGGAGTTGGACACATACCAAGTTTAGCTCAGTTCTGGGCATCTTTGAAATACCTATACAAACTTTTTCCTACATAGTAACTTGCAACTTTGAATGAGAATGTGCTTGCTTACAGCAACGTGCTATATGTTCTAAATGCCCGAATTGGGAATCTGTGTCAAAACTTTGTTAGGAATTATGCGATCCTTACTAGCTGGAAGTAAGGGAGATGGGGCATGAAGTTATTTCTAGGAGTTGGACACATACCAAGTTTAGCTCAGTTCTGGGCATCTTTGAAATACCTATACAAACTTGTTCCTACATAGTAACTTGCAACTTTGAATGAGAATGTGCTTGCTTGCAGCAACGTGCTATGTGTTCTGAATGCCCGAATAGTGAATCTGTGTCAAAACTTTGTTAGGAATTATGCGATCCTTACTTGCTGGAAGTAAGGGAGATGGGGCATGAAGTTATTTCTAGGAGTTGGACACATACCAAGTTTAGCTCAGTTCTGGGCATCTTTGAAATACCTATACAAACTTGTTCCTACATAGTAACTTGCATCTTTGAATGAGAATGTGCTTGCTTACAGCAACCTGCTATATGTTCTGAATGCCCGAATTGGCAATCTGTGTCAAAACTTTGTTAGGAATTATGTGATCCTTACTAGCTGGAAGTAAGGGAGATGGGGCATGAAGTTATTTCTAGGAGTTGGACACATACCAAGTTTAGCTCAGTTCTGGGCATCTTTGAAATACCTATACAAACTTGTTCCTGCATAGTAACTTGCATCTTTGAATGAGAATGTGCTTGCTTACAGCAACCTGCTATATGTTCTGAATGCCCGAATTGGCAATCTGTGTCAAAACTTTGTTAGGAATTATGTGATCCTTACTAGCTGGAAGTAAGGGAGATGGGGCATGAAGTTATTTCTAGGAGTTGGACACATACCAAGTTTAGCTCAGTTCTGGGCATCTTTGAAATACCTATACAAACTTGTTCCTGCATAGTAACTTGCATCTTTGAATGAGAATCTGCTTGCTTACAGCAACGTGCTATATGTTCTGAATGCCCGAATTGAGAATCTGTGTCAAATCTTTGTTAGGAATTATGTGATCCTTACTAGCTGGAAGTAAGGGAGATGGGGCATGAAGTTATTTCTAGGAGTTGGACAAATACCAAGTTTAGCTCTGTTCTGGGCATCTTTGAAATACCTATACAAACTTGTTCCTACATAGTAACTTGCATCTTTGAATGAGAATGTGCTTGCTTACAGCAACCTGCTATATGTTCTGAATGCCCGAATTGGCAATCTGTGTCAAAACTTTGTTAGGAATTATGTGATCCTTACTAGCTGGAAGTAAGGGAGATGGGGCATGAAGTTATTTCTAGGAGTTGGACACATACCAAGTTTAGCTCAGTTCTGGGCATCTTTGAAATACCTATACAAACTTGTTCCTGCATAGTAACTTGCATCTTTGAATGAGAATGTGCTTGCTTACAGCAACCTGCTATATGTTCTGAATGCCCGAATTGGCAATATGTGTCAAAACTTTGTTAGGAATTATGTGATCCTTACTAGCTGGAAGTAAGGGAGATGGGGCATGAAGTTATTTCTAGGAGTTGGACACATACCAAGTTTAGCTCAGTTCTGGGCATCTTTGAAATACCTATACAAACTTGTTCCTACATAGTAACTTGCAACTTTGAATGAGAATGTGCTTGCTTACAGCAACGTGCTATATGTTCTGAATGCCCGAATTGGCAATCTGTGTCAAAATATTGTTAGGAATTATGTGATCCTTACTAGCTGGAAGTAAGGGAGATGGGGCATGAAGTTATTTCTAGGAGTTGGACACATACCAAGTTTAGCTCAGTTCTGGGCATCTTTGAAATACCTATACAAACTTGTTCCTACATAGTAACTTGCAACTTTGAATGAGAATGTGCTTGCTTACAGCAACGTGCTATATGTTCTGAATGCCCGAATTGGGAATCTGTGTCAAAACTTTGTTAGGAATTATGTCATCCTTACTAGCTGGAAGTAAGGGAGATGGGGTATGAAGTTATTTCTAGGAGTTGGACACATACCAAGTTTAGCTCAGTTCTGGGCATCTTTGAAATACCTATACAAACTTGTTCCTACATAGTAACTTGCAACTTTGAATGAGAATGTGCTTGCTTACAGCAACGTGCTATATGTTCTGAATGCCCGAATTGGGAATCTGTGTCAAAACTTTGTTAGGAATTATGTGATCCTTACTAGCTGGAAGTAAGGGAGATGGGGCATGAAGTTATTTCTAGGAGTTGGACACATACCAAGTTTAGCTCAGTTCTGGGCATCTTTGAAATACCTATACAAACTTGTTCCTACATAGTAACTTGCATCTTTGAATGAGAATCTGCTTGCTTACAGCAACGTGCTATATGTTCTGAATGCCCGAATTGAGAATCTGTGTCAAAACTTTGTTAGGAATTATGTGATCCTTACTAGCTGGAAGTAAGGGAGATGGGGCATGAAGTTATTTCTAGGAGTTGGACACATACCAAGTTTAGCTCAGTTCTGGGCATCTTTGAAATACCTATACAAACTTGTTCCTACATAGTAACTTGCAACTTTGAATGAAAATGTGCTTGCTTACAGCAACGTGCTATATGTTCTGAATGCCCGAATTGGGAATCTGTGTCAAAACTTTGTTAGGAATTATGTGATCCTTACTATCTGGAAGTAAGGCAGATGGGGCATGAAGTTATTTCTAGGAGTTGGACACATACCAAGTTTAGCTCAGTTCTGGGCATCTTTGAAATACCTATACAAACTTTTTCCTACATAGTAACTTGCAACTTTGAATGAGAATGTGCTTGCTTACAGCAACGTGCTATATGTTCTAAATGCCCGAATTGGGAATCTGTGTCAAAACTTTGTTAGGAATTATGCGATCCTTACTAGCTGGAAGTAAGGGAGATGGGGCATGAAGTTATTTCTAGGAGTTGGACACATACCAAGTTTAGCTCAGTTCTGGGCATCTTTGAAATACCTATACAAACTTGTTCCTACATAGTAACTTGCAACTTTGAATGAGAATGTGCTTGCTTGCAGCAACGTGCTATGTGTTCTGAATGCCCGAATAGTGAATCTGTGTCAAAACTTTGTTAGGAATTATGCGATCCTTACTTGCTGGAAGTAAGGGAGATGGGGCATGAAGTTATTTCTAGGAGTTGGACACATACCAAGTTTAGCTCAGTTCTGGGCATCTTTGAAATACCTATACAAACTTGTTCCTACATAGTAACTTGCATCTTTGAATGAGAATGTGCTTGCTTACAGCAACCTGCTATATGTTCTGAATGCCCGAATTGGCAATCTGTGTCAAAACTTTGTTAGGAATTATGTGATCCTTACTAGCTGGAAGTAAGGGAGATGGGGCATGAAGTTATTTCTAGGAGTTGGACACATACCAAGTTTAGCTCAGTTCTGGGCATCTTTGAAATACCTATACAAACTTGTTCCTGCATAGTAACTTGCATCTTTGAATGAGAATGTGCTTGCTTACAGCAACCTGCTATATGTTCTGAATGCCCGAATTGGCAATCTGTGTCAAAACTTTGTTAGGAATTATGTGATCCTTACTAGCTGGAAGTAAGGGAGATGGGGCATGAAGTTATTTCTAGGAGTTGGACACATACCAAGTTTAGCTCAGTTCTGGGCATCTTTGAAATACCTATACAAACTTGTTCCTACATAGTAACTTGCAACTTTGAATGAGAATGTGCTTGCTTACAGCAACGTGCTATATGTTCTGAATGCCCGAATTGGCAATCTGTGTCAAAATTTTGTTAGGAATTATGTGATCCTTACTAGCTGGAAGTAAGGGAGATGGGGTATGAAGTTATTTCTAGGAGTTGGACACATACCAAGTTTAGCTCAGTTCTGGGCATCTTTGAAATACCTATACAAACTTGTTCCTACATAGTAACTTGCAACTTTGAATGAGAATGTGCTTGCTTACAGCAACGTGCTATATGTTCTGAATGCCCGAATTGGGAATCTGTGTCAAAACTTTGTTAGGAATTATGTCATCCTTACTAGCTGGAAGTAAGGGAGATGGGGTATGAAGTTATTTCTAGGAGTTGGACACATACCAAGTTTAGCTCAGTTCTGGGCATCTTTGAAATACCTATACAAACTTGTTCCTACATAGTAACTTGCAACTTTGAATGAGAATGTGCTTGCTTACAGCAACGTGCTATATGTTCTGAATGCCCGAATTGGGAATCTGTGTCAAAACTTTGTTAGAAATTATGTGATCCTTACTAGCTGGAAGTAAGGGAGATGGGGCATGAAGTTATTTCTAGGAGTTGGACACATACCAAGTTTAGCTCAGTTCTGGGCATCTTTGAAATACCTATACAAACTTGTTCCTGCATAGTAACTTGCATCTTTGAATGAGAATGTGCTTGCTTACAGCAACGTGCTATATGTTCTGAATGCCCGAATTGGGAATCTGTGTCAAAACTTTGTTAGGAATTATGTGATCCTTACTAGCTGGAAGTAAGGGAGATGGGGCATGAAGTTATTTCTAGGAGTTGGACACATACCAAGTTTAGCTCAGTTCTGGGCATCTTTGAAATACCTATACAAACTTGTTCCTGCATAGTAACTTGCATCTTTGAATGAGAATGTGCTTGCTTACAGCAACCTGCTATATGTTCTGAATGCCCGAATTGGCAATCTGTGTCAAAACTTTGTTAGGAATTATGTGATCCTTACTAGCTGGAAGTAAGGGAGATGGGGCATGAAGTTATTTCTAGGAGTTGGACACATACCAAGTTTAGCTCAGTTCTGGGCATCTTTGAAATACCTATACAAACTTGTTCCTACATAGTAACTTGCATCTTTGAATGAGAATCTGCTTGCTTACAGCATCGTGCTATATGTTCTGAATGCCCGAATTGAGAATCTGTGTCAAAACTTTGTTAGGAATTATGTGATCCTTACTAGCTGGAAGTAAGGGAGATGGGGCATGAAGTTATTTCTAGGAGTTGGACACATACCAAGTTTAGCTCAGTTCTTGGCATCTTTGAAATACCTATACAAACTTGTTCCTACATAGTAACTTGCAACTTTGAATGAAAATGTGCTTGCTTACAGCAACGTGCTATATGTTCTGAATGCCCGAATTGGGAATCTGTGTCAAAACTTTGTTAGGAATTATGTGATCCTTACTATCTGGAAGTAAGGCAGATTGGGCATGAAGTTATTTCTAGGAGTTGGACACATACCAAGTTTAGCTCAGTTCTGGGCATCTTTGAAATACCTATACAAACTTTTTCCTACATAGTAACTTGCAACTTTGAATGAGAATGTGCTTGCTTACAGCAACGTGCTATATGTTCTAAATGCCCGAATTGGGAATCTGTGTCAAAACTTTGTTAGGAATTATGCGATCCTTACTAGCTGGAAGTAAGGGAGATGGGGCATGAAGTTATTTCTAGGAGTTGGACACATACCAAGTTTAGCTCAGTTCTGGGCATCTTTGAAATACCTATACAAACTTGTTCCTACATAGTAACTTGCAACTTTGAATGAGAATGTGCTTGCTTACAGCAACGTGCTATATGTTCTGAATGCCCGAATTGGGAATCTGTGTCAAAACTTTGTTAGGAATTATGTCATCCTTACTAGCTGGAAGTAAGGGAGATGGGGTATGAAGTTATTTCTAGGAGTTGGACACATACCAAGTTTAGCTCAGTTCTGGGCATCTTTGAAATACCTATACAAACTTGTTCCTACATAGTAACTTGCAACTTTGAATGAGAATGTGCTTGCTTACAGCAACGTGCTATATGTTCTGAATGCCCGAATTGGGAATCTGTGTCAAAACTTTGTTAGAAATTATGTGATCCTTACTAGCTGGAAGTAAGGGAGATGGGGCATGAAGTTATTTCTAGGAGTTGGACACATACCAAGTTTAGCTCAGTTCTGGGCATCTTTGAAATACCTATACAAACTTGTTCCTGCATAGTAACTTGCATCTTTGAATGAGAATGTGCTTGCTTACAGCAACGTGCTATATGTTCTGAATGCCCGAATTGGGAATCTGTGTCAAAACTTTGTTAGGAATTATGTGATCCTTACTAGCTGGAAGTAAGGGAGATGGGGCATGAAGTTATTTCTTGGAGTTGGAGACATACCAAGTTTAGCTCAGTTCTGGGCATCTTTGAAATACCTATACAAACTTGTTCCTACATAGTAACTTGCAACTTTGAATGAGAATGTTCTTGCTTGCAGCAACGTGCTATATGTTCTGAATGCCCGAATATGGAATCTGTGTCAAATTTTTGTTAGGAATTATGTGATCCTTACTAGCTGGAAGTAAGGGAGATGGGGCATGAAGTTATTTCTAGGAGTTGGACACATACCAAGTTTAGCTCAGTTCTGGGCATCATTGAAATACCTATACAAACTTGTTCCTGCATAGTAACTTGCATCTTTGAATGAGAATGTGCTTGCTTACAGCAACGTGCTATATGTTCTGAATGCCCGAATTGGGAATCTGTGTCAAAACTTTGTTAGGAATTATGTGATCCTTACTAGCTGGAAGTAAGGGAGATGGGGCATGAAGTTATTTCTTGGAGTTGGAGACATACCAAGTTTAGCTCAGTTCTGGGCATCTTTGAAATACCTATACAAACTTGTTCCTACATAGTAACTTGCAACTTTGAATGAGAATGTGCTTGCTTACAGCAACGTGCTATATGTTCTGAATGCCCGAATTGGGAATCTGTGTCAAAACTTTGTTAGGAATTATGTGATCCTTACTAGCTGGAAGTAAGGGAGATGGGGCATGAAGTTATTTCTAGGAGTTGGACACATACCAAGTTTAGCTCAGTTCTGGGCATCTTTGAAATACCTATACAAACTTGTTCCTACATAGTAACTTGCAACTTTGAATGAGAATGTGCTTGCTTACAGCAACGTGCTATATGTTCTGAATGCCCGTATTGGGAATCTGTGTCAAAACTTTGTTAGGAATTATGTGATCCTTACTAGCTGGAAGTAAGGGAGATGGGGCATGAAGTTATTTCTAGGAGTTGGACACATACCAAGTTTAGCTCAGTTCTGGGCATCATTGAAATACCTATACAAACTTGTTCCTACATATTAACTTGCATCTTTGAATGAGAATCTGCTTGCTTACAGCAACGTGCTATATGTTCTGAATGCCCGAATTGGGAATCTGTGTCAAAACTTTCTTAGGAATTATGTGATCCTTACTAGCTGGAAGTAAGGGAGATGGGGCATGAAGTTATTTCTAGGAGTTGGACGCATACCAAGTTTAGCTCAGTTCTGGGCATCTTTGAAATACCTATAAAAACTTTTTCCTACATAGTAACTTGCAACTTTGAATGAGAATGTGCTTGCTTACAGCAACGTGCTATATGTTCTAAATGCCCGAATTGGGAATCTGTGTCAAAACTTTGTTCGGAATTATGTGATCCTTACTAGCTGGAAGTAAGGGAGATGGGGCATGAAGTTATTTCTAGGAGTTGGACACATACCAAGTTTAGCTCAGTACTGGGCATCTTTGAAATACCTATACAAACTTGTTCCTACATAGTAACTTGCAACTTTGAATGAGAATGTGCTTGCTTGCAGCAACGTGCTATATGTTCTGAATGCCCGAATAGTGAATCTGTGTCAAAACTTTGTTAGGAATTTTGTGATCCTTACTAGCTGGAAGTAAGGGAGATGGGGCATGAAGTTATTTCTAGGAGTTGGACACATACCAAGTTTAGCTTAGTTCTGGGCATCTTTGAAATACCTATACAAACTTGTTCCTACATAGTAACTTGCATCTTTGAATGAGAATGTGCTTGCTTACCGCAACGTGCTATATGTTCTGAAGGCCCGAATTGGGAATCTGTGTCAAAACTTTGTTAGGAATTATGTGATCCTTACTAGCTGGAAGTAAGGGAGATGGGGCATGAAGTTATTTCTAGGAGTTCGACACATACCAAGTTTCGCTCAGTTCTGGGCATCTTTGAAATACCTATACAAACTTGTTGCTACATAGTAACTTGCATCATTAATGAGAATCTGCTTGCTTACAGCCACGTGCTATATGTTCTGAATGCCCGAATTGGGAATCTGTGTCAAAACTTTGTTAGGAATTATGTGATCCTTACTAGCTGGAAGTAAGGCAGATGGGGCATGAAGTTATTTCTAGGAGTTGGACACATACCAAGTTTAGCTCAGTTCTGGGCATCTTTGAAATACCTATACAAATTTTTTCCTACATAGTAACTTGCAACTTTGAATGAGAATGTGCTTGCTTACAGCAACGTGCTATATGTTCTAAATGCCCGAATTGGGAATCTGTGTCAAAACTTTGTTAGGAATTATGTGATCCTTACTAGCTGGAAGTAAGGAGATGGGGCATGAAGTTATTTCTAGGAGTTGGACACATACCAAGTTTAGCTCAGTTCTGGGCATCTTTGAAATACCTATACAAACTTGTTCCTCCATAGAAACTTGCAACTTTGAATGAGAATGTGCTTGCTTGCAGCAACGTGCTATGTGTTCTGAATGCCCGAATAGTGAATCTGTGTCAAAACTTTGTTAGGAATTATGCGATCCTTACTTGCTGGAAGTAAGGGAGATGGGGCATGAAGTTATTTCTAGGAGTTGGACACATACCAAGTTTAGCTCAGTTCTGGGCATCTTTGAAATACCTATACAAACTTGTTCCTACATCGTAACTTGTATCTTTGAATGAGAATGTGCTTGCTTACAGCAACCTGCTATATGTTCTGAATGCCCGAATTGGCAATCTGTGTCAAAACTTTGTTAGGAATTATGTGATCCTTACTAGCTGGAAGTAAGGGAGATGGGGCATGAAGTTATTTCTAGGAGTTGGACACATACCAAGTTTAGCTCAGTTCTGGGCATCTTTGAAATACCTATACAAACTTGTTCCTACATAGTAACTTGCAACTTTGAATGAAAATGTGCTTGCTTACAGCAACGTGCTATATGTTCTGAATGCCCGAATTGGGAATCTGTGTCAAAACTTTCTTAGGAATTATGTGATCCTTACTAGCTGGAAGTAAGGGAGATGGGGCATGAAGTTATTTCTAGGAGTTGGACACATACCAAGTTTAGCTCAGTTCTGGGCATCTTTGAAATACCTATACAAACTTGTTCCTACATAGTAACTTGCATCTTTGAATGAGAATGTGCTTGCTTACAGCAACGTGCTATATGTTCTGAATGCCCGAATTGGGAATCTGTGTCAAAACTTTGTTAGGAATTATGTGATCCTTACTAGCTGGAAGTAAGGGAGATGGGGCATGAAGTTATTTCTAGGAGTTGGACACATACCAAGTTTAGCTCAGTTCTGGGCATCTTTGAAATACCTATACAAACTTGTTCCTACATAGTAACTTGCATCTTTGAATGAGAATCTGCTTGCTTACAGCAACGTGCTATATGTTCTGAATGCCCGAATTGGGAATCTGTGTCAAAACTGTTAGGAATTATGTGATCCTTACTAGCTGGAAGTAAGGGAGATGGGGCATGAAGTTATTTCTAGGAGTTGGACACATACCAAGTTTAGCTCAGTTCTGGGCATCTTTGAAATACCTATACAAACTTGTTCCTACATATTAACTTGCAACTTTGAATGAAAATGTGCTTGCTTACAGCAACGTGCTATATGTTCTGAATGCCCGAATTGGGAATCTGTGTCAAAACTTTGTTAGGAATTATGTGATCCTTACTAGCTGGAAGTAAGGGAGATGGGGCATGAAGTTATTTCTAGGAGTTGGACACATACCAAGTTTAGCTCAGTTCTGGGCATCATTGAAATACCTATACAAACTTGTTCCTACATAGTAACTTGCATATTTGAATGAGAATGTGCTTGCTTACAGCAACGTGCTATGTGTTCTGAATGCCCGAATTGGCAATCTGTGTCAAAACTTTGTTAGGAATTATGTGATCCTTACTAGCTGGAAGTAAGGCAGATGGGGCATGAAGTTATTTCTAGGAGTTGGACACATACCAAGTTTCGCTCAGTTCTGGGCATCTTTGAAATACCTATACAAACTTGTTCCTACATAGTAACGTGCAACTTTGAATGAGAATGTGCTTGCTTACAGCAACGTGCTATATGTTCTGAATGCCCGAATTGGGAATCTGTGTCAAAACTTTGTTAGGAATTATGTGATCCTTACTAGCTGGAAGTAAGGAGATGGGGCATGAAGTTATTTCTAGGAGTTGGACACATACCAAGTTTAGCTCAGTTCTGGGCATCTTTGAAATACCTATACAAACTTGTTCCTACATAGAAACTTGCAACTTTGAATGAGAATGTGCTTGCTTGCAGCAACGTGCTATGTGTTCTGAATGCCCGAATAGTGAATCTGTGTCAAAACTTTGTTAGGAATTATGCGATCCTTACTTGCTGGAAGTAAGGGAGATGGGGCATGAAGTTATTTCTAGGAGTTGGACACATACCAAGTTTAGCTCAGTTCTGGGCATCTTTGAAATACCTATACAAACTTGTTCCTACATCGTAACGTGTATCTTTGAATGAGAATGTGCTTGCTTACAGCAACCTGCTATATGTTCTGAATGCCCGAATTGGCAATCTGTGTCCAAACTTTGTTAGGAATTATGTGATCCTTACTAGCTGGAAGTAAGGGAGATGGGGCATGAAGTTATTTCTAGGAGTTGGACACATACCAAGTTTAGCTCAGTTCTGGGCATCTTTGAAATACCTATACAAACTTGTTCCTACATAGTAACTTGCAACTTTGAATGAAAATTTGCTTGCTTACAGCAACGTGCTATATGTTCTGAATGCCCGAATTGGGAATCTGTGTCAAAACTTTCTTAGGAATTATGTGATCCTTACTAGCTGGAAGTAAGGGAGATGGGGCATGAAGTTATTTCTAGGAGTTGGACACATACCAAGTTTAGCTCAGTTCTGGGCATCTTTGAAATACCTATACAAACTTGTTCCTACATAGTAACTTGCATCTTTGAATGAGAATGTGCTTGCTTACAGCAACGTGCTATATGTTCTGAATGCCCGAATTGGGAATCTGTGTCAAAACTTTGTTAGGAATTATGTGATCCTTACTAGCTGGAAGTAAGGGAGATGGGGCATGAAGTTATTTCTAGGAGTTGGACACATACCAAGTTTAGCTCAGTTCTGGGCATCTTTGAAATACCTATACAAACTTGTTCCTACATAGTAACTTGCATCTTTGAATGAGAATCTGCTTGCTTACAGCAACGTGCTATATGTTCTGAATGCCCGAATTGGGAATCTGTGTCAAAACTGTTAGGAATTATGTGATCCTTACTAGCTGGAAGTAAGGGAGATGGGGCATGAAGTTATTTCTAGGAGTTGGACACATACCAAGTTTAGCTCAGTTCTGGGCATCTTTGAAATACCTATACAAACTTGTTCCTACATATTAACTTGCAACTTTGAATGAAAATGTGCTTGCTTACAGCAACGTGCTATATGTTCTGAATGCCCGAATTGGGAATCTGTGTCAAAACTTTGTTTGGAATTATGTGATCCTTACTAGCTGGAAGTAAGGGAGATGGGGCATGAAGTTATTTCTAGGAGTTGGACACATACCAAGTTTAGCTCAGTTCTGGGCATCATTGAAATACCTATACAAACTTGGTCCTACATAGTAACTTGCATATTTGAATGAGAATGTGCTTGCTTACAGCAACGTGCTATGTGTTCTGAATGCCCGAATTGGCAATCTGTGTCAAAACTTTGTTAGGAATTATGTGATCCTTACTAGCTGGAAGTAAGGCAGATGGGGCATGAAGTTATTTCTAGGAGTTGGACACATACCAAGTTTCGCTCAGTTCTGGGCATCTTTGAAATACCTATACAAACTTGTTCCTACATAGTAACGTGCAACTTTGAATGAGAATGTGCTTGCTTACAGCAACGTGCTATATGTTCTGAATGCCCGAATTGGGAATCTGTGTCAAAACTTTGTTAGGAATTATGTGATCCTTACTAGCTGGAAGTAAGGGAGATGGGGCATGAAGTTATTTCTAGGAGTTGGACACATACCAAGTTTAGCTCAGTTCTGGGCATCATTGAAATACCTATACAAACTTGTTCCTACATAGTAACTTGCATCTTTGAATGAGAATCTGCTTGCTTACAGCAACGTGCTATATGTTCTGAATGCCCGAATTGTCAATCTGTGTCAAAACTTTGTTAGGAATTATATGATCCTTACTAGCTGGAAGTAAGGGAGATGGGGCATGAAGTTATTTCTAGGAGTTGGACACATACCAAGTTTAGCTCAGTTCTGGGCATCTTTGAAATACCTATACAAACTTGTTCCTACATAGTAACTTGCAACTTTGAATGAAAATGTGCTTGCTTACAGCAACGTGCTATATGTTCTGAATGCCCGAATTGGGAATCTGTGTCAAATCTTTGTTAGGAATTATATGATCCTTACTAGCTGGAAGTAAGGGAGATGCGGCATGAAGTTATTTCTAGGAGTTGGACACATACCAAGTTTAGCTCAGTTCTGGGCATCTTTGAAATACCTATACAAACTTTTTCCTACATAGTAACTTGCATCTTTGAATGAGAATGTGCTTGCTTACAGCAACGTGCTATATGTTCTGAATGCCCGAATTGGGAATCTGTGTCAAAACTTTGTTAGGAATTATGTGATCCTTACTAGCTGGAAGTAAGGGAGATGGGGCATGAAGTTATTTCTAGGAGTTGGACACATACCAAGTTTAGCTCAGTTCTGGGCATCTTTGAAATACCTATACAAACTTGTTCCTACATAGTAACTTGCATCTTTGAATGAGAATCTGCTTGCTTACGGCAACGTGCTATATGTTCTGAATGCCCGAATTGGGAATCTGTGTCAAAACTTTGTTAGGAATTATGTGATCCTTACTAGCTGGAAGTAAGGGAGATGGGGCATGAAGTTATTTCTAGGAGTTGGACACATACCAAGTTTAGCTCAGTTCTGGGCATCTTTGAAATACCTATACAAACTTGTTCCTACATAGTAACTTGCATCTTTGAATGAGAATCTGCTTGCTTACAGCAACGTGCTATATGTTCTGAATGCCCGAATTGGGAATCTGTGTCAAAACTTTCTTAGGAATTATGTGATCCTTACCAGCTGGAAGTAAGGGAGATGGGGCATGAAGTTATTTCTAGGAGTTGGACACATACCAAGTTTAGCTCAGTTCTGGGCATCTTTGAAATACCTATACAAACTTGTTCCTACATAGTAACTTGCAACTTTGAATGAGAATGTGCTTGCTTGCAGCAACGTGCTATGTGTTCTGAATGCCCGAATAGTGAATCTGTGTCAAAACTTTGTTAGGAATTATGCGATCCTTACTTGCTGGAAGTAAGGGAGATGGGGCATGAAGTTATTTCTAGGAGTTGGACACATACCAAGTTTAGCTCAGTTCTGGGCATCTTTGAAATACCTATACAAACTTGTTCCTACATAGTAACTTGTATCTTTGAATGAGAATGTGCTTGCTTACAGCAACCTGCTGTATGTTCTGAATGCCCGAATTGGCAATCTGTGTCAAAACTTTGTTAGGAATTATGTGATCCTTACTAGCTGGAAGTAAGGGAGATGGGGCATGAAGTTATTTCTAGGAGTTGGACACATACCAAGTTTAGCTCAGTTCTGGGCATCTTTGAAATACCTATACAAACTTGTTCCTACATAGTAACTTGCAACTTTGAATGAAAATGTGCTTGCTTACAGCAACGTGCTATATGTTCTGAATGCCCGAATTGGGAATCTGTGTCAAAACTTTCTTAGGAATTATGTGATCCTTACTAGCTGGAAGTAAGGGAGATGGGGCATGAAGTTATTTCTAGGAGTTGGACACATACCAAGTTTAGCTCAGTTCTGGGCATCTTTGAAATACCTATACAAACTTGTTCCTACATAGTAACTTGCATCTTTGAATGAGAATCTGCTTGCTTACAGCAACGTGCTATATGTTCTGAATGCCCGAATTGGGAATCTGTGTCAAAACTTTGTTAGGAATTATGTGATCCTTACTAGCTGGAAGTAAGGGAGATGGGGCTTGAAGTTATTTCTAGGAGTTGGACACATACCAAGTTTAGCTCAGTTCTGGGCATCTTTGAAATACCTATACAAAGTTGTTCCTACATAGTAACTTGCAACTTTGAATGAGAATGTGCTTGCTTACAGCAACGTGCTATATGTTCTGAATGCCCGAATTGGGAATCTGTGTCAAAACTTTGTTAGGAATTATGTGATCCTTACTAGCTGGAAGTAAGGAAGATGGGGTATGAAGTTATTTCTAGGAGTTGGACACATACCAAGTTTAGCTCAGTTCTGGGCATCTTTGAAATACCTATACAAACTTGTTCCTACATAGTAACTTGCATCTTTGAATGAGAATGTGCTTGCTTACAGCAACGTGCTATATGTTCTGAATGCCCGAATTGGGAATCTGTGTCAAAACTTTGTTAGGAATTATGTGATCCTTACTAGCTGGAAGTAAGGGAGATGGGGCATGAAGTTATTTCTTGGAGTTGGACACATACCAAGTTTAGCTCAGTTCTGGGCATCTTTGAAATACCTATACAAACTTGTTCCTACATAGTAACTTGCAACTTTGAATGAGAATGTGCTTGCTTACAGCAACGTGCTATATGTTCTGAATGCCCGAATTGGGAATCTGTGTCAAAACTTTGTTAGGAATTATGTGATCCTTACTAGCTGGAAGTAAGGGAGATGGGGCATGAAGTTATTTCTAGGAGTTGGACACATACCAAGTTTAGCTCAGTTCTGGGCATCATTGAAATACCTATACAAACTTGTTCCTACATAGTAACTTGCATATTTGAATGAGAATGTGCTTGCTTACAGCAACGTGCTATATGTTCTGAATGCCCGAATTGGCAATCTGTGTCAAAACTTTGTTAGGAATTATGTGATCCTTACTAGCTGGAAGTAAGGCAGATGGGGCATGAAGTTATTTCTAGGAGTTGGACACATACCAAGTTTAGCTCAGTTCTGGGCATCTTTGAAATACCTATACAAATTTGTTCCTACATAGTAACTTGCAACTTTGAATGAAAATCTGCTTGCTTACAGCAACGTGCTATATGTTCTGAATGCCCGAATTGTCAATCTGTGTCAAAACTTTGTTAGGAATTATATGATCCTTACTAGCTGGAAGTAAGGGAGATGGGGCATGAAGTTATTTCTAGGAGTTGGACACATACCAAGTTTAGCTCAGTTCTGGGCATCTTTGAAATACCTATACAAACTTGTTCCTACATAGTAACTTGCAACTTTGAATGAAAATGTGCTTGCTTACAGCAACGTGCTATATGTTCTGAATGCCCGAATTGGGAATCTGTGTCAAAACTTTGTTAGGAATTATGTCATCCTTACTAGCTGGAAGTAAGGGAGATGGGGCATGAAGTTATTTCTAGGAGTTGGACACATACCAAGTTTATCTCAGTTCTGGGCATCTTTGAAATACCTATACAAACTTGTTCCTACATAGTAACTTGCAACTTTCAATGAGAATCTGCTTGCTTACAGCAACGTGCTATATGTTCTGAATGCCCGAATTGGGAATCTGTGTCAAAACTTTGTTAGGAATTATGTGATCCTTACTAGCTGGAAGTAAGGGAGATGGGGCATGAAGTTATTTCTAGGAGTTGGACACATACCAAGTTTAGCTCAGTTCTGGGCATCTTTGAAATACCTATACAAACTTGTTCCTACATAGTAACTTGCATCTTTGAATGAGAATGTGCTTGCTTACATCAACGTGCTATATGTTCTGAATGCCCGAATTGGGAATCTGTGTCAAAACTTTGTTAGGAATTATGTGATCCTTACTAGCTGGAAGTAAGGGAGATGGGGCATGAAGTTATTTCTAGGAGTTGGACACATACCAAGTTTAGCTCAGTTCTGGGCATCTTTGAAATACCTATACAAACTTGTTCCTACATAGTAACTTGCATCTTTGAATGAGAATGTGCTTGCTTACATCAACGTGCTATATGTTCTGAATGCCCGAATTGGGAATCTGTGTCAAAACTTTGTTAGGAATTATGTGATCCTTACTAGCTGGAAGTAAGGGAGATGGGGCATGAAGTTATTTCTAGGAGTTGGACACATACCAAGTTTAGCTCAGTTCTGGGCATCTTTGAAATACCTATACAAACTTGTTCCTACATAGTAACTTGCATCTTTGAATGAGAATCTGCTTGCTTACCGCAACGTGCTATATGTTCTGAATGCCCGAATTGGGAATCTGTGTCAAAACTTTGTTAGGAATTATGTGATCCTTACTAGCTGGAAGTAAGGGAGATGGGGCATGAAGTTATTTCTAGGAGTTGGACACATACCAAGTTTAGCTCAGTTCTGGGCATCTTTGAAATACCTATACAAACTTGTTCCTACATAGTAACTTGCATATTTGAATGAGAATGTGCTTGCTTACAGCAACGTGCTATATGTTCTGAATGCCCGAATTGGGAATCTGTGTCAAAACTTTGTTAGGAATTATGTGATCCTTACTAGCTGGAAGTAAGGGAGATGGGGCATGAAGTTATTTCTAGGAGTTGGACACATACCAAGTTTAGCTCAGTTCTGGGCATCATTGAAATACCTATACAAACTTGTTCCTACATAGTAACTAGCATCTTTGAATGAGAATCTGCTTGCTTACAGCAACGTGCTATATGTTCTGAATGCCCGAATTGTCAATCTGTGTCAAAACTTTGTTAGGAATTATATGATCCTTACTAGCTGGAAGTAAGGGAGATGGGGCATGAAGTTATTTCTAGGAGTTGGACACATACCAAGTTTAGCTCAGTTCTGGGCATCTTTGAAATACCTATACAAACTTGTTCCTACATAGTAACTTGCAACTTTGAATGAAAATATGCTTGCTTACAGCAACGTGCTATATGTTCTGAATGCCCGAATTGGGAATCTGTGTCAAATCTTTGTTAGGAATTATATGATCCTTACTAGCTGGAAGTAAGGGAGATGCGGCATGAAGTTATTTCTAGGAGTTGGACACATACCAAGTTTAGCTCAGTTCTGGGCATCTTTGAAATACCTATACAAACTTGTTCCTACATAGTAACTGGCATCTTTGAATGAGAATGTGCTTGCTTACAGCAACGTGCTATATGTTCTGAATGCCCGAATTGGGAATCTGTGTCAAAACTTTGTTAGGAATTATGTGATCCTTACTAGCTGGAAGTAAGGGAGATGGGGCATGAAGTTATTTCTAGGAGTTGGACACATACCAAGTTTAGCTCAGTTCTGGGCATCTTTGAAATACCTATACAAACTAGTTCCTACATAGTAACTTGCATCTTTGAATGAGAATCTGCTTGCTTACGGCAACGTGCTATATGTTCTGAATGCCCGAATTGGGAATCTGTGTCAAAACTTTGTTAGGAATTATGTGATCCTTACTAGCTGGAAGTAAGGGAGATGGGGCATGAAGTTATTTCTAGGAGTTGGACACATACCAAGTTTAGCTCAGTTCTGGGCATCTTTGAAATACCTATACAAACTTGTTCCTACATAGTAACTTGCATCTTTGAATGAGAATCTGCTTGCTTACAGCAACGTGCTATATGTTCTGAATGCCCGAATTGGGAATCTGTGTCAAAACTTTCTTAGGAATTATGTGATCCTTACTAGCTGGAAGTAAGGGAGATGGGGCATGAAGTTATTTCTAGGAGTTGGACACATACCAAGTTTAGCTCAGTTCTGGGCATCTTTGAAATACCTATACAAACTTGTTCCTACATAGTAACTTGCATCTTTGAATGAGAATCTGCTTGCTTACCGCAACGTGCTATATGTTCTGAATGCCCGAATTGGGAATCTGTGTCAAAACTTTGTTAGGAATTATGTGATCCTTACTAGCTGGAAGTAAGGGAGATGGGGCATGAAGTTATGTCTAGGAGTTGGACACATACCAAGTTTAGCTCAGTTCTGGGCATCTTTGAAATACCTATACAAACTTGTTCCTACATAGTAACTTGCATATTTGAATGAGAATGTGCTTGCTTACAGCAACCTGCTATATGTTCTGAATGCCCGAATTGGCAATCTGTGTCAAAACTTTGTTAGGAATTATGTGATCCTTACTAGCTGGAAGTAAGGGAGATGGGGCATGAAGTTATTTCTAGGAGTTGGACACATACCAAGTTTCGCTCAATTCTGGGCATCTTTGAAATACCTATACAAACTTGTTGCTACATAGTAACTTGCATCATTAATGAGAATCTGCTTGCTTACAGCCACGTGCTATATGTTCTGAATGCCCGAATTGGGAATCTGTGTCAAAACTTTGTTAGGAATTATGTGATCCTTACTAGCTGGAAGTAAGGCAGATGGGGCATGAAGTTATTTCTAGGAGTTGGACACATACCAAGTTTAGCTCAGTTCTGGGCATCTTTGAAATACCTATACAAACTTTTTCCTACATAGTAACTTGCAACTTTGAATGAGAATGTGCTTGCTTACAGCAACGTGCTATATGTTCTAAATGCCCGAATTGGGAATCTGTGTCAAAACTTTGTTAGGAATTATGCGATCCTTACTAGCTGGAAGTAAGGAGATGGGGCATGAAGTTATTTCTAGGAGTTGGACACATACCAAGTTTAGCTCAGTTCTGGGCATCTTTGAAATACCTATACAAACTTGTTCCTACATAGTAACTTGCAACTTTGAATGAGAATGTGCTTGCTTGCAGCAACGTGCTATGTGTTCTGAATGCCCGAATAGTGAATCTGTGTCAAAACTTTGTTAGTAATTATGCGATCCTTACTTGCTGGAAGTAAGGGAGATGGGGCATGAAGTTATTTCTAGGAGTTGGACACATACCAAGTTTAGCTCAGTTCTGGGCATCTTTGAAATACCTATACAAACTTGTTCCTACATAGTAACTTGTATCTTTGAATGAGAATGTGCTTGCTTACAGCAACCTGCTGTATGTTCTGAATGCCCGAATTGGCAATCTGTGTCAAAACTTTGTTAGGAATTATGTGATCCTTACTAGCTGGAAGTAAGGGAGATGGGGCATGAAGTTATTTCTAGAAGTTGGACACATACCAAGTTTAGCTCAGTTCTGGGCATCTTTGAAATACCTATACAAACTTGTTCCTACATAGTAACTTGCAACTTTGAATGAAAATGTGCTTGCTTACAGCAACGTGCTATATGTTCTGAATGCCCGAATTGGGAATCTGTGTCAAAACTTTGTTAGGAATTATGTGATCCTTACTAGCTGGAAGTAAGGGAGATGGGGCATGAAGTTATTTCTAGGAGTTGGACACATACCAAGTTTAGCTCAGTTCTGGGCATCTTTGAAATACCTATACAAACTTGTTCCTACATAGTAACTTGCATCTTTGAATGAGAATGTGCTTGCTTACAGCAACGTGCTATATGTTCTGAATGCCCGAATTGGGAATCTGTGTCAAAACTTTGTTAGGAATTATGTGATCCTTACTAGCTGGAAGTAAGGGAGATGGGGCATGAAGTTATTTCTAGGAGTTGGACACATACCAAGTTTAGCTCAGTTCTGGGCATCTTTGAAATACCTATACAAACTTGTTCCTGCATAGTAACTTGCATCTTTGAATGAGAATCTGCTTGCTTACAGCAACGTGCTATATGTTCTGAATGCCCGAATTGGGAATCTGTGTCAAAACTGTTAGGAATTATGTGATCCTTACTAGCTGGAAGTAAGGGAGATGGGGCATGAAGTTATTTCTAGGAGTTGGACACATACCAAGTTTAGCTCAGTTCTGGGCATCTTTGAAATACCTATACAAACTTGTTCCTACATATTAACTTGCAACTTTGAATAAAAATGTGCTTGCTTACAGCAACGTGCTATATGTTCTGAATGCCCGAATTGGGAATCTGTGTCAAAACTTTGTTAGGAATTATGTGATCCTTACTAGCTGGAAGTAAGGGAGATGGGGCATGAAGTTATTTCTAGGAGTTGGACACATACCAAGTTTAGCTCAGTTCTGGGCATCTTTGAAATACCTATACAAACTTGTTCCTACATAGTAACGTGCATCTTTGAATGAGAATGTGCTTGCTTACAGCAACGTGCTATATGTTCTGAATGCCCGAATTGGGAATCTGTGTCAAAACTTTGTTAGGAATTATGTGATCCTTACTAGCTGGAAGTAAGGGAGATGGGGCATGAAGTTATTTCTAGGAGTTGGACACATACCAAGTTTAGCTCAGTTCTGGGCATCATTGAAATACCTATACAAACTTGTTCCTACATAGTAACTTGCATCTTTGAATGAGAATCTGCTTGCTTACAGCAACGTGCTATATGTTCTGAATGCCCGAATTGTCAATCTGTGTCAAAACTTTGTTAGGAATTATATGATCCTTACTAGCTGGAAGTAAGGGAGATGGGGCATGAAGTTATTTCTAGGAGTTGGACACATACCAAGTTTAGCTCAGTTCTGGGCATCTTTGAAATACCTATACAAACTTGTTCCTACATAGTAACTTGCAACTTTGAATGAGAATGTGCTTGCTTACAGCAACGTGCTATATGTTCTGAATGCCCGAATTGGGAATCTGTGTCAAAACTTTGTTAGGAATTATGTGATCCTTACTAGCTGGAAGTAAGGGAGATGGGGCATGAAGTTATTTCTAGGAGTTGGACACATACCAAGTTTAGCTCAGTTCTGGGCATCATTGAAATACCTATACAAACTTGTTCCTACATAGTAACTTGCATATTTGAATGAGAATGTGCTTGCTTACAGCAACGTGCTATATGTTCTGAATGCCCGAATTGGCAATCTGTGTCAAAACTTTGTTAGGAATTATGTGATCCTTACTAGCTGGAAGTAAGGCAGATGGGGCATGAAGTTATTTCTAGGAGTTGGACACATACCAAGTTTAGCTCAGTTCTGGGCATCTTTGAAATACCTATACAAATTTGTTCCTACATAGTAACTTGCAACTTTGAATGAAAATCTGCTTGCTTACAGCAACGTGCTATATGTTCTGAATGCCCGAATTGTCAATCTGTGTCAAAACTTTGTTAGGAATTATATGATCCTTACTAGCTGGAAGTAAGGGAGATGGGGCATGAAGTTATTTCTAGGAGTTGGACACATACCAAGTTTAGCTCAGTTCTGGGCATCTTTGAAATACCTATACAAACTTGTTCCTACATAGTAACTTGCAACTTTGAATGAAAATGTGCTTGCTTACAGCAACGTGCTATATGTTCTGAATGCCCGAATTGGGAATCTGTGTCAAAACTTTGTTAGGAATTATGTCATCCTTACTAGCTGGAAGTAAGGGAGATGGGGCATGAAGTTATTTCTAGGAGTTGGACACATACCAAGTTTATCTCAGTTCTGGGCATCTTTGAAATACCTATACAAACTTGTTCCTACATAGTAACTTGCAACTTTGAATGAGAATGTGCTTGCTTACAGCAACGTGCTATATGTTCTGAATGCCCGAATTGGGAATCTGTGTCAAAACTTTGTTAGGAATTATGTGATCCTTACTAGCTGGAAGTAAGGGAGATGGGGCATGAAGTTATTTCTAGGAGTTGGACACATACCAAGTTTCGCTCAGTTCTGGGCATCTTTGAAATACCTATACAAACTTGTTGCTACATAGTAACTTGCATCATTAATGAGAATCTGCTTGCTTACAGCCACGTGCTATATGTTCTGAATGCGCGAATTGGGAATCTGTGTCAAAACTTTGTTAGGAATTATGTGATCCTTACTAGCTGGAAGTAAGGGAGATGGGGCATGAAGTTATTTCTAGGAGTTGGACACATACCAAGTTTAGCTCAATTCTGGGCATCTTTGAAATACCTATACAAACTTGTTCCTACATAGTAACTTGCAACTTTGAATGAAAATGTGCTTGCTTACAGCAACGTGCTATATGTTCTGAATGCCCGAATTGGGAATCTGTGTCAAAACTTTGTTAGGAATTATGTGATCCTTACTAGCTGGAAGTAAGGGAGATGGGGCATGAAGTTATTTCTAGGAGTTGGACACATACCAAGTTTAGCTCAGTTCTGGGCATCTTTGAAATACCTATACAAACTTGTTCCTACATAGTAACTTGCATCTTTGAATGAGAATGTGCTTGCTTACAGCAACGTGCTATATGTTCTGAATGCCCGAATTGGGAATCTGTGTCAAAACTTTGTTAGGAATTATGTGATCCTTACTAGCTGGAAGTAAGGGAGATGGGGCATGAAGTTATTTCTTGGAGTTGGACACATACCAAGTTTAGCTCAGTTCTGGGCATCTTTGAAATACCTATACAAACTTGTTCCTACATAGTAACTTGCAACTTTGAATGAGAATGTGCTTGCTTACAGCAACGTGCTATATGTTCTGAATGCCCGAATTGGGAATCTGTGTCAAAACTTTGTTAGGAATTATGTGATCCTTACTAGCTGGAAGTAAGGGAGATGGGGCATGAAGTTATTTCTAGGAGTTGGACACATACCAAGTTTAGCTCAGTTCTGGGCATCATTGAAATACCTATACAAACTTGTTCCTACATAGTAACTTGCATATTTGAATGAGAATGTGCTTGCTTACAGCAACGTGCTATATGTTCTGAATGCCCGAATTGGCAATCTGTGTCAAAACTTTGTTAGGAATTATGTGATCCTTACTAGCTGGAAGTAAGGCAGATGGGGCATGAAGTTATTTCTAGGAGTTGGACACATACCAAGTTTAGCTCAGTTCTGGGCATCTTTGAAATACCTATACAAATTTGT
This sequence comes from Diceros bicornis minor, assembly GCF_020826845.1. Classification (NCBI taxonomy): domain Eukaryota; kingdom Metazoa; phylum Chordata; class Mammalia; order Perissodactyla; family Rhinocerotidae; genus Diceros; species Diceros bicornis. The sequence continues at coordinate 18,376 of NW_026691180.1, read as the reverse complement.
TCCTACATAGTAACTTGCAACTTTGAATGAAAATCTGCTTGCTTACAGCAACGTGCTATATGTTCTGAATGCCCGAATTGTCAATCTGTGTCAAAACTTTGTTAGGAATTATATGATCCTTACTAGCTGGAAGTAAGGGAGATGGGGCATGAAGTTATTTCTAGGAGTTGGACACATACCAAGTTTAGCTCAGTTCTGGGCATCTTTGAAATACCTATACAAACTTGTTCCTACATAGTAACTTGCAACTTTGAATGAAAATGTGCTTGCTTACAGCAACGTGCTATATGTTCTGAATGCCCGAATTGGGAATCTGTGTCAAAACTTTGTTAGGAATTATGTCATCCTTACTAGCTGGAAGTAAGGGAGATGGGGCATGAAGTTATTTCTAGGAGTTGGACACATACCAAGTTTATCTCAGTTCTGGGCATCTTTGAAATACCTATACAAACTTGTTCCTACATAGTAACTTGCAACTTTCAATGAGAATCTGCTTGCTTACAGCAACGTGCTATATGTTCTGAATGCCCGAATTGGGAATCTGTGTCAAAACTTTGTTAGGAATTATGTGATCCTTACTAGCTGGAAGTAAGGGAGATGGGGCATGAAGTTATTTCTAGGAGTTGGACACATACCAAGTTTAGCTCAGTTCTGGGCATCTTTGAAATACCTATACAAACTTGTTCCTACATAGTAACTTGCATCTTTGAATGAGAATGTGCTTGCTTACATCAACGTGCTATATGTTCTGAATGCCCGAATTGGGAATCTGTGTCAAAACTTTGTTAGGAATTATGTGATCCTTACTAGCTGGAAGTAAGGGAGATGGGGCATGAAGTTATTTCTAGGAGTTGGACACATACCAAGTTTAGCTCAGTTCTGGGCATCTTTGAAATACCTATACAAACTTGTTCCTACATAGTAACTTGCATCTTTGAATGAGAATGTGCTTGCTTACATCAACGTGCTATATGTTCTGAATGCCCGAATTGGGAATCTGTGTCAAAACTTTGTTAGGAATTATGTGATCCTTACTAGCTGGAAGTAAGGGAGATGGGGCATGAAGTTATTTCTAGGAGTTGGACACATACCAAGTTTAGCTCAGTTCTGGGCATCTTTGAAATACCTATACAAACTTGTTCCTACATAGTAACTTGCATCTTTGAATGAGAATCTGCTTGCTTACCGCAACGTGCTATATGTTCTGAATGCCCGAATTGGGAATCTGTGTCAAAACTTTGTTAGGAATTATGTGATCCTTACTAGCTGGAAGTAAGGGAGATGGGGCATGAAGTTATTTCTAGGAGTTGGACACATACCAAGTTTAGCTCAGTTCTGGGCATCTTTGAAATACCTATACAAACTTGTTCCTACATAGTAACTTGCATATTTGAATGAGAATGTGCTTGCTTACAGCAACGTGCTATATGTTCTGAATGCCCGAATTGGGAATCTGTGTCAAAACTTTGTTAGGAATTATGTGATCCTTACTAGCTGGAAGTAAGGGAGATGGGGCATGAAGTTATTTCTAGGAGTTGGACACATACCAAGTTTAGCTCAGTTCTGGGCATCATTGAAATACCTATACAAACTTGTTCCTACATAGTAACTAGCATCTTTGAATGAGAATCTGCTTGCTTACAGCAACGTGCTATATGTTCTGAATGCCCGAATTGTCAATCTGTGTCAAAACTTTGTTAGGAATTATATGATCCTTACTAGCTGGAAGTAAGGGAGATGGGGCATGAAGTTATTTCTAGGAGTTGGACACATACCAAGTTTAGCTCAGTTCTGGGCATCTTTGAAATACCTATACAAACTTGTTCCTACATAGTAACTTGCAACTTTGAATGAAAATATGCTTGCTTACAGCAACGTGCTATATGTTCTGAATGCCCGAATTGGGAATCTGTGTCAAATCTTTGTTAGGAATTATATGATCCTTACTAGCTGGAAGTAAGGGAGATGCGGCATGAAGTTATTTCTAGGAGTTGGACACATACCAAGTTTAGCTCAGTTCTGGGCATCTTTGAAATACCTATACAAACTTGTTCCTACATAGTAACTGGCATCTTTGAATGAGAATGTGCTTGCTTACAGCAACGTGCTATATGTTCTGAATGCCCGAATTGGGAATCTGTGTCAAAACTTTGTTAGGAATTATGTGATCCTTACTAGCTGGAAGTAAGGGAGATGGGGCATGAAGTTATTTCTAGGAGTTGGACACATACCAAGTTTAGCTCAGTTCTGGGCATCTTTGAAATACCTATACAAACTAGTTCCTACATAGTAACTTGCATCTTTGAATGAGAATCTGCTTGCTTACGGCAACGTGCTATATGTTCTGAATGCCCGAATTGGGAATCTGTGTCAAAACTTTGTTAGGAATTATGTGATCCTTACTAGCTGGAAGTAAGGGAGATGGGGCATGAAGTTATTTCTAGGAGTTGGACACATACCAAGTTTAGCTCAGTTCTGGGCATCTTTGAAATACCTATACAAACTTGTTCCTACATAGTAACTTGCATCTTTGAATGAGAATCTGCTTGCTTACAGCAACGTGCTATATGTTCTGAATGCCCGAATTGGGAATCTGTGTCAAAACTTTCTTAGGAATTATGTGATCCTTACTAGCTGGAAGTAAGGGAGATGGGGCATGAAGTTATTTCTAGGAGTTGGACACATACCAAGTTTAGCTCAGTTCTGGGCATCTTTGAAATACCTATACAAACTTGTTCCTACATAGTAACTTGCATCTTTGAATGAGAATCTGCTTGCTTACCGCAACGTGCTATATGTTCTGAATGCCCGAATTGGGAATCTGTGTCAAAACTTTGTTAGGAATTATGTGATCCTTACTAGCTGGAAGTAAGGGAGATGGGGCATGAAGTTATGTCTAGGAGTTGGACACATACCAAGTTTAGCTCAGTTCTGGGCATCTTTGAAATACCTATACAAACTTGTTCCTACATAGTAACTTGCATATTTGAATGAGAATGTGCTTGCTTACAGCAACCTGCTATATGTTCTGAATGCCCGAATTGGCAATCTGTGTCAAAACTTTGTTAGGAATTATGTGATCCTTACTAGCTGGAAGTAAGGGAGATGGGGCATGAAGTTATTTCTAGGAGTTGGACACATACCAAGTTTCGCTCAATTCTGGGCATCTTTGAAATACCTATACAAACTTGTTGCTACATAGTAACTTGCATCATTAATGAGAATCTGCTTGCTTACAGCCACGTGCTATATGTTCTGAATGCCCGAATTGGGAATCTGTGTCAAAACTTTGTTAGGAATTATGTGATCCTTACTAGCTGGAAGTAAGGCAGATGGGGCATGAAGTTATTTCTAGGAGTTGGACACATACCAAGTTTAGCTCAGTTCTGGGCATCTTTGAAATACCTATACAAACTTTTTCCTACATAGTAACTTGCAACTTTGAATGAGAATGTGCTTGCTTACAGCAACGTGCTATATGTTCTAAATGCCCGAATTGGGAATCTGTGTCAAAACTTTGTTAGGAATTATGCGATCCTTACTAGCTGGAAGTAAGGAGATGGGGCATGAAGTTATTTCTAGGAGTTGGACACATACCAAGTTTAGCTCAGTTCTGGGCATCTTTGAAATACCTATACAAACTTGTTCCTACATAGTAACTTGCAACTTTGAATGAGAATGTGCTTGCTTGCAGCAACGTGCTATGTGTTCTGAATGCCCGAATAGTGAATCTGTGTCAAAACTTTGTTAGTAATTATGCGATCCTTACTTGCTGGAAGTAAGGGAGATGGGGCATGAAGTTATTTCTAGGAGTTGGACACATACCAAGTTTAGCTCAGTTCTGGGCATCTTTGAAATACCTATACAAACTTGTTCCTACATAGTAACTTGTATCTTTGAATGAGAATGTGCTTGCTTACAGCAACCTGCTGTATGTTCTGAATGCCCGAATTGGCAATCTGTGTCAAAACTTTGTTAGGAATTATGTGATCCTTACTAGCTGGAAGTAAGGGAGATGGGGCATGAAGTTATTTCTAGAAGTTGGACACATACCAAGTTTAGCTCAGTTCTGGGCATCTTTGAAATACCTATACAAACTTGTTCCTACATAGTAACTTGCAACTTTGAATGAAAATGTGCTTGCTTACAGCAACGTGCTATATGTTCTGAATGCCCGAATTGGGAATCTGTGTCAAAACTTTGTTAGGAATTATGTGATCCTTACTAGCTGGAAGTAAGGGAGATGGGGCATGAAGTTATTTCTAGGAGTTGGACACATACCAAGTTTAGCTCAGTTCTGGGCATCTTTGAAATACCTATACAAACTTGTTCCTACATAGTAACTTGCATCTTTGAATGAGAATGTGCTTGCTTACAGCAACGTGCTATATGTTCTGAATGCCCGAATTGGGAATCTGTGTCAAAACTTTGTTAGGAATTATGTGATCCTTACTAGCTGGAAGTAAGGGAGATGGGGCATGAAGTTATTTCTAGGAGTTGGACACATACCAAGTTTAGCTCAGTTCTGGGCATCTTTGAAATACCTATACAAACTTGTTCCTGCATAGTAACTTGCATCTTTGAATGAGAATCTGCTTGCTTACAGCAACGTGCTATATGTTCTGAATGCCCGAATTGGGAATCTGTGTCAAAACTGTTAGGAATTATGTGATCCTTACTAGCTGGAAGTAAGGGAGATGGGGCATGAAGTTATTTCTAGGAGTTGGACACATACCAAGTTTAGCTCAGTTCTGGGCATCTTTGAAATACCTATACAAACTTGTTCCTACATATTAACTTGCAACTTTGAATAAAAATGTGCTTGCTTACAGCAACGTGCTATATGTTCTGAATGCCCGAATTGGGAATCTGTGTCAAAACTTTGTTAGGAATTATGTGATCCTTACTAGCTGGAAGTAAGGGAGATGGGGCATGAAGTTATTTCTAGGAGTTGGACACATACCAAGTTTAGCTCAGTTCTGGGCATCTTTGAAATACCTATACAAACTTGTTCCTACATAGTAACGTGCATCTTTGAATGAGAATGTGCTTGCTTACAGCAACGTGCTATATGTTCTGAATGCCCGAATTGGGAATCTGTGTCAAAACTTTGTTAGGAATTATGTGATCCTTACTAGCTGGAAGTAAGGGAGATGGGGCATGAAGTTATTTCTAGGAGTTGGACACATACCAAGTTTAGCTCAGTTCTGGGCATCATTGAAATACCTATACAAACTTGTTCCTACATAGTAACTTGCATCTTTGAATGAGAATCTGCTTGCTTACAGCAACGTGCTATATGTTCTGAATGCCCGAATTGTCAATCTGTGTCAAAACTTTGTTAGGAATTATATGATCCTTACTAGCTGGAAGTAAGGGAGATGGGGCATGAAGTTATTTCTAGGAGTTGGACACATACCAAGTTTAGCTCAGTTCTGGGCATCTTTGAAATACCTATACAAACTTGTTCCTACATAGTAACTTGCAACTTTGAATGAGAATGTGCTTGCTTACAGCAACGTGCTATATGTTCTGAATGCCCGAATTGGGAATCTGTGTCAAAACTTTGTTAGGAATTATGTGATCCTTACTAGCTGGAAGTAAGGGAGATGGGGCATGAAGTTATTTCTAGGAGTTGGACACATACCAAGTTTAGCTCAGTTCTGGGCATCATTGAAATACCTATACAAACTTGTTCCTACATAGTAACTTGCATATTTGAATGAGAATGTGCTTGCTTACAGCAACGTGCTATATGTTCTGAATGCCCGAATTGGCAATCTGTGTCAAAACTTTGTTAGGAATTATGTGATCCTTACTAGCTGGAAGTAAGGCAGATTGGGCATGAAGTTATTTCTAGGAGTTGGACACATACCAAGTTTAGCTCAGTTCTGGGCATCTTTGAAATACCTATACAAATTTGTTCCTACATAGTAACTTGCAACTTTGAATGAAAATCTGCTTGCTTACAGCAACGTGCTATATGTTCTGAATGCCCGAATTGTCAATCTGTGTCAAAACTTTGTTAGGAATTATATGATCCTTACTAGCTGGAAGTAAGGGAGATGGGGCATGAAGTTATTTCTAGGAGTTGGACACATACCAAGTTTAGCTCAGTTCTGGGCATCTTTGAAATACCTATACAAACTTGTTCCTACATAGTAACTTGCAACTTTGAATGAAAATGTGCTTGCTTACAGCAACGTGCTATATGTTCTGAATGCCCGAATTGGGAATCTGTGTCAAAACTTTGTTAGGAATTATGTCATCCTTACTAGCTGGAAGTAAGGGAGATGGGGCATGAAGTTATTTCTAGGAGTTGGACACATACCAAGTTTATCTCAGTTCTGGGCATCTTTGAAATACCTATACAAACTTGTTCCTACATAGTAACTTGCAACTTTGAATGAGAATGTGCTTGCTTACAGCAACGTGCTATATGTTCTGAATGCCCGAATTGGGAATCTGTGTCAAAACTTTGTTAGGAATTATGTGATCCTTACTAGCTGGAAGTAAGGGAGATGGGGCATGAAGTTATTTCTAGGAGTTGGACACATACCAAGTTTCGCTCAGTTCTGGGCATCTTTGAAATACCTATACAAACTTGTTGCTACATAGTAACTTGCATCATTAATGAGAATCTGCTTGCTTACAGCCACGTGCTATATGTTCTGAATGCGCGAATTGGGAATCTGTGTCAAAACTTTGTTAGGAATTATGTGATCCTTACTAGCTGGAAGTAAGGGAGATGGGGCATGAAGTTATTTCTAGGAGTTGGACACATACCAAGTTTAGCTCAATTCTGGGCATCTTTGAAATACCTATACAAACTTGTTCCTACATAGTAACTTGCAACTTTGAATGAAAATGTGCTTGCTTACAGCAACGTGCTATATGTTCTGAATGCCCGAATTGGGAATCTGTGTCAAAACTTTGTTAGGAATTATGTGATCCTTACTAGCTGGAAGTAAGGGAGATGGGGCATGAAGTTATTTCTAGGAGTTGGACACATACCAAGTTTAGCTCAGTTCTGGGCATCTTTGAAATACCTATACAAACTTGTTCCTACATAGTAACTTGCATCTTTGAATGAGAATGTGCTTGCTTACAGCAACGTGCTATATGTTCTGAATGCCCGAATTGGGAATCTGTGTCAAAACTTTGTTAGGAATTATGTGATCCTTACTAGTTGGAAGTAAGGGAGATGGGGCATGAAGTTATTTCTAGGAGTTGGACACATACCAAGTTTAGCTCAGTTCTGGGCATCTTTGAAATACCTATACAAACTTGTTCCTACATAGTAACTTGCATCTTTGAATGAGAATGTGCTTGCTTACAGCAACGTGCTATATGTTCCGAATGCCCGAATTGGGAATCTGTGTCAAACTTTGTTAGGAATTATGTGATCCTTACTAGCTGGAAGTAAGGGAGATGGGGCATGAAGTTATTTCTAGGAGTTGGACACATACCAAGTTTAGCTCAGTTCTGGGCATCTTTGAAATACCTATACAAACTTGTTCCTACATAGTAACTTGCATCTTTGAATGAGAATGTGCTTGCTTACAGCAACGTGCTATATGTTCCGAATGCCCGAATTGGGAATCTGTGTCAAAACTTTGTTAGGAATTATGTGATCCTTACTAGCTGGAAGTAAGGGAGATGGGGCATGAAGTTATTTCTAGGAGTTGGACACATACCAAGTTTAGCTCAGTTATGGGCATCTTTGAAATACCTATACAAACTTGTTCCTACATAGTAACTTGCATCTTTGAATGAGAATGTGCTTGCTTACAGCAACGTGCTATATGTTCTGAATGCCCGAATTGGGAATCTGTGTCAAATCTTTTTTAGGAATTATGTGATCCTTACTGGCTGGAAGTAAGGGAGATGGGGCATGAAGTTATTTCTAGGAGTTGGACACATACCAAGTTTAGCTCAGTTCTGGGCATCTTTGAAATACCTATACAAACTTGTTCCTACATAGTAACTTGCATCTTTGAATGAGAATGTGCTTGCTTACAGCAACGTGCTATATGTTCTGAATGCCCGAATTGGGAATCTGTGTCAAAACTTTGTTAGGAATTATGTGATCCTTACTGGCTGGAAGTAAGGGAGATGGGGCATGAAGTTATTTCTAGGAGTTGGACACATACCAAGTTTAGCTCAGTTCTGGGCATCTTTGAAATACCTATACAAACTTGTTACTACATAGTGAGTTGCATCTTTGAATGAGAATGTGCTTGCTTACAGCAACGTGCTATATGTTCTGAATGCCCGAATTGGGAATCTGTGTCAAAACTTTGTTAGGAATTATGTGATCCTTACTGGCTGGAAGTAAGGGAGATGGGGCATGAAGTTATTTCTAGGAGTTGGACACATACCAAGTTTAGCTCAGTTCTGGGCATCTTTGAAATACCTATACAAACTTGTTCCTACATAGTGAGTTGCATCTTTGAATGAGAATGTGCTTGCTTACAGCAACGTGCTATATGTTCTGATTGCCCGAATTGGCAATCTGTGTCAAAACTTTGTTTGGAATTATGTGATCCTTACTAGCTGGAAGTAAGGGAGATGGGGCATGAAGTTATTTCTAGGAGTTGGACACATACCAAGTTTAGCTCAGTTCTGGGCATCTTTAAAATACCTATACAAACTTGTTCCTACATAGTAACTTGCATCTTTAATGAGAATCTGCTTGCTTACAGCAACGTGCTATATGTTCTGAATGCCCGAATTGGGAATCTGTGTCAAAACGTTGTTAGGAATTATGTGATCCTTACTAGCTGGAAGTAAGGGAGATGGGGCATGAAGTTATTTCTAGGAGTTGGACACATACCAAGTTTAGCTCAGTTCTGGGCATCTTTGAAATACCTATACAAACTTGTTCCTACATAGTAACTTGCAACTTTGAATGAGAATGTGCTTTCTTACAGCAACGTGCTATATGTTCTGAATGCCCGAATTGGGAATCTGTGTCAAAACTTTGTTAGGAATTATGTGATCCTTACTAGCTGGAAGTAAGGGAGATGGGGCATGAAGTTATTTCTAGGAGTTGGACACATACCAAGTTTAGCTCAGTTCTGGGCATCTTTGAAATACCTATACAAACTTGTTCCTACATAGTAACTTGCAACTTTGAATGAAAACGTGCTTGCTTACAGCAACGTGCTATATGTTCTGAATGCCCGAATTGGGAATCTGTGTCAAAACTTTGTTAGGAATTATGTGATCCTTACTAGCTGGAAGTAAGGGAGATGGGGCATGAAGTTATTTCTAGGAGTTGGACACATACCAAGTTTAGCTCAGTTCTGGGCATCTTTGAAATACCTATACAAACTTGTTCCTACATAGTAACTTGCATCTTTGAATGAGAATCTGCTTGCTTACAGCAACGTGCTATATGTTCTGAATGCCCGAATTGGGAATCTGTGTCAAAACTTTGTTAGGAATTATGTGATCCTTACTAGCTGGAAGTAAGGGCAATGGGGCATGAAGTTATTTCTAGGAGTTGGACACATACCAAGTTTAGCTCAGTTCTGGGCATCTTTGAAATACCTATACAAACTTGTTCCTACATAGTAACTTGCAACTTTGAATGAGAATGTGCTTGCTTACAGCAACGTGCTATATGTTCTGAATGCCCGAATTGGGAATCTGTGTCAAAACTTTGTTAGGAATTATGTGATCCTTACTAGCTGGAAGTAAGGGAGATGGGGCATGAAGTTATTTCTTGGAGTTGGACACATACCAAGTTTAGCTCAGTTCTGGGCATCTTTGAAATACCTATACAAACTTGTTCCTACATAGTAACTTGCAACTTTGAATGAGAATGTGCTTGCTTACAGCAACGTGCTATATGTTCTGAATGCCCGAATTGGGAATCTGTGTCAAAACTTTGTTAGGAATTATGTGATCCTTACTAGCTGGAAGTAAGGGAGATGGGGCATGAAGTTATTTCTAGGAGTTGGACACATACCAAGTTTAGCTCAGTTCTGGGCATCATTGAAATACCTATACAAACTTGTTCCTACATAGTAACTTGCATATTTGAATGAGAATGTGCTTGCTTACAGCAACGTGCTATATGTTCTGAATGCCCGAATTGGCAATCTGTGTCAAAACTTTGTTAGGAATTATGTGATCCTTACTAGCTGGAAGTAAGGCAGATGGGGCATGAAGTTATTTCTAGGAGTTGGACACATACCAAGTTTAGCTCAGTTCTGGGCATCTTTGAAATACCTATACAAACTTGTTCCTACATAGTAACTTGCAACTTTGAATGAAAATGTGCTTGCTTACAGCAACGTGCTATATGTTCTGAATGCCCGAATTGGGAATCTGTGTCAAAACTTTGTTAGGAATTATGTCATCCTTACTAGCTGGAAGTAAGGGAGATGGGGCATGAAGTTATTTCTAGGAGTTGGACACATACCAAGTTTATCTCAGTTCTGGGCATCTTTGAAATACCTATACAAACTTGTTCCTACATAGTAACTTGCAACTTTGAATGAGAATGTGCTTGCTTACAGCAACGTGCTATATGTTCTGAATGCCCGAATTGGGAATCTGTGTCAAAACTTTGTTAGGAATTATGTGATCCTTACTAGCTGGAAGTAAGGGAGATGGGGCATGAAGTTATTTCTAGGAGTTGGACACATACCAAGTTTCGCTCAGTTCTGGGCATCTTTGAAATACCTATACAAACTTGTTGCTACATAGTAACTTGCATCATTAATGAGAATCTGCTTGCTTACAGCCACGTGCTATATGTTCTGAATGCGCGAATTGGGAATCTGTGTCAAAACTTTGTTAGGAATTATGTGATCCTTACTAGCTGGAAGTAAGGGAGATGGGGCATGAAGTTATTTCTAGGAGTTGGACACATACCAAGTTTAGCTCAATTCTGGGCATCTTTGAAATACCTATACAAACTTGTTCCTACATAGTAACTTGCAACTTTGAATGAAAATGTGCTTGCTTACAGCAACGTGCTATATGTTCTGAATGCCCGAATTGGGAATCTGTGTCAAAACTTTGTTAGGAATTATGTGATCCTTACTAGCTGGAAGTAAGGGAGATGGGGCATGAAGTTATTTCTAGGAGTTGGACACATACCAAGTTTAGCTCAGTTCTGGGCATCTTTGAAATACCTATACAAACTTGTTCCTACATAGTAACTTGCATCTTTGAATGAGAATGTGCTTGCTTACAGCAACGTGCTATATGTTCTGAATGCCCGAATTGGGAATCTGTGTCAAAACTTTGTTAGGAATTATGTGATCCTTACTAGTTGGAAGTAAGGGAGATGGGGCATGAAGTTATTTCTAGGAGTTGGACACATACCAAGTTTAGCTCAGTTCTGGGCATCTTTGAAATACCTATACAAACTTGTTCCTACATAGTAACTTGCATCTTTGAATGAGAATGTGCTTGCTTACAGCAACGTGCTATATGTTCCGAATGCCCGAATTGGGAATCTGTGTCAAACTTTGTTAGGAATTATGTGATCCTTACTAGCTGGAAGTAAGGGAGATGGGGCATGAAGTTATTTCTAGGAGTTGGACACATACCAAGTTTAGCTCAGTTATGGGCATCTTTGAAATACCTATACAAACTTGTTCCTACATAGTAACTTGCATCTTTGAATGAGAATGTGCTTGCTTACAGCAACGTGCTATATGTTCTGAATGCCCGAATTGGGAATCTGTGTCAAATCTTTTTTAGGAATTATGTGATCCTTACTGGCTGGAAGTAAGGGAGATGGGGCATGAAGTTATTTCTAGGAGTTGGACACATACCAAGTTTAGCTCAGTTCTGGGCATCTTTGAAATACCTATACAAACTTGTTCCTACATAGTAACTTGCATCTTTGAATGAGAATGTGCTTGCTTACAGCAACGTGCTATATGTTCTGAATGCCCGAATTGGGAATCTGTGTCAAAACTTTGTTAGGAATTATGTGATCCTTACTGGCTGGAAGTAAGGGAGATGGGGCATGAAGTTATTTCTAGGAGTTGGACACATACCAAGTTTAGCTCAGTTCTGGGCATCTTTGAAATACCTATACAAACTTGTTCCTACATAGTGAGTTGCATCTTTGAATGAGAATGTGCTTGCTTACAGCAACGTGCTATATGTTCTGAATGCCCGAATTGGGAATCTGTGTCAAAACTTTGTTAGGAATTATGTGATCCTTACTGGCTGGAAGTAAGGGAGATGGGGCATGAAGTTATTTCTAGGAGTTGGACACATACCAAGTTTAGCTCAGTTCTGGGCATCTTTGAAATACCTATACAAACTTGTTCCTACATAGTGAGTTGCATCTTTGAATGAGAATGTGCTTGCTTACAGCAACGTGCTATATGTTCTGATTGCCCGAATTGGCAATCTGTGTCAAAACTTTGTTTGGAATTATGTGATCCTTACTAGCTGGAAGTAAGGGAGATGGGGCATGAAGTTATTTCTAGGAGTTGGACACATACCAAGTTTAGCTCAGTTCTGGGCATCTTTAAAATACCTATACAAACTTGTTCCTACATAGTAACTTGCATCTTTAATGAGAATCTGCTTGCTTACAGCAACGTGCTATATGTTCTGAATGCCCGAATTGGGAATCTGTGTCAAAACGTTGTTAGGAATTATGTGATCCTTACTAGCTGGAAGTAAGGGAGATGGGGCATGAAGTTATTTCTAGGAGTTGGACACATACCAAGTTTAGCTCAGTTCTGGGCATCTTTGAAATACCTATACAAACTTGTTCCTACATAGTAACTTGCAACTTTGAATGAGAATGTGCTTTCTTACAGCAACGTGCTATATGTTCTGAATGCCCGAATTGGGAATCTGTGTCAAAACTTTGTTAGGAATTATGTGATCCTTACTAGCTGGAAGTAAGGGAGATGGGGCATGAAGTTATTTCTAGGAGTTGGACACATACCAAGTTTAGCTCAGTTCTGGGCATCTTTGAAATACCTATACAAACTTGTTCCTACATAGTAACTTGCAACTTTGAATGAAAACGTGCTTGCTTACAGCAACGTGCTATATGTTCTGAATGCCCGAATTGGGAATCTGTGTCAAAACTTTGTTAGGAATTATGTGATCCTTACTAGCTGGAAGTAAGGGAGATGGGGCATGAAGTTATTTCTAGGAGTTGGACACATACCAAGTTTAGCTCAGTTCTGGGCATCTTTGAAATACCTATACAAACTTGTTCCTACATAGTAACTTGCATCTTTGAATGAGAATCTGCTTGCTTACAGCAACGTGCTATATGTTCTGAATGCCCGAATTGGGAATCTGTGTCAAAACTTTGTTAGGAATTATGTGATCCTTACTAGCTGGAAGTAAGGGCAATGGGGCATGAAGTTATTTCTAGGAGTTGGACACATACCAAGTTTAGCTCAGTTCTGGGCATCTTTGAAATACCTATACAAACTTGTTCCTACATAGTAACTTGCAACTTTGAATGAGAATGTGCTTGCTTACAGCAACGTGCTATATGTTCTGAATGCCCGAATTGGGAATCTGTGTCAAAACTTTGTTAGGAATTATGTGATCCTTACTAGCTGGAAGTAAGGGAGATGGGGCATGAAGTTATTTCTTGGAGTTGGACACATACCAAGTTTAGCTCAGTTCTGGGCATCTTTGAAATACCTATACAAACTTGTTCCTACATAGTAACTTGCAACTTTGAATGAGAATGTGCTTGCTTACAGCAACGTGCTATATGTTCTGAATGCCCGAATTGGGAATCTGTGTCAAAACTTTGTTAGGAATTATGTGATCCTTACTAGCTGGAAGTAAGGGAGATGGGGCATGAAGTTATTTCTAGGAGTTGGACACATACCAAGTTTAGCTCAGTTCTGGGCATCATTGAAATACCTATACAAACTTGTTCCTACATAGTAACTTGCATATTTGAATGAGAATGTGCTTGCTTACAGCAACGTGCTATATGTTCTGAATGCCCGAATTGGCAATCTGTGTCAAAACTTTGTTAGGAATTATGTGATCCTTACTAGCTGGAAGTAAGGCAGATGGGGCATGAAGTTATTTCTAGGAGTTGGACACATACCAAGTTTAGCTCAGTTCTGGGCATCTTTGAAATACCTATACAAACTTGTTCCTACATAGTAACTTGCAACTTTGAATGAGAATGTGCTTGCTTACAGCAACGTGCTATATGTTCTGAATGCCCGAATTGGGAATCTGTGTCAAAACTTTGTTAGGAATTATGTGATCCTTACTGGCTGGAAGTAAGGGAGATGGGGCATGAAGTTATTTCTAGGAGTTGGACACATACCAAGTTTAGCTCAGTTCTGGGCATCTTTGAAATACCTATACAAACTTGTTCCTACATAGTAACTTGCAACTTTGAATGAGAATGTGCTTGCTTACAGCAACGTGCTATATGTTCTGAATGCCCGAATTGGGAATTTGTGTCAAAACTTTGTTAGGAATTATGTGATCCTTACTAGTTGGAAGTAAGGGAGATGGGGCATGAAGTTATTTCTAGGAGTTGGACACATACCAAGTTTAGCTCAGTTCTGGGCATCTTTGAAATACCTATACAAACTTGTTCCTACATAGTAACTTGCATCTTTGAATGAGAATGTGCTTGCTTACAGCAACGTGCTATATGTTCTGAATGCCCGAATTGGGAATCTGTGTCAAAACTTTGTTAGGAATTATGTGATCCCTACTAGCTGGAAGTAAGGGAGATGGGGCATGAAGTTATTTCTAGGAGTTGGACACATACCAAGTTTAGCTCAGTTCTGGGCATCTTTGAAATACCTATACAAACTTGTTCCTACATAGTAACTTGCATCTTTGAATGAGAATGTGCTTGCTTACAGCAACGTGCTATATGTTCTGAATGCCCGAATTGGGAATCTGTGTCAAAACTTTGTTAGGAATTATGTGATCCTTACTGGCTGGAAGTAAGGGAGATGGAGCATGAAGTTATTTCTAGGAGTTGGACACATACCAAGTTTAGCTCAGTTCTGGGCATCTTTGAAATACCTATACAAACTTGTTCCTACATAGTGAGTTGCATCTTTGAATGAGAATGTGCTTGCTTACAGCAACGTGCTATATGTTCTGATTGCCCGAATTGGCAATCTGTGTCAAAACTTTGTTAGGAATTATGTGATCCTTACTAGCTGGAAGTAAGGGAGATGGGGCATGAAGTTATTTCTAGGAGTTGGACACATACCAAGTTTAGCTCAGTTCTGGGCATCTTTGAAATACCTATACAAACTTGTTCCTACATAGTAACTTGCATCTTTAATGAGAATCTGCTTGCTTACAGCAACGTGCTATATGTTCTGAATGCCCGAATTGGGAATCTGTGTCAAAACTTTGTTAGGAATTATGTGATCCTTACTAGCTGGAAGTAAGGGAGATGGGGCATGAAGTTATTTCTAGGAGTTGGACACATACCAAGTTTAGCTCAGTTCTGGGCATCTTTGAAATACCTATACAAACTTGTTCCTACATAGTAACTTGCAACTTTGAATGAGAATGTGCTTTCTTACAGCAACGTGCTATATGTTCTGAATGCCCGAATTGGGAATCTGTGTCAAAACTTTGTTAGGAATTATGTGATCCTTACTAGCTGGAAGTAAGTGAGATGGGGCATGAAGTTATTTCTAGGAGTTGGACACATACCAAGTTTAGCTCAGTTCTGGGCATCTTTGAAATACCTATACAAACTTGTTCCTACATAGTAACTTGCAACTTTGAATGAAAATGTGCTTGCTTACAGCAACGTGCTATATGTTCTGAATGCCCGAATTGGGAATCTGTGTCAAAACTTTGTTAGGAATTATGTGATCCTTACTAGCTGGAAGTAAGGGAGACGGGGCATGAAGTTATTTCTAGGAGTTGGACACATACCAAGTTTAGCTCAGTTCTGGGCATCTTTGAAATACCTATACAAACTTGTTCCTACATAGTAACTTGCATCTTTGAATGAGAATCTGCTTGCTTACAGCAACGTGCTATATGTTCTGAATGCCCGAATTGGGAATCTGTGTCAAAACTTTGTTAGGAATTATGTGATCCTTACTAGCTGGAAGTAAGGGGAATGGGGCATGAAGTTATTTCTAGGAGTTGGACACATACCAAGTTTAGCTCAGTTCTGGGCATCTTTGAAATACCTATACAAACTTGTTCCTACATAGTAACTTGCAACTTTGAATGAGAATGTGCTTGCTTACAGCAACGTGCTATATGTTCTGAATGTCCGAATTGGGAATCTGTGTCAAAACTTTGTTAGGAATTATGTGATCCTTACTAGCTGGAAGTAAGGGAGATGGGGCATGAAGTTATTTCTTGGAGTTGGACACATACCAAGTTTAGCTCAGTTCTGGGCATCTTTGAAATACCTATACAAACTTGTTCCTACATAGTAACTTGCAACTTTGAATGAGAATGTGCTTGCTTACAGCATCGTGCTATATGTTCTGAATGCCCGAATTGGGAATCTGTGTCAAAACTTTGTTAGGAATTATGTGATCCTTACTAGCTGGAAGTAAGGGAGATGGGGCATGAAGTTATTTCTAGGAGTTGGACACATACCAAGTTTAGCTCAGTTCTGGGCATCATTGAAATACCTATACAAACTTGTTCCTACATAGTAACTTGCATATTTGAATGAGAATGTGCTTGCTTACAGCAACGTGCTATATGTTCTGAATGCCCGAATTGGCAATCTGTGTCAAAACTTTGTTAGGAATTATGTGATCCTTACTAGCTGGAAGTAAGGCAGATGGGGCATGAAGTTATTTCTAGGAGTTGGACACATACCAAGTTTAGCTCAATTCTGGGCATCTTTGAAATACCAATACAAACTTGTTCCTACATAGTAACTTGCAACTTTCAATGAAAATGTGCTTGCTTACAGCAACGTGCTATATGTTCTGAATGCCCGAATTGGGAATCTGTGTCAAAACTTTGTTAGGAATTATGTGATCCTTACTAGCTGGAAGTAAGGGAGATGGGGCATGAAGTTATTTCTTGGAGTTGGACACATACCAAATTTAGCTCAGTTCTGGGCATCTTTGAAATACCTATACAAACTTGTTCCTACATAGTAACTTGCATCTTTGAATGAGAATGTGCTTGCTTACAGCAACGTGCTATATGTTCTGAATGCCCGAATTGGGAATTTGTGTCAAAAATTTGTTAGGAATTATGTGATCCTTACTAGTTGGAAGTAAGGGAGATGGGGCATGAAGTTATTTCTAGCAGTTGGACACATACCAAGTTTAGCTCAGTTATGGGCATCTTTGAAATACCTATACAAACTTGTTCCTACATAGTAACTTGCATCTTTGAATGAGAATGTGCTTGCTTACAGCAACGTGCTATATGTTCTGAATGCCCGAATTGGGAATCTGTGTCAAAACTTTGTTAGGAATTATGTGATCCTTACTAGCTGGAAGTAAGGGAGATGGGGCATGAAGTTATTTCTAGGAGTTGGACACATACCAAGTTTAGCTCAGTTCTGGGCATCTTTGAAATACCTATACAAACTTGTTCCTACATAGTAACTTGCATCGTTGAATGAGAATCTGCTTGCTTACAGCAACGTGCTATATGTTCTGAATGCCCGAATTGGGAATCTGTGTCAAAACTTTGTTAGGAATTATGTGATCCTTACTAGCTGGAAGTAAGGGAGATGGGGCATGAAGTTATTTCTAGGAGTTGGACACATACCAAGTTTAGCTCAGTTCTGGGCATCTTTGAAATACCTATACAAACTTGTTCCTACATAGTAACTTGCATCTTTGAATGAGAATGTGCTTGCTTACAGCAACGTGCTATGTGTTCTGAATGCCCGAATTGGGAATCTGTGTCAAAACTTTGTTAGGAATTATGTGATCCTTACTAGCTGGAAGTAAGGGAGATGGGGCATGAAGTTATTTCTAGGAGTTGGACACATACCAAGTTTAGCTCAGTTCTGGGCATCTTTGAAATACCTATACAAACTTGTTGCTACATAGTAACTTGCATCATTAATGAGAATCTGCTTGCTTACAGCAACGTGCTATATGTTCTGAATGCCCGAATTGGGAATATGTGTCAAAACTTTGTTAGGAATTATGTGATCCTTACTAGCTGGAAGTAAGGGAGATGGGGCATGAAGTTATTTCTAGGAGTTGGACACATACCAAGTTTAGCTCAGTTCTGGGCATCTTTGAAATACCTATACAAACTTGTTCCTACATAGTAACTTGCAACTTTGAATGAGAATGTGCTTGCTTACATCAACGTGCTATATGTTCTGAATGCCCGAATTGGGAATCTGTGTCAAAACTTTGTTAGGAATTATGTGATCCTTACTAGTTGGAAGTAAGGGAGATGGGGC